>NC_056725.1:1607976053-1607991053 GCF_019279795.1 Protopterus annectens
AGTGTTTAGGGTGAGGTGTGTTCCAGGTTACATGTTACATGCAGAACATCCCCAGACATGTACAGTATGGTAATGGGGGATGTAACGGTTGTATATGAACAATACATAGTGGGACATACCATCATATACACGTTAGCAGACACATAACATGCAGACACACATCCAAGAGACCTGGGGCTATCGGTGCTAACTTGTCCATGTGTCCAATGTGTTACAGGTAGGCTCCACACAACACATGCATAACTGGGCTGGATTGTGGTATCAGTTACCTGTATGGTTCATGGTGGCAATGGTCACCATAAAGTGGTACATGGGACATATACTGGGTGTACGATGGTGTAATGACAGTGTACACAGCACCCACATCCCACAGTGGATATTGTACTCAATGGAACCCATGATAACACTCTGATATACCCACCATCACACATTGTTCATGACTGCGATACAACCCATTGTATATCCCAACAGTGGTACTACAGGGATATGCATGTAATGCACATGCCACAGGCATAGCAGGGTGTTGCATTGTCATGCCTCTCCTATGGACAGCAATGACAAACACTATCCGTACTACCATGTGGCAATGCATATTGTAATAGGAGTATGTGGCCTCAGAATGCTGTACCCTACAGATATACAGGCATGCACACATACACACACTTGCCAGAACTCAATTGGTATCTCATGCCTATCCACCCATTTGTATAACACTGTTATGCTGGTACTGTAAGGCTCATGTAGCCATTAGGGAGAGGAGTAAAACAGGGTACATGTAATGTCCGATACAGCAGCAGCCACATCTGAGTATGGCAATGGGTGTTATGGTGGTTGTGAAGGCCCTCATGGTATTCCCAACCCCATGTGTACTAACACACAGACACTGCTATCCTGAGTAATGCACATGTACACATGTGTCAGTACTAGGGTGCATCGCTGCAGGTGGTCATAGATGTGTACCTGCTATCGTCCAGGGAGAGATGGATTGTGTAGGGGATGTGTGTACAGTGGTATTATGCCACCTGCCACTTGCCAGCAGGCATTCTATCGACATACACCACTGTGGTGACCCTAAGGGTGAGAGTGACATGCAGCGGCCAATTCTCTGGGTGCTTCCTGCAAATGGCCACTGAGGTGATCCAGTTGACATGTATGCAACATGTATTACAACACATGGTTAGTGTCTCTGATGGAGGCCTGTACCCAAGCATGTTCTGTTGACTGCGGTAGTGTAGTGGAGGTACATGTGGCATGTGGTGCATACAGGGTGTTGTCTCCTATATGTGCCAGTTATAACACAGCTGGGCAGACATGTCAGTTTCAGTCAGGCATAGGTTGCCTGTACGTATCCAAGCTCGATACCTGCCATCTGCACATCTGTACCGGGACTAACAGACATCAGCTTGGCAAGTATCTATGTAGTAGAATGAATGTTTCGACAGATAGACATTTGACAACAAAATGTATGCCATTACTACATGTTGGAAGCACTCACTGACATATGCTGTACATACGGTAGTCTACAGTTACATTACACATCAGATAATTATCCAGTAAGGGATATATACCGTGACACAGCTCACACACCAGGAACACGACAGTGAGGCCTCAGAGTCCAGCTATGCCTGCAGGTGTGCTTGTTGTCAGTACTACATTTAGCACTCTACTCATGCCTGGGAAAGCACTGTCAACAATATTACCGCCATGATACACTACATGCTAGTGTGACAGCACACAGCCTGGGTTACTACCCTTGTATGTAACACACTCATATGGATAACAGTGCTGTACAGGTCTTATATACTTGTGTGTCCCAGACATGACACTGACACCCCTTGCTACTGTAATGACAGCACATAGATGCATGTATTGTACATGGCATTACATACACTTATTACAGATGTCATTACTCTGCTATGTTATCAGACTGGGATGTGAGCACTGGTTACCAGGGCTGAGCCATGCTTAGCAGGTGTCTGCATTGTTGCAATATTGCAGCTAAGCAGATCTGTGCACTGGTAGACGAAGCCTACACGGTGTAAGCGCCCGTACATTAAACCATAGCTTAGCACCGCTTAGCTTTGAGCAAACCTGCAGAAATGCACTTAAAGCTGCTAAAAACTGCCTTAACCACTCTGTATCCAGCAGCCCTTGCAGGTAATGAGCCCAGGACCCTGAACACTATGGTCACAACAGTTAACCACGACACCATGACAGCTGTGAAGACAGTTGTTGTTTTTCCAATATATCTGTCACTACACATATTGAATAGTATTGAACAATTGCTTTGACTTCCACAATTGTGTAGTACTTGTCATTGATATTACTGTTGCATCACATATGTTGTTATATATAAATTTACAAATATCAGATATATACAGTGAGATACATCTGGGAAGGTATACGCAACCGAGATGTTTACACATGACAGGAATATGGATATATACATATACCTATGTTGATATATGTCTACATGTACATGCACATGTATATTCATACATATGTATGTCTACACATCTGTATAGTGCATCATATATATGGCCATCTGTAGATCTCTTTGGCTATATATATATATATATATATATATATATATATATATATATATATATATATATACATATAGATATATATGTATGCACATCCTATGTGTACAAATAAACCTATGTATGGTGATATATGTAGATATCTTTAACTATATGTGCATACATATTTATTCAGATATACCTATTTATCTCAATATATATGTAGATATCCATAACTATATGTGCATATGTATCTATATATCTGTATATGTGGTGACATATATTGCTGTGTATATGTATAAATTTGAGTGTTTATATATATCTATCTATATATATATATATATATATATATATATATATATATATATATATATATATATACATATACATATATATATATATATATATATATATATATATGTAGATATGTATATGTGTATATATCTATATAGATATATGGTTCTATATATATATATATATATATATATATATATATATATATATATGTTTACCATATGTCCAGAACATGGAGTGTAGTCCTACCTCTGCACCAATAGTCCCAACCTCCTAGTGCAAGTGGATGTCATGTATGTATATGCAGACTGTTGCTACTGTAACAGGGGTTATCCTAACAGACATGTTGTGTGTTAGAGTTCACATCTGCTTTTGATATGTGCGCCATTGGCTACAGACTGACATCCTAAGGACATCATAGAACACTACCACTGCTAGCACAGTAATGATCTTGTGGACTACAGCAGAGATATGACCAATATAGGTGGACAGTCTGGCACTCTGTGGTCAGTCCAGAGGTGTACACAAATCCCCTTTATGCGAGACATGTGGACCATGCCTCACAATGTGGATGTTAATAGCCATGTACATAGGTATATCACGTAAATACTGGACTACATATACACACACAGTTTATGCGTTCAGATATGCCAGTCTGTCCTGACACATATTACCTGGTGATGCAGTGGTCACATGGCCACATACTACCCAGTAGTTAGTGACATACATCTGTACAGAATCCCACTGCTTTGTCAGAAATACACAGCAGTTATGGTGGCCTGGCCGCAGTATGTCTTGCAAATAACTGGACATAGGACACTGGGTAATTACATTAGGCTGCTAGGCATGTCGCACAGCACTGTGCAAACTACAGGCAGACTGCCACAACACCACACTGGGTAATTACACTAGCCTGCTAGGCATGTCACATAGCACTGTGCAAACTACAGGCAGACTGCCACAACACTGGAATACATTTTGTATGGGGGAATACACATGTACCTGCAATTATAGCAGGCTTTACACACATGTCACAGCACAAAGTAATAGACACCTGTGATTAAGTGCATACTCACAACCAATGTGAACACAGTCACAGCGAAATATGGTACACAAGCTTAATATGACACTATATGGGCTGTCTGATAAACACCATCCTCATATGTGCCACTCACACACTAATCCTACATACACTGGTTCATGACAGTGTGGTCCAATGCCTGTCTGTGGTATGGGACATGTCTGGCCTTACAGACATGTGAGCCAATAGGGTACCGTACACTGAAGCAGCATGTAACATCAGATAGAACAGGACCAAGAACAATGACATCTACCACAGTCTGTGCACAGCCCAAGGTACGTATACGCAATACACATACTGTTGACAATCACCATAAGTACACAGACCCCACTATTGTACACACAACCATAGAATGCCCAAGTTACATCCTCAGAAATAACCCCCACTATACATAACATGTCTGATATCTGACTGGCTTGTTATCAGGTATAATGTCAATAAATAATGGTGTACAGAACATATGCACCACTTACTGCATGACATATGTACAAAGGTTGACAGACTTGTGGCTGGAGCTACAAGCACTGCCCCAATATTGGCATGTTGCTGTGCTAACCTCATACATTTACTGTCGTACCAGGGTTTGTTGTGACATATGTCCTATGAGGGATATGAAGTCAGTAACTCTCATAGCTGTTACCATGTACTGACTGCAATCCTCACACTATGCTTCTGTAGTTCTCAGATAGGTGTTCTGTGAGTAACACAAGAAACAAAAGGCTCCACACACTGCCTAGTCTACAGATAACCCTACATATGGGAGTTTCCTCAAACACATACCACTGTTATGACAGGTATTAAATCATGTAGACCAGCCATATCCACACACACCCTGTTAAACTGACATTACTCCAAATGCAGAAGAGCAACATTTACATTCTGTAGTCATGTCTGGCACATCCCCCTCCTGTCTGTTGACCTGTTTTCAGAGTGTATGTTGTTAGATGTAAATCCCAATACCATCTTTGATGCTGTTTGCAAAACACCAAATGTAGGTCCTGCTCACAGTGAATGAAAAGGCCCAACACCAACATGATGTTCCTAGATATTGGAGTGTGTTTCCATGCAATTGGCTATGGGAATGTTACTACAGCTGTTCCACATGCAATCAGCTAGAGGAGGACTGCAATTTGTGCAGAGGCCATCAACTGATCATGAGCATCACTTAAAAAACACAGGTTGCTGCCTAAGCAAAGCAGGTGTACCTCTCCACATCCACCAGAGAGGGAGTGAGAGAGACAAAGTAAGTCAGGGAGGGGGTGGGAGAGTAAAGGCTAAGCATATTTGCATCACATACCTCCCAGTACAGGGTTTCAAACCCCTGACTGACTACGTATTGCTATCACATGTCTATGCACTTACTGCATGCACCACATAGCTTACATGTTGGTGAGCTGTCCAAAGGTATATCTGATGGTGAGTGACATCTGCAACAGTGATATAGTAGCGATAAGGTAGGTGTAGTACACGTGCCTGTCCACATAAACAGGTGTCAACGTCAACACAGACACACTTGGCAGGGTCAGAAATAAACTTCCTACCTAGCTAGTTTGCCACAATACAGTAATGCGCAGGTATCACATGCACCACAGGGGTATCCGGATGTTATATGGGCAAAGGGTATGTGAAGGTGTCTGACATCAGACAGCATGCTTCAGTAGGCCAGTGAGAGTTGTAGTGAGTGTGAATGTGGATGAAAGCATCATACTTCACATACATAGACACAAGTTGCCAGTACTGACATGCATGGGTTCATTACTTCATTGGTGTGTAGTGGTTGACTGTGCCAGAAGGCTATACAAGGCTAGGTGAAGGGTATACCTTGGCATCAGGCCACATGACAATGGTCTGCAGTGTGGCTCAGGGGTGTAGTGTCTGGATTGGCCCACACAGGTGGGTATTGTATTCACCATCCAGTCACCTGGGTTACTATTGTGTGTAGCCAGTGCTGTGCAATGGTTACCATGTATGTGTTCTATAGTCCATGACATGGATGGTGTCTGGGATGTGCACACATCCCACATGCATGTTCAGTGACATGTGGAACTGTACCTGGGGTGTCTGGCCTATGTTGTGTACACAGATTATTATCATCAGATGTGCCAGTCCTGGCCTCATGTACTGGGAACTGGTAATGGACACCAGGTTGACCTTGCACCTACATTGATAGCATGATACAGGTATTCCCTGGTGTCAGTGGCATCTGTCCATACAGGGCATGTGTTTAAGGCATGGTATGTCCTTTGTGGGTCACAATTCTTGGCACTGCAGTTGTTGCAGGCGTCCAGTGGGGAACATAGTGAAGGCGCACTGTCTGCAATTATGTGCCTATCATAGTGATGGGATAAGGTGCCATGCCCTCTGTAGTCCACTGCAATCACACCATGGTCACTATCTGTGGGCAATATGCAGGGTACTACCAACATAGCGGTTGTTGCCTAGGCAAGTGTGTTTGTGTATGAGACATGGGTTGAGAGTGTTCTCTGGGTAATACAAGGGTTGCTTACTTTGTTTGCCAGGCCTTGATGTCACACGTAGGTGTATGGAGTTGCACCCCAGCCTTTCAGCTATTTGATATCTGTTATCCTTGTAAAGTGGACATTGTGACATATAATAGGCCCACCATATAAGAAAGTTGCAAAAACTGCTCTAGAATGAGTCCAGTTGTTACACACTCACAGCAACCTCCACACAGGATACGAATGGCAGACACACACAGTTGCCATGTCTGGGATTAGAACTCCTACCTAACTAATTTATCACACTACAGCATTACGAAGTTAGAGGATGTGCCACAGAGATTACTGGACTACATTTTCCTCAAAGGTGTATTTCACTGGGAATGACATCAGCAGTCTTGCCAAAGAAGAGCAATGGAGGTTGTAGTGACTGTGAATGGCCTCAAAAGCATTGATCCCTACACAGACAAACAAACACACAAACAAACATTTACACTTGCCATGTCTGGGAATAGAACCCCCTACCAAACTACTGTATTACACTACAGCATTACACTGTTACAAGATGTGCCACAGAGATTTCTGGATTGTTTTTTCCCCAAAGGTGTATTTCACTGGGAATGACATCAGCAGGCTTGCCAAAGAAGGGCAATGGAGGTTGTAGTGACTGTGAATGGCCTCAAAAGCATTGCTCCCTACACAGACAAACACACACACTTGCCATGTCTGGGAATAGAACCCCTACTGAACTACTATATTACACTACAGCATTACGCTTTTATAGGACACACCACGGAAATGACTTGACTACTCCTTCCCCAAAGATGATTTTTAGTGGGAATGACATCAACAGGCTTGCCAAAGAAAGGCAATGGAGGTTGTAGAGTCTGTGAATGGCCTTGAAAGCATTGACCTACACAAACGTACATGCAAACATCCACACTTGCCACTACAGCATTACAAAGTTATTGGATGCACCACAGAGATTACTGGGCTACTCCTTCCCAAAGGTGTATTTCAAAGTTAATGACATCAGCAGGCTTGCCAAAGTAGGGCATTTGAATTGTAGTGAGTGTGACTAGCCTAAAAAGCATTGCTCCCTACACAGACAGACAGACACACACACAATTGATATGTCTCAGATTAGAACTCCTACCTAACAAGTTTATCACACTAGAGCATTACACAGTAATAGGACATGCCACAGAGATCACTGGACTATTCTTTCATCAAAGGTGTATTTCAAAGTGAATGACATCAGCAGGCTTGCCAAAGTAGGGCATTTGAATTGTAGTGGGTGTGACCAGTCTAAAAAGCATTGCTCCCTACACAGTTGTCATGTCTAGAATTAGAACTCCTACCTAGCTAGTTTATCACACTACAACATTACTCAGTTATAGGACATGCCACAGAGATTACTGGGCTACTCTTTCCCCAAAGGTGCATTTCAAAGTGAATGACATCAGCAGGCTTGCCTAAGTAGGGCATTTGAATTGTAGTGAGTGTGACTAGCCTAAAAAGCATTGACTCCTACACAGAAACACACAGTTGCCATATCTGGAATTAGAACTCCTATCTAACTAGTACATCACGCTACAGCATTACACAGTTATAAGGCACACAACAGAGATTATTGGGCTATCCCTTCCCCAAATGTGTATTTCACAGTGACTGACATCAGCAGGCTTGCCATAGTAGGGCTATGGGGAAGGCAGTGTGTGAGCATGGGCCATAACCTATTCATCTAGAGGTAGACACACCACACTCAGGCACACAGAGGTATATATTCCTCAGGTATGTGTATACAACTGCTAGATGACTACTGCCTTGTACAGTCATGTTACACAGTTAGAACTAGCACCACAGGGTCTATAATGCTGAGGGATACCAGTGGCTAATTTCTACTGTGAGTGACATTTACACATCATTTGGCTGTGTGCTGGGTGGGACAGGCCTCATGATGGAAGGCTCTTTGTCACTGTCACTCTCTTCCACACATCTATGTATGTGTACTTTTGGCATATTATACTGTGTTGTCCTTGGATATATGTCTGTATTCCTATCCAATTTGTGTGCAAACCATGACTGGTGCATAATGAGGAGTGCATCCACTAACATCTGCAACTGTCAGATATGTATGGTCCACTGTTGTTGCCAGACATGGGCTTCATTTGTTTAAGTCTGTGAGCATGCCCAGTATGACCTTTCAGTATGTTGTTGTCTGACATTGCCTTCATTTCTCTAAGTGTGAGAGCATGCTCAGTGTGCCCTTCTGTATTGCATGTGTGGATCCATTCCAGGTAGATTGCACTCCAGTGCAGACTTTTGTGTTCTACACCTACAGCTATCAAAATGTTTCTGCAGGATCTCTGTAGATCAGTTGGCAATATGGGGTCAAATTGGGCAAGGGATAGTGGATACTGTAGGTAATTGTGTCTGTGCTGCTTCTGCTACATGGTACTGGTGTTAGCAGAGATATGCAGACATGCCAAGTATTATACACTGTGATATTTTATGTCCTCAAGTACTGTCAGGTAGACATTTTTTCTCACAGTGATGTCTTGGGGAGCACAGGGTGAATGCAGCTGTGCCCAGTATTGTGGTCAAACACCTACATATTCCTGCAAACGAATGCCATTCTGGATGGGGTGCTGCAGACACTTGCTGCTGGGTCTGTGTAACCGGTTTAGCACCTTGGTACAGTGGTGGCAGAGCATCCCATACTTGTACATCCATCAACGTGACAGTATGGCCTTATCTTGCCATGACAACACCTCACAGCTGTACAGATTCACACAGGTTACCCAGAGGCAGGGGTCATAAGTCAGGACACTATTCTGGTGTACAGGCAGGTTTGTAGCCACCCATTTTTGTGTTTGCAGCCAGGGATAGTATGTGCACATGGCAGTGTTTTGGACTTCACACATTCCATGCTGCCCATGCTCCTACCTCCCCCATTATTCTATCCTCTTCCATACATTATGCAAACATTCTCTGATACTTTCCCTATAGTTATCACCTCATCATAGCAGTATATTGGTGTTGGTCCACAGTTCATGCAGTGGGCCATGGTGGACATATTACTGTGGTTTGTCTGCATGGCCTTGCATATGGGTTCTGTGGACTGTGTTATGTTGTTATTTGTCCATGACATAACATACATTGGCAGCACGGGTGAGACGCAGGCCTTTGGCAGAGGACTGTAGGCCATTTGGTAATGGTGCAGGCCAGCTGTAGCAGGCCGTTGCATTCTTTCAGTCCTACAGTACCAGACTGCCAAACAGTATATTCCCCTGGGGTGACAGGGTAGGTGTGCTAGGTGTTCATGCCATTACTTTCTATCAGTATAGATCAGGTGTGTGGATGCTGGCAGGGTGCTGCTTACAGCTAGGGACACACCTGCATGGGACACCTGCACTGCACACTGCATTCTTTCGCTATTGCCATACACAGGTGGGGGTCATATTGTACCCATTCCCAACAGCAGGGATAAACCGGAGAGGTACCTGTGGGTGGTGGTTGGGTTAGCTGGGTGCATGTGTGCTATGGACACTACTTGCATCTGACTCACAGATATGCATAGGGCATTCCACTTATGCTGGCTTGTGCAGGGATATCAGCTGTTTCCCAATACATCATTCCTATGACCTTTGTGATCTGTGAGTGTTTGGCCAGATGAGATCGGTATCCCCTACTACAAGCCCAGATAATGTGATGCAAACCTACAAGCACAAATCCAAGGGTGTGTCCATTTCATGGTTACACATTATACACTGTCTGTCTGGGGTACTTTCCCCTGTGTACTGCTTGCATATCTGACCCAGCAGTCATGCCATGTCCATCTTTCAGATAGTGACACATATTACCTGCATACATTTACACTGGCTTACTGCTAGAATGCATTGTACTGGGGAGCATTGTGTTTGGCACTGCAGTTGTGAGGACGTGGCCCTGTCATCGGCAGTATTGGGCAATAGCCACCAGGTCAAACCTCACCATGCATACAGACTGACCACTTTCACACAATATGAAGCACACACCAACCTAACACATGCATACCTGCATATTGTACAAATGCTACAATCTATCCTGCTACCTTGGCCACCTCAGGTCATATGTCCTCCACTGGTATTATACCTACACATACATGTTACTACATTTCTACATCGGATTGGAGAGGGGGGGCACACCTGACTGTTACTACATTTCTACATAGGATTGGGCGGGGGCACACCTGACTGTTTCTACATTTCTACATAGGCTTGAGGGGGCACATCTGACTGTTACAACGTGTCTACATCGGACTGGGGGGGCACACCAGACTGCTACTATATTTCTACAAAGGACTGGGGGGCACACCTGACTGTTTCTACATTTCTACATAAGATTGGGGGGTACACCTGACTGTTACGAGTCTACATCGGATTGGGGGGGCACACCTCACTGTTTCAACATTTATACATAGGATTGGGGGGCACACCTGACACTTGAACACATTTGCTATGACTGTACTGGTATGTCAGGTACTCCATTTCATTCTGTATTGTAACCTATCATGCTGACTACAGGCATATCAGTGTACTACAGGCCTTAGGTTTGATTGACCTACATATCAGTTTCTGACTTCTTACTCTTCAGAACTAACATCCCACTGCCTGACCTGATGTAGTCTGTCCATGTAGTCCTGGAGGGAGTTTACCCATAGCCATCATTCAGAGGCCTTAGCACAGCCTTTGTTTAGTACTGGCTGAGACTGTTGTTGGGTATGTGAACCTCCCTGACTGGCATGTGTGTGTCATATAGACACACATGTGGCCTAGCACATTTCTTGCAGTGGGTTTTGTCACCATGTGTAGTACTGGCTACTATGGTGACACCAGTATTTGTTACAGATCTCATACTGCCACTATAGGTGTCTACTATCTGCTGGCATCCCATTCAGCTACCCGATTCCCTTGCATGCTCACATCCATATCATAGATACAAGTAACAGCACATACTACTCCATTCGGCATTTGGTATGAAGAGTGACGTACCTTGTGGGTGTGCCAGTATTGAGGATGGTGCTGGAGGGCTGCCTATGTCAGATGCACATAGTATACTCCCTATCCATGGTTGAGCACAGGTAGTGTTGTGTTTGGCATCCCTTTTACTATATGTGCGAGTCAGAGAGAGGTGTCATTCCCTGTGTCCCTACTGTGTCAGTGTATATGCTATGCATTGCCTCTTTGCCAAGGCAAGGGCATACTGGGCACGCCTCCTTCTACCTACTATGGAAGGCTCAGGTTGTTCCTCCTTCGAGTCACTCTGTGCCTGTGCAGGCCTTGGCAATTGTGGGGGGCTGTATGGCCCTGCCCCATGCTGTTCCTGTTGCAGCTGTTTCTGCAGAATCATATTGTGTAGCATGGCACATACAATGACAATTTGAGTACATATAGCTGGTGGGTACTGCAAGGCTCCACCTGATGTGTCCAGGCACTGGAACCATGACTTGAGCATCCCAAACACATGCTCTATTATAATTCTTGTCTGTGCGTGTGCCTCATTATGGAGTTCTTGTTCAGGTGTGTGTGTTTTTCTGATGGGTGTCATCAGCCACGGCTCCAGTATGTAACCAGCATCCCCCACTAGGTGACCATAAGGGATGTCCCCACTGGCAAATCTCTGGTACAGCTGCATCAGATGCCAGATGTGGGAATTGTGATAGCTGCCAGGGCAGCTAGCACACATATTCATTATAATGTCCTGAGCATTGCACATGACCTGGCAGTTAATGGAGGGAAAGCCCCTGCAGTTGATGTAGACCCTACCCCGCTCACCGGGTGGTGCTTTGATGCATATGTGTGTACAGTTTATAGCACCCACTACCTCAGGGTATTCTGCTATTAGGTGGAAGAGATGCATATTGCTGGCCAAGCCTCACATGTGTTGGGGAAATGTATGTGCTCACCAGCATGTGCTGACATGGCATCTAGGAACTGGTAGAGTACCCGGGATGCTGATGCCTGTGAGATCCCCATGATATCCCCAGTTAGCCTTAGGAAGGTACCTGTGGCTGGTATTCTTAGGCCTATACATACCTTGCTATCCACTGGGATGGGTTCCCCTCTGTTAGTTCTGTGTGTCAGGCATGGCCAGCACAGCTCAACAATTTGCTGTAGGAGGTTCATGTCCAACTAATAGCGCTCCACTATCTTCAGCTCATGTAGCCCCTGGTAGGTTACCCTGGGTCTGTACACTCTTCTCCGTCTCCTCACTGTGGGTTGGTCGACAGCATTCTCATCCTCACCACCCTCAACCTCTTCCACATGTTGATGTATAATAGCTACTGCAGCCCCTATCATTTTGTTGTTTTTGTTTGTTAAAATTTCCCCACTTGTATACACCAGTGGTGTAGAGTATGTGGGAAAAAACAGAGGGAAAGGTATCTGCATAGTTTATAGTAGTGTCCTGGGCTCTTCTGGTGTGCTGCCTGTGTAATTGGCTGATTGATTCTGATAATTTCACCTGCCAGCTATGCTAGTTCTCCTTGATTACATTCCTACTACTGTTTTCTTTTTTCCCACTGCCTTCCTGTTTAAGCCCGGGGGTGCGCTGCACAAACGCAGTACTCAAATGTGCACAGAGCTGCTATTTCCTGTTTTTTTTTTTTTTCCATTTAAAACCAGGTGTGCAATGCGCACACCTGCTTATGCAATGTAAAGAGTGCTAGGCAACCTCAGACACACCCCCTTGCTTAGCTCTGCTAAGCTAAGGGCAAACCCAAGCCACAGGGCTCCAATCCACTTACAGTGCGCCTGACACCCCACCCCCCCACCCCCCAATGTGTCAGCTAAGTCCTAGGCTTGCACCAAGCTGTTCCTGCACTTACACTGTTGGGTGCTGACTAGCATTGAGGGGAGATTTGGGATTCAGTATCATTCCTCTCATTTGCATAGAATTACCTGTTGATACATAGTTACAGGTCCCACACTGAGCCTCCCCCCCTTAGCAACCACTATTCATTGGCCATGTTGTCTTCTGCCTGCCATTGAGTATAATGGCAAAATAGTGATTTTGGTTAGAATGTTTATTTCAGGTTATTTTTTTTTTTATTTTTCACCCAATCCCGTTTCCATGCCGCTGCTCTACACTTAAACAGCCGGAATCAGCTAAAAAAAATAAAAGTTATTATTTTTTTAACTGTTTTCCATACCAATGGCCATATATTTGGCCATTGGCATGCTTTACATGTTCTATACACCCTTTATTTGGTGCTGTCATGGCTCTGTTTTGTAGTTTGCAGAAATGTACTCGGTTACTAACCAAGTACATTTCTGCAGATTACACTAGTCCTACACGGCTGGCTGCCAGCTTCCTGGATCACAAATTCACCTAATTTGCATGGTTTTCACCTGCAGATGGGGTAATTTGGATACAGGAGTTGTGTCTGTGCAGGAATAGTGCAGGAGCACTCGTGCACATCCCTGCAGCTAATTCCTGGATCGCACGGTGGGCATATTGGCTCCTGGAGCTCCTGCACTGTTCCTGCACACCGTGCAGGGCTTTCTGAATCCGGGGGTATAACTTTTACATCTAACTCTGACTTTCGATGAAGCAGCCCATGTGCTATTAGTTATCTTTCACATTGTCCCACCCCATATTGAAAGATATATACACACTCACACTTATTCACAGATGCATACATACATATCAACAAATATATTCATATATGTTTGCCATTTACAAACTGCTTCGGATAGTGTCTGGCAACTAAGATGACAGGTTATTAGAGGATGAAATCTAATCTAATTCTTACTACATATAGTTAATCTCTCTCTCTTTTTTTTTACATTATTAGAAATCTACAGCCCCACCATAAACTACTTCAGTGTTTTTTTTTAAATCACAGCAAACATTTTTTTCCTCACTGCTAGCATGGTAAGACCAATGAGACACAACTGTTTCAGAAGTGAAGTGAGAGCTTCTATTAAATTAAATGTCTTCACTAGCACCACACATCTTGGAACTTGAGGTGATGAAATTCAAACTGATGTTTCACCCCGGAGATCACTTCTGTGGCTTTGCTCGACAGGAGCACAGGAAAATAATTTTCTTGGATGGCAAAAGCCAGGGTACCATTTTGGATAGGGTTGTATAGGCCCTAGGGTCAATAGCCTAGTACATACCTATGAACCTATGGACCTATGTCAAAGACAGAGAATATTTCCAATTATTGTCGTATCACCCTAAGCTGGTATATTGTGTGCTCTATAAAACTTGACAAGATTCTACTTCTCTCAATGCATTTTGACTGTTATTTTTCCATCTAAGTTGCAGATATTGTTCATGTATAACTTCCTAAAGCTGAGGTTACTGCATATAGTATTTTAAATGAGACATCATCACATCCTAATAACAGCAACAGCAAATATATGGGGCATGCATACTGTGGCATCACCTGTGCTCAGTTTCAACAGTTTCAAAATAAGACTGATGTTTAATCCACTTATGGAGAAAAACAACCCTGTAAAACATGTTAAATAAAAAATGCATGCAGACTACTGCACATGCATAGTGCACAAATGGTACTCTTGGGCACCTTAAACCCCATGAAAAGACAGCTGCAGTGTTTCCTCCACTGTGTAGTACCAGTCGACGCACA
>NC_056725.1:1607996053-1608046053 GCF_019279795.1 Protopterus annectens
CCATGAGTAAAGTGTGACTGTTTTGTGATTAACATACAGCAGTGTAATGTAAAACAGTTAATTTGTTGAAAAGCAAACTCATAAACCCTAAAGTGCATAAAAACTATTGTCCCAACCTTTTCACATTGGACCCATACCCTCTCATTGCTCTGCTATATATACTAACTGTACGCTGTATGTTGCAGAAAAGAAAAAAAAAACCCTATGATTCTGCAGTCATGATCTTTAAAAAGAAAATCTGACAATCATATCTTTCTGTTCAGAAATTAGAGTCTTGTTCAGTAGTTTTTGCACTTAACCATAATACCCTGTATAATTATTGTCTGCATACACTGCCCTTAGTTACATAGTTGTGAAAGGTAATCAGCTAATCAGATGAAATCACATCATACTTACATTTCCAGCACAGTTATTGTGAGAAGTAGTAATAGAAACATGCCACAGATGTACTAATCATCTGTCATTTGCACAGATAGCTTACACCATTATTTTGAAATGTTCAACCCTTTAATCATGTATGAAACAGGAGGTACCTAAAATGGCATGCTTTAATCAGTAGGGTAAACATCACCTGGAAAAATATCACTATTTGTAAGTGCATCTTAATTTATTCATGGTCAGACCATGGATATAATTCTAGTGCCTTATGAAGAATAGGTACTTCCATGCTTCAGTAAACTGAATGTTTTGTCTATATGTTGTATCTGCATTTGCATTTGTTTCTGGGTAAATATTTCAGCCTAAGTATCTTTTTGGTATACTACATATATACTTCGAACATAGTTACACTTTTGGTGTACTACATATATATTTCGAACATCGTTACACTTTGGTGTACTATGTATATACTTCTCCTAACATAGTTATACTTGAAAAGCACACTTATAGAAGTCAATTTCATGCACATTTTACAAAGTGCAAAGTTGTATATGTGGACCAAAAAAAAAAAATTATAACTTTAGCTTAGATTTCATATTAGCTCCTTTCTACAGTTAAAGTACTGAACACATTCATTTAAGCAGCCATGATATGTCACAGCTATTTAAATAAATGTTGCTACCACACTCCTGCCTAATCTACTACTCATCTGAGGTGCCCGTCACACCCCCTAACATTCTGAGCCTGTGGCAACCATCAACTTTTCCCCATTCTAGCTATAGTACTGTCATACTGTGTGAGACTAGCACTGTTAAAACTACGCAGCAAAATCCACAAATATATTTTCCAACATTGCACAACTGCTAGATCCTACCTGTGTTAGTGGGTGGAGTACGCCTTTGGTACTCAGAAGTCACACAAATAATATGTGCTGCATCAATAGTTATGTTAATGTAATTTAATGATGGCCATATGAAAGCCCAAGACTATTACTGCTTACAGTACTGTAACATTGCTAAAGTCATTTGTCAATGAACATTATGCACCACAACCAGGAATTAGAAAAGTGTATATCTTTCTGTGACTGAATAAGCTTTTCTTGTGTCCAAGGCACTTGTCAATAGCAAATAGCTTAACATAGATAATCACTCACAACAATGTGAATGTAATGCTCTGAAATGTTGTGGCCAGACATATGTAGACATAGTTATATACATTATACCTGCTAACAAAGTAGAAGAAAAAGTGAGAAGTTAGATCACATGATACCCATAACTAGCTGGTATATTTGCTGTAACATAGCTGCTCTTCAGTTGCTATAATGTGTAAGCTTTGGCTGTTCTCCATATAACACAAACAAACAGGGCTTTGGCACCTAGTGGGACAGAAACATTACCCAGAGAGAATCAGTACATAATGAAATAGTAAGGTTGTATGTAACGGAAGAATGACTAAGTTTTGTGTGTAGTTAAATGTTCAAAACTTTTGTTAAACACACACACACACACACACACACACACACACACACACACACACACACACACACGTGCGCGGGTGAAATGTATGAGTGGGAGTGAGTGTGTGTGTCTGTGTGATGGACTAATGACACCTCCCAGTATCATATATGCCTGCAATACTCTTACAGGTATGCTACCATACTGTGTACAATATATGCAGTTCCAAGGGTCTTCACCACTCTCATAGTGTAATTTCTCCAAGTCTTTGGGGTTTCTAATACCATGACTGGAACGGACCCCATTCCTAACTCAGGGTATAATTAAAGTTCATGAAATTAATATTATTTCAGTCTTTGATGTTAGACAAAAGTGCTCTTTGCAGTACCCATAATGCTCACAGAAATGACTTCTGCAATTCATATGGTGTTACATGCATTGGTAGCATATCTAGAAATGACTAGATTCTTTTTTATTAGAGACGTTGACCCTACTACTGTTGGAACTGTCTGGGTACCTTTCCTCCATATTGCTCTCATTTCTGCCTGCAAATTCTGATCTTTTATGACTTTGTGTTTCTTTATATGTGAGACACTGTAATCACTAGATGTAGCAATCACAATACTTTTGTCTTTTTTTCATGGACTACTTTATCTGATTTTCTCACATTTATTATTTGAAAAGTTACACTTCATCATTCTCTATAATGCTTTGTGGTTCATGTTTCTACTGATTCTCAGCTACTTTTATATTGTAGTGTTTGCACAATCTGCAATACAACAGCCTTGTAACACACACCCAACAACAACAAGGTATATAACTGTTTCCAATTCTTATTTATAGAACTAGATTTGCCTGTTTCTCTCACATGTACAATGGACTCTGTAATCTAGCATGAATGTAAGTAGGCCACAGTCCTGGGCTGCTATTATTAACCTTTTAGCTTTTGTTTCAGCTCACCTCTCCTTAACCACTGCTGCATCATATCCTGATTGACATTTGGTTGTTCCAAGAGATATCTATACTTGCCACAATATTTATGGCTTTTCCAGATTTCTTTCCTTCACATTTGATCCTTCCTTTTTTATTATTTCTCTTGTTTCTTCTTTTTTTTTTTTTTTTTTTTTTTTTTTTGGCACATTCAATTGCGGATTGAATTTGGTCTACTTCTGGTTTGATTTCTATTCCCACTTGACTCTAAAATGCTTCTGCTAACCCAAGTAGAGAGGTCATCTTGGACTTCTTCTCCTCAAGTTTTAAACTTTCACTATGTTTGGATCTGATAAGGTTAGAAAATATGTATGCACTCACATGACTGCAGGTCTACGCATGTAATCAATTTTGAGGAAGCCCATACCTCCTTCGGAGTGTCGAATATATAATCTTCGTATATACTGATTTTATATATCATTTAATAAGTGTGAAACATTTTTCAGGTTTTCTTGTGCAACTGGTCCAATACCTTTGGGGCTACTCAATCTCATCAAAACTGTAAGTTAAAACAGGAAGAGAAAACTGTTTTTTTTTTTCTTTTTTTATTACTAGACATCAAGGCTGTTTTCAATATTATCTCTAGTCTTCTCAAGTATTCCTCACTGAGTTTTATTTACATTTGTTGAGGTTTTATTGATGATCCTTCATCACTTCCCAAATATTTATACACTCCCTCCTGCTCAAGTTCTTTTATATCAGATTTCTGTTCCAGATTGATTTTTCTTGGTACTGCAACTTTCCTACTGTAACCACTGCTTTTGCACATTTATCAAGAACAAATTATATTTTTATGATTCTGAGAAAGTTCTAACCACTTGCCGTTGTGCTTTGAATTCCTTATCTAATTAATTATTTGGTTTGAAGTCATGCTCAAAAAGTAGATGAGAAGTCTTTAAGCAAGATTGTTTTCTGGGAGCCAAATTGTAATCAAGACCTAATCTGTTAAGTAGACAGCTTAAAGGGTTAAAGGCAAGACTAGACAAAACAACAGTGGTGACAAACAATCACCCTTGAATATCCTCCTTTGAATTTTTATAATTTCCCCTTTGTCATGGCTTAACAAGAAATGTTTTTCCACTGTTTCATGGTCATTGTAATATAATCAGTCAATGCAGGATGCATTTTGGGATGCTGTCAAATGTTTTTTAGTAATCTATCGATGCCATACTTACATTCTTCCCCTTTTTAAAATTCTCTATTATGGCTTTATTTAGCAATAAATTAACTTTAGCTTCATATACCTTTCTTTTATTACACTTTTGCTCTATTGCCATGGTTGAGTTTTCTTCTAGTGGCTATAAACTCTGTCTGCTTTGGTTTAAGTATATAGTTTGTTCATTGTCAGAAGGCAAATGATCAGTCTATAGTTTATAGGATGGCTTATAGGTCCAGTCTTAAGGTGTATCATTTTTCTTGCTGGTAACCAGTTTGAGGTCTGTTTGGGATGTACATATAAGTAATACTTACTCAAAGAGCTTTTCTTAATTTTGTTTCAGTTTCTGCAGTTGGTTCTTCATCCTCATTCATGTCCTGTACATTTGAACTTCCTACTGTTTCTTTTAATGTTTTTATCCATTCAGCATCTTTGTTATGTTCAACAGGGTCTTCATAAATATTTCTCCAAAATGTGTCTCTCTTCTTTTTCTTGGTGTTGTTCCTATTCCTTTTGCTGTGTTTCTCAATCATCTATTGATCTTTTTTGAGAACTATATGTTTTATTATGCCATGAAGTAGTAGTTATACATCTATACAGCCATGGCATGTTAGGTTTAGATAAGAAGATAAACAGATGCTATTTTTTATGGTAGAATTATGAAGTTGCAAATATATATTTCCACTTGGTTATGGGATTGGCTGGTGAGGCAATGTGAGACACTTTGCAGGACTTTTCCTTTAATTATTAATGGATAACTTTGTAGGCATGGGGTTTCCTGCAAGGCTAGGTGAATTTAATGTGTCCTTATTAATTAGTTGCTTCCATATTTATGTATTGATGATTAACTTAAACATTTTTTATATATACATAGTTTTAATAGTGTGCCCTATAGTGCTGAAAGATTTATTGAGTCTATGTGAAGGAACTTTTAAGTTATTGAGTTTGGAAACATTAGACCATTTCTGATCAGAGGGTTTATCAGCTTTAGACTATCTATTTTTGGAGGACATCAGGAAGATTAGTATGACAGAAATGTCCTGTAAATGTGGGATGAGTTCAGTGACACTGAGTATTCATGGGATAACCAGTCTAGTCAACAGTAATAAAGTATTATGTTATTTAAGGATGTTCAGACCTTAGATTACTTATTTGCCTCTGGAAGCATCACAATAAGAATTTCTAAGAATGATGAGGGAAATTACTTTTCATTAAGTCATGTTGGTGTATTTAGGAGATTATAATACTATAACTAATAAAACAGAGATTGGAGGTAAACTCAGAGCATGCTACATAACACATTTTGGGAAATATGCGGTAATTGGATTAAATAAATTAATCTGACTGTATTTCATGATAATGCATCTAAATCTGTGTAGCATACTTCTTATTCTGGTAGATATCAAAATATTGAATTAATATGGGCATAAGCTGTGAAGAGGGTGTGATCAGTAATACAGAAGAAAAGTACCAGCACTACTGACTGAAGATATTATTGAGTAGCAGCATTGTGATGCATTCACATGAATGGCTATGCTTGTACAAGTGAATGCAGACAGGTAGATCAGAATGCAAATAAGTAAATCAGAATGATTTGAATGTCAAATGAACATTTTCTTTTTTGTCATCAAATTGGGTTTGGGCAGTGCCAGTGCAGGAGACTGCTTATGGAGCAACTTCCCTAGCTACTGTACCAAAAACATGACTGGTTAGATAAAACAATAAAACAATCATCCTACTTCACTAATTGTACAATTTACGGCATTACTCCATATGTGTGTATCGTCTTCTTTGGGAAGACACTGATGATTTCCTATATTGTTATCCGAAGCAGGAAGCATTCATTGATTGGAACAAACAATTGAAAGTAAGCTGGGTGAAATGGGCAGCAGATTTTGATGCCTGAGTCAAACATTTTTAAGAAGAAATTGAAAAGTGAGATAATTAGTTATACAAATATGAGAGAAAAAGAGTCATGGTAACTTGAGAAAGAAAGAGACCACCAGTTAGTTATTCAAAAACAAATATTACAGTGATTTGATGGTTTGATGTTATAGTAGAAAGTAAAAAGATGATAAACAGATTGAAAGTCTTATTAAACAAAAAGTACAAGCAAATGTTGGAATCATTGAAAGATAAACATTTTCATCATTCAGTTGATTTTCAAAAATCTTTAGAAATTACTTTAAGGCAATAACAAACTTCAAGGGTTAGTGCATGTTTTAGAAAGACAGAATGTGGCTAATTTTATTCGAGACTCTTTTTGGTGGTGGAGATAGTCTATCATTATTATCAATAATTATATCAATCAAAAATGTATGGGACACATATGAGAGAAACATTCTAGATTGCCTGTAATTTTATTTCTGCTGAAGTAAAGTTATTAGTGAAGAGTCAGAAGTAATAATGAATTCAATAACATAGAAAGAGTATTTGAGACTTTACATGGGTAATCAAAGGGTATAATAGCAGAGACTTGGGCATTTCAAATAGTTTTTAAAATGTCATAGAGATGAATTAACACTTGTATGCCTGCATTATTTAACAAGATTTTGAACACTGAGGATATTCTGACCTCATGAAAAGAGGCTGTGGCAACTGCTTTACCAAAAGAGGGAAAGGCAACAGTCATGATTTTTTCTTATATACCTATTTCAACATTTAAACCATGATTATAAATGATTTGTGTCTATTAAAATAAAATGTCAGTTATATTCTGCAGTTGGATGTAATAATCAGTATAGATTTGTGGAAGAAAGACAAACTAATGAGATCATTTTTGAAAACTGGTATAAAGTGAGATAAGTTGGTATTTCTGAGTCTTGATGCAAAACAAAAAAAGGCTTCTGGTGGAGCTGATTGGTTTTGGAGCTTGTATTTATAAGTGAATATATTTAATTAATATTGGCACATTATAACTGCTGTATTTAGAATAAAAATTATTGCCATGATTTTAAACTAAGGGGAAGGAGAAAAGGATTTTCCTTTGTTTTATAATTTGAACTCAAAGCATCAGTGGTGAGGCATTCAAATTTAAAAGCATATTTGATTGGACTAAGACTTGCATTTCTAGATGATGTTTTGTTATATTCATTGAACCCGGAACATGATATAGACCTTACATGTTTTATATGTTTTCATGGACTAAAGTTAATAAAACAAATATTAAGATTGAAGCCATGAATGTTAGCCCTTTCTGTATCTGTAAAGAAGAAATATAAGAATTTGTGACAACATAATAGAGATTTCACTAGGAAATGGTCCACAAAAGTCAATTAATAAGAAACATTGTGATTTGAACAAAGTTTTAAATGTGTCTCTTGTATGGAATAAGGAGATTACTCCTATCTGAAATTTTTTTTTTAATTTATATTTATTATAGAAAGTATGATAATATACTTTAACATGCTTCTCAGCACGTATGCACATTCAGTCCTCAATGATTTTCACAAGACATTTTAACCCTATATATAACTATCAGAGGTCCCTTGTATTATACAGTCATCAATTCTGATGGACATGGAGATGAAAGAATCTAGGAAATCTCTTTTGGGGCCATATCTCACTGTCTCCACTACCAGACTCACAATGCCTTCTCCTGTGCACAATTTATTGGATAACCATTTACCTACTGAGCCAGAAATGTTGGATTGCAATGTCCAACCTATTTTTTTTTAACTAACATTGTATTACCATACCATCTATGGTAGGCTGCATAGAGAAAAAGTGCCAGTTGTAAAATTGTCAGTGCAATGTTTATGCGGCTTGGTGACCATGACCTTTTAAATGCATTAACCTTCCTGTTAAGGATGCAGCAAATGTCTTTTAGTCAAGGGACTGAGTTCAATAGCATTAACTGTAAACAGATTAACTATGCAGTAAAATGGTGTATAAACAGTACATCTGAAATGTTAATAGAATAACAATGATAATGAACATTAGATTTTTTTTACCCCTATTGTCTTGCCAACCATGAGGCCATCTCTCTGTCTACTGAGTCCTTCATTCCCTATCACCGAAATGTGTGTCAGCAGAGAGGGGCCCTGACTAAGGCAGTCTCAGGTGTAGTTTCCTTTTTGTCTTACAGCTCTAACTCCTATCTGATAATGCACAGTATCACACACAGAAATTGTTGTGCAATGTGCATCCATGAGGATGTGTCACCCGCTTCTACCAGTAGAATTGCTGAGCCAGTAATCCCTTGGGATTTCTGGTCTGCAGTAAGATTCATCCATGGGAATATGTTCCCTGAACATGCAATCCATGGGTATATGTTTCTTGAACATGCACACCATGGGAGTATGTTTTCTGAATGTGTACTTCATGGGAATATGTTCCCTGAAGGTGTGCTCCATGGGAATGTGTTCCCTGAATGTCCACTCCATGGGAATGTGTTTCCTGAATGTGCACTCCATGGGAATGTGTTTCCTGAAGGTGCACTCCATGGGAATGTGTTCCTTGAATGTGCACTCCATGGGAATGCGTTCCTTAAATGTGCACTTCATAGGAATTTGTTTCTGAACATGCACTCCTACACATTCCTCCCGCTAGAGGTGAGCTGACTAAGCAGCATTTATCGTCTTCCATCCCGGCAGCTGCAGCAGGCCCTGAGCTGCTATTTGTACTTGGGTTGCTTTATCCTTCAAGAGTTTGAATCTGTCTGATTTCTACTTCTTTAAAAAGTATAGCACAAAGTATGGTGCACATTCATTAAATGCACATAGCATACTAACTGGCTGATGAGATAAAAAAACATAATAGTAACCTGCTAAAAAGCCTATTAGTATGACTAAGTAAAGGAATTGTCAGTTAGCCCAGAGTAACAGCAGGACATGCAGTGCACTGCTACATTAAGCCCTGTTTGTCAACCAGCAGCCACAGTGCAAAACTCTGAAAGCTAATCTGTAGGAATTGCAACTTTGGGTAAAAGCCAAAGCCAAAATCATTTTGTCTCTGGGCATTCGAGTTGGGTTCACTTTGGAGTGGAGTGTCTTCATATCGGGCTTTTAAACACCTGATCCCCATGGACACGTATGGTGCTTGAGAGGGGGTACTTTATAAGCAAGCTGATTCTGGAATGACCTTTGTAGTCTCCATGTCTTCCTCATTCTATGTTTCGAGAAGCTCATATCCGATCTTGGTTTCAACCTGAGTAGTGAAAAGCTGCTGGGGAAGGATATCTTAGGGAGGTGTTGCAGATCTCTGGTCAACTTGTTTATGTTATTTGGGGAAGAACACCTTAGGGAGGTCTTGTAGAGCTCTGATCAACTTGTTTACGTTATTTGGGGAAGGACATCTTAGGGAGGCATTCTAGATCTCTGGTCAGCTTGCTTATGTTATTCCCATTTGAGGTAAGAATTGCTAGATTAAGCTGAGATTTGCCAGGCAAAGTAATACATTTAGATATACTGTAAAATTGTAGTGGTGATGCCACAATCATGACTTTGCCAAGCCTTGTTAGGTTTTTAGTGCTATGAAGTTGATGGTGCACTCAGAGTTAATCCATAACTTGCTACGGATCTTCAAAGTGATAAGGCTTGCAATTGTGCTTCAACTCTAAAAAGGATGGGTACTGTACCTCAGTGGAATATTGTTTTAAACACATTAGCAAAAGACACCATTTTAAGAAACAGCAGTAATGTCCTGAAATGAACAAACTTTTGATCTAGCCAGTGTTCCTTCACCTCTTTCATTATTAGTATTAAATGTTTACAGTGTTCAAGAGTTTGAAAAGTGTAAGGTAAGAGTGCTTATCTCCTGACTTGACAGCATACAATAACATCTCTGTTGTCTGAATAACAAGCTAGTGACTGTGTATATTTACAGCACTAGGGTAACTGGTTTTCAAGGAAGGTTAGCATATACTTTCATTTAGCATGCTTCTTTACACTGCTGATATTCTAAGTCATCAAACCTATCTGTGAGTGCACCAGTGATGGTTTTGTGGGCACCAGAGTAATGAACTGATAGATGTTTTTCTTTCTTTGGTATTTAAAGCAAGTTGCACAAATGACTCAATGGCCTAGAGATGAGAGAACTAAGCTGCTTTCTTCAAGGACTTTAGCAATCATTGCAGTCAGCTTGTCAATTTTCAGTCTTAAGCTGACACTTTATGTGTGGTCCTAGGTCGTCATGTCACAGCCATCCACCGTGTGGTACATTATAACTTTGATTAAAATGGCAGACTGGGAACCAAAGCTGGCATCAGAGGGAAGCAGTATGTAATAAGTTATAGCAAGAGGATTATGTACTGTAAAAAAATAATTTCCAGATGTTAAAAATGTTACTTTCATCCGTGAAGACACATGAGCTGATCATTCTTGAATCTGTATATGTCAAAAGATGCTGTAAGGATATAATTATAAGGAAGAAAGTCAACATGATGTTCAGCATTAACCTTCTAGTCATTTGAGAAAAGAGTAATGTATTTGTACCAGGTGTTTTGTATGAATGCAGTCAAATGGTGCAGGAATTGGGAGAGTAAAGCCTCTCAAATGACAGTACTGTTTTTGTGTAACTTGCTGTCAGGTAGAGTGATATGACAACAACATATTTTGGTTTCTTCTCATTCTTTTCACCTGCTGGATGACATCTCATTTTGCTTATGTGACATCCTCTTGCCCCTTCCTTCACTGTGAATTCTATTATCACAGGCCTCAGTTTTTCCTTAAATAGAGGCAATGCATGGCACTTCACCACATGCTAGGAAGTTCAGTTGCAGACAAGCTACTGTATTTGTATTCCTTAACTGTTTACTGTCATAAGAATCTTAGAAGCCATCAGCAGTATTATCTGCTTTTTGTGATAGCTTTTTTTTCAGTATTTATCAAAGTAAGGGGACATTTATTTAGTTGCTGTTCGTTGCAGGACTGTGGAAGTACATGGAAATTAATTTTGCATGTTCATAATGTCATTTTTATCAGCCATGTTTTTAGTGCATTGCCTAAGTCTTATGAAGAGAAATTCAGCTTCTTCTGAAGTTTTCATACAAACAAAGTTGGCCTGTAGTGAGCACCTTATATAAGATTTATTTACCGAGCATCCATAGTGTGATTGTTTTCCCTACAGTTGGTTGAGGTAAAAGTCCTTGACCATTTGTCTGCAGGAAAAAATCTCGAGTCAGATGACAGACTGATGTTTCTCATAGAAAATCATTGCTGGTGCTATTTCTAGGTGTATAGTAGCAATAATTCACTTATTTTGGGAGATTTCTCCTTCTTCGAGCTTGTTCAATCATAATGTGGATGTATATAAGTTTGGGGGGGGGGAGTCTTTCCCCTATTGGTGGATGCAGAGGATGGCTTGGCCCCCTAAAAATGGTTAAAGTTGATTTTTTCACCCTTCTAACTTTGGGGCATTATTTATCAGTGTTTTAGAAGGTCAGGGTTGTGCCGTTCAATATTTTATAATAGAACCAGTGTGATTACATGCAAAGTAACAGAACTAGTGACATTTGGTTTCCCCTTTGACATTTGCCCACCCTATGCCCAGTGTGTTTCTCTTCAAAGCTGACTTCATTATAAACACATTATTGTCTTGTTTACCTACAATCCAAGTAACTAAAGTACATGGTAGCTGCCTACAGTACAAGTAAAAAATAGCCTGCTGTGCAAGTTAGATGTTTGATAAGCACAGGTCAAAGAGCTGACTGCCCTGCTGTTCTCTCAACAGTTGTAACAAACATGCATATATTAGCTCCTGGAGAGTGAAAGAAACAAATACATAATCATGAATCTAAATTGCTTAATATCTTATCTGTTTCTAATGACTGGCACCTGTCATTTTCTTCTTGATCATCATTTAAAGAGTGTTTATCTGTATGTTCCTGGGTCCTTCTTTGATTAACACTTTACTTGTTTATAGAATACACATAACATAATAATCCACAGGCATGGCTTTAACATTTTGCACAGATGTACTGGGTTCTCTGCATGCATGTATTTTATAAATTATGACGTGTTGGAAGAATTAAATTGAAACAGATTTTAGTTGCCAGCACATTAGCATGTATAATAATCCTGTGGTTTGAGGAAACATAAATGTGGGATACAATTAGAATTCCTGTGTTATTAGGAAGTTGTTTGCATATGTGTTTAGCAGATAATTTTGAAATAGGATGATGCTAATCTAACCAAGATTATAACTGTTTTTGACTGTGTTCTAGTCAGCTGAGCTCCTTCAGATTGCAATTTATACACTGACTTCAGAACCAAATCAGAGTTAAGTTAAAGAATTTGATAAGAAATTAAAGCATTCATCATGGATGGCTGCTTATATCGCTGAGACATAAACAGATGACATTATGAAAGTGTATTTCATATTCATATTTGTGCAGTATTATAATTTAAGCCCATTAACTTTATACCAGAAAAATAATTTCAATGTCTACATATTTTATAAGGATATCAGCACCATCTGTTGGTTATAGTACTCTATCTAATTATCCATACATCATGAAATTAAAAGTGATAAAAAGTAGCAATAGAAGCAGAGGTGATTACGTGGTTTTAGTATAAAAAAATTGTTCATAAACTGAAGCTTTAGGTGGCTATGATCACTACTGTAATTCACCAGAATTGTTGATAGAAAAAGATCTAGCATATCGACACAATTCAGATGAAATTCATACAGCAGGCCAATAGCTGCATAAAGATGTGATTAACCTTTCTGACATCCCATGGCCCAGAAAATAAATCAAGACTGAGTATCATTTTCTACACTCAGACTGTGGTAAGAGGATTTAGAGTTTTTAACAATGCTAAAATGGTCACAGTCATCTAAAAATTCTTCAGTTTTAATTTCATAGTACTTGCTATGTGCAGGATCAGGAAAAGAAAGCTACAATGAATATACATGATACATAGAATAAAATGCTAAGCAAATAAGTATAAACCAAAGTGTATCCGTAATTAGGGATAAGTTAAAGATCATTTATGATTGTCTTAAAAGAAGTATTCTGTAACATTTTTGCACAGGAGTTATGATTAATTAACTGCATGCTGCACTCATTTTTATTCAATGTTTCTACTTTTGTAAGTACAAAGGTAATTGAAGGTTTTGTTGTATCTCACAGACCAGAGGGAAGCATTTGATATGCACTACTGAGAGGCTGTTAATTAGAGTTCCTTGAAACTAGTTTCTAATGCTTGCTATGCTGCAGCACTTAGTTTTTTAAATAATGTCTCCAAATTCATCATGAATTTTACTCATACCGCTGAACCTCATAGAGCAAGAATTCTAGACAAAGATGGTGATAATGGGGGTATGTGGGGGGGGGGGGGGTAAAGGCCCAAAAATGGAGGCAATTTTAAATATTGCTGTTATAAATTTAGAAATTTGATAGAATGACACATTTTGCATTAACATGCATTTTCTGAAGGATGTGAAGTCTGAAACTCAAATGCCTGTCACTGTTTATTGACTTCAATCCTCAATTATTTACCACAAAGCCACACATTAAAAATATGAGACAAAAATCTGGACATTACATGAAAATCTGGACAGTTGAGAGGTATGATTTTTGTTAGCTTATTGTTGCTTCAGGTTTGTAGACATGAATATTTTATCTGCATCCACTTGATATGATGACAGATTTTCAGTGTCACTTTTTGCACTGGGACAGGGTTTGTAATATATTCTTTTCCATATGTAAATGTCTGCACATGGAGTTTTTGATGGAATTATTACTTTATAGAAGTGTTTGTATGTGTAATATTTACATGTGCGTGTGTGTGTGTGTGTGTGTGTGTGTGTGTGTGTGTGTGATAGAGAGAGACAGAGCAAGTGAGAGAGAATGTACGCAGCATATTTCTGAACTTCCTTGCTCAAGAATTCTGGCCAAAGGCAACAATTGCAAGATGACAAAGACTAAAAATCAGGATAAATTTTTAAATATTATCCTAATTCACTTAAATTATTAATATGGCAGAATATTTTGCTTAAAATGCATTTTCAGAACAATGTCAATGATTAAACCTGTGTACTATTTATTAATTAACTGTAGTCCTCAGAGATTTATTAGAAAATCATTTTTCAAGGGCTAGAGCAAAAATATAATGCAAAACTGGGAATAGTCTACAAAATCAAGCAAAGTAGAGTGGCATGGCTGAGACGAATTCCTTTCTATGCACTGCATGCATTTTTCACTCATCAAAATGAGTTTGGCATGGCACAGAAAGTTATGGCTGTGAACTGTGTTTTCTGTGGAATAGGGTTTGTTTCACATAACCCTCATTTGCCGATTGTGTGATCTTGATCAAATCACTAAAACAGACAGTGCTTTGGGGTAACTGGAAATTTGGGATAGACTCTCATATGGTCCTCTAGACTGCAAGCCTAGTAACTACCTAACAGATATTGAAGGTGTAGACAGTGAAGAAAGAGTTTATAACTGCTGATTGTCTGTGATGGCATGCATTTGAATTTTTGCATAACTCTTTAAAGATATTTCTCTACCCCTACATATGTTAGTGTCTGTATATATGAAAGTCTGTGTTTGTTAGGAGTACAGACATTATATATTGTATACGTGTATATTTTGGATGTAAAATACTTCACACAGCAATTACCTATCCTACAGCATTGAAATATTAGACAGAGGTGCTATTTTATATCGAAACTATAAATAAAATATGTATATTTATTTATTTTTTATTTTATTTTACATTTGTTATTTAGGGATGTCTGACTGAACCGAAAAGGCCCTTTTTCAGCAGAGGCCCGGGGAGAAAAGCTCCACACAGAAAAATTACAGATACATTTAGATGTTTAGACATGATCAGTATACAAATAAATTACAATAGACATGTTTTTACAGTTTTATGTAGAACATCAACAGTTACAGTGGAGAGAACAAACAAGAAAATTTTAATTTAAAAATAAACGTAATTAATAGATTTGTGGTGTATAGCTGAAATTTGGAACTTAGGTAGAATACATACATAGTACACAGGTACAGTACATACACTGTACATTAGCCAGTGTTTGTGAGAAAGAGTGAAAACTGTTATCAAGTACTCTAGGTTTAGTATGTGTACCTTATCCGCTTTTACTAGCCTGGGGAGCAATCATGACACTGCCAACTTTGCTTGAGGTGTTGCCTAATGAGGTTTTTAAAGGAGGCTTTGGACGATTTGTTTTGCATGCTAGTGGGGAGAGAGTTCCATTTTTTAGCCACTGAACTACTATATAGTGTGTCTCCAAAGCTATTATAGCTGTTGATGACTTCTAGTAGTAGTTTGCTTGATGATCTAAGAGACTTTTTGGCTGAGTGATGTTGTACTAGGTTTTTGAAGGCAGGACACTTATTGGGGAGGTAATAGATAGAATGATAGAGGCAGAGCTGATTGTAGGTTAAGAGGTTGGGCAGTTCAATCCAGTGGAGCTGTCTCAAAGCAGTACAGTGATGATTTCTATATAAGCAATTTGCAGCAAAGCTAGGAATTCTGTTATAGCAGCCTTCCATTTTGCTTAGTTCAGTTTTGTTGAGATTAGTCAGAATGGGAGATGTAGTGTGGATAGAAGTTGGGAGCGATGGCTGATCTTGCATTGTTTGTAAGAAACGGTTTGATACGATAGAGTGATCCCAGTTTGGCATGTACATTTTTAATAGTTAAGCTGAGATAACTTTAGGTGGGAGTCTATTGTCATTCCCAATAGCTTAGCCTGTGCCACTGGAGGGATTGGAGTAGCATTTATGGAGTAGATAGTGAATTGCCTGTTGTCAGTGTTTTTGTTAGAACAGGTTATAATCATAATCTGAGTTTTCTTTGGATTGAGGATAAGTTGGGCTTCGGTAGGGTAGTTTTCAACATCAGAGAATGCAAGTTGAGTTGTTGGCAGGAGGGTGGGAATATTTTGTGCAGCACAGATTAAGGTAATATCATCTGCATACTGAATGATAGATGCATGCTATGTGGAGGTATGGAGGTTATTTGTGAAGATTGTGAATAGTAGTAGTCCTACGATAGAACTCTGTGGGACCCCTATAGTTATAGGCAGCTGAGGAGGGAGAGAATTTTCCCATTTCACAGCTTGGTACTTGTCAGTTAAATAGCTTTAGACCAGGTAAGAGTGGAATTTGATAGGTGATATTGTTTTAGTTTGTTTAGCAGGAGTTGGTGCAATACTGTGTCAAATGCTTTGGAGATATCCAAAAAAAAGAGTTGACACCTGCAGGCCTTCATTTTTGAGGTGGTTTACTGTATCTGTGAAGCAGAGGAGGGCTGTAGTGGTACTATGAGCAGGTCTGAAACCATATTGAGTAGGTGACAGGATGTTGCTGTCTAGGAGATATTTTAACACCTGGGTATGGATGCATTTTTCTAGGATTTTGGCCGTGGGGAGAGTATAGCAATGGGTATGTAGTTATTAAGTTCAGTGGAGGTCCCGCCTTTATGTAAGGGTGTAACATAGAATATTTTCCAGAGTTTGGGCACATAGTTTTCAACAATTGATCTGTTTATGAAAGTGGAGATTGGGATAGCAATAGCATCTGCTGTGAGTTTCAAGAAATAGCTGGGTAGTAGGTCGGCTGCTGTTGATGAGGTTTTTAGTTTGGAAAGCAATCTTTTGATTGAAGTGGTAGAAACTGTTTTGAGGGTAAAGCTTGTATTAGTGTTATTTGTGTTGGGGGGGATAGTGAGGTTGGAACTGTCCTGTGATATTAAGGATAAAATTGAGTTCACAGAGTGGGAGTTGAATTGTGTTTCGATGGGAACTTTAGTGTCAGGGGTGGTTGGTTTGGGGGTAGCCTTTTGGGTGGATGCTAGTAGCTGGTTTGCATTGGGGGGTTGTGTTAGTATTTAGTTCATAATGTCGTGTAGGAGGATTTTTTGTCCAGCCTAATGCATTTTTTGCATGGTTGCGCAGTTCTTGGTACTTAGTTATACTTTGTGTTTCCTTGGTATTTTGATAGTAAAGCCAGGCAGTGTCTCTGGACTTCAGGATTTGTTTGGTTTCTTTACTGAGCCAGGGGTTTGTAGAGGTTCTTACCTTGATTTTGTGCAATGGAGCGACAGTGTCTTGGTGTTGTAGAAATGTTTTGTTAAAATATGCTACAGCCTGGTCAAGTGGGAGCATTTTTAGTGGGGTACAATCACAGTTACAGAGTAAACTACTGAGGACCTCAGGAGAGAATTTTTTTGTGTTTCTAGTGTATTTATAGTTAGTGGTTTTGCATATGCTTGTTCTGCTATGTATTAGGTATATTATGTTGTGGTCACTTAAGGTGTCTGGGAGACTGCCTGTGTGTGTGTACAATCTGGGGTTGTTAGTTAGGACCCAGTCAAGGATGGATTCCCTTTTAGATTTTTTATCACATCTAGTTGTAATTTGGACTAGCTGCTGGTAGCCATGGAGATTTATTAGATTACTTGGTGGTTCTGATATACAGGTGAACTAATCTAGGTTGAAATCCCCCAGAATAAGGGTTTCTTGTGAGTATGTGGAAGAACACCAGGATAAGAAGTCTTCAAGGCTAGCAGGTGTATTACCAGGTGGAATATAGATCACAATTGTGGTAGTGACCTTTTTATGGTGAAGTTGAAGTTGTGAGATAAGTATGTCCTAATTATTGGGGGAGGGGTAGGAGTTTGGTATTTGACGTAAAGTTAAGTTGGACTTATACAGTAAAGCAGTTCCAACCCCTTTATGTACTGGTCTGTTTTGTCTAATGATATTGTAGCTGGTAGGGAGAACTTCTGAGTTAGTTATGTTTTTATTTAGCCAGGTTTCTGTTAAAGCAACTATGTCTGGGGAGTAGTGTGCTATTGTGGCCGGGAGTTCAGGTATTTTTTTTAATCTTCTAATATTAATATTAATATTCAGCATTAAAAGATGGTTGGTTTTGCTGCTGTTGTTGATTTGCCCAGGGATGAAGATAGTGGGGGTATTATGTTCTGACAATTGTGTTGGAGCAGTTTGTGTTAGAGAGGATTGATTTGGGCCTGGGTTAGGGTGGATGTCCCCACTTATGGTGAGCCTGGTGTTAAAGTGGTGATACAGCTGTTGGAGTTTGGTGATTAGTGTGATAAAGTATTGTGTTTTTTAGAGTATGAATGAGAGCATATCTGTTTAGATCTGAATTGGTCTGTTATGTATTTCTTGAACAATTGTGGACAGATATTATTATAATGTGCGGTGTCTGTATACGAGAGTGCATAATATAGTGTTTTGCTACTAAGTTTAGGGATATTGCTAGAGTGATAACTTGTGGAGTTATAAAGAATTATGACAAGATAGATTAGACTTAGTTGTGTGATAGTCATGGTTATAAAGTTTAAGTTTTTGTAGGTGGAGGTGTGGATAGGGATTATAGGGTTGCACTATATGAGGATGGGTAAGTAGTGTGGGGTGATGTAATAATGCCTAGCGGGAATGAGAGTGGTTGGTAGTATTGTGTGGTGGAGCAAGTGGGTGTGGTGTAATATGATCTGACTTGAGGAGCTGTGATTGGTGGAGGTGATGTGAGGTTGAGCCATGGGTGTGGTTGTAATTACTATAAATGTAGAGGTAGTGGGGGCAGGAGGGAAATGGGGGCAGGGCAGGGGAGCGGAGAGAGCCCGAGCATTAGCAAGGGCTAACAGAGCGGGTCAGAGCCCCCCAAGACAAGAGTAATGGGCAGCAAAAAGTAAGTGTTACTTTACAAATCTGAACACTTTAGCAAATTCCTGAGGTCTAATGGCTTGTCAGCAAGCAGAATTTAATTGTTGAAGAGCACTTGTGTCCTGGTGGGAGACAAGCACTTTGAAGATGGCTCCATGGTCAGCAGGATTCTAATATAGACTTAGTTTTGGGGGAGGGGATAACACAAGGGGTGTAAACAGATGGAATGCAAAGAAATCAGCCAAACCAGAGAGGCAATCAGTAGAAATCTATCAGTGAAAGCCTCAGAGGAGGTGAATAATAATTCAAAATCTACCTGTAAAGTGAAGGAGAGAAGAGACAGCAAAGTTGGGAGTGTGTTTTCACATTGATTTGCTTATTAGTAGCCAGTTTCTGCACCAATTAGAGTAGGGAGATACATTAGCAATGAAGGGGAATGTATAGAGATGCAAATAAACAGGTGGGGCTCAAGTGATACAAACTAAGGCAAAAATAATTGAGAGGGCTGCTTAATGATTAATTTAATCACAGAGATCTGAATTAAATATATACTGTCTATTGGACTGTTGGGATTACTGCACTAGCTGTACTAATAATACTAATAAAACAAATATAAACCAATTTAAAATATGGGGCAGTATTCACAGTCCACGGCTTCGCATTTTTGTAGAGGTGATACTCACAGAGCAAAGCTAAGTGGATATGCAAATGCTGGACTGTGAGCATGCATACAAAGAAGCAAAGGAGTTTCTGTAAACACACACCCCATCACAAAAGTGTAACATAGTTAATGCATTACTGACAGGGGGACAGCTACTATGCTAGTAAAGGTCTTTACACATATGCACGAGTTCAATTCATAGACATGAATCTATAATGAACAAATTTGCATATAAAGTGTATAAATAGCCCTGAAGTTATGATAGAAAGCAGAAGATTTCAGTCAGAATACAGAAATACGAAGGGGGAGCTGAGTTGATGCTTCTGCATACCTGGACATTTTTACTGGAGGAGTCACTTGGGTGAATGTTTCATTTTGGTACTTGTGCATAGTAGGTTGTGTTACTGAAGAGGCCACTTGAGTGAATGTTTCATTTTGGTGCTCGTGCGTACTAAAATGTTACTGAAGGGTTCACTTGGTGAAATGTTTCCTTTTAGTGTTTGTACATACTTGGACATATTACTGAAAGGGCCACTTGGGTGCATGTTAGATGTTGGTGCTTGTGTATGCTAGAAAATGTTACTGGAGGAGTTGCTTGGGGTAAAAATTAATTTGCGTGTCACAGAAGTGCTTGTGTATATGTGGTCAGACTATTGAAGTGATTGCTGGGTAAAGTCATTTATTGTGACATTTTAGTGCTTGTGCATACTTGAACAAACTACTGAAGGGATGCTGGCCAAGTGTATACATTGCAATGCTAATATTAAAGGCAAACTACTGTGTTTAACAAGAGATGTGCATACTGCACAGATGTCAGACTATGAATTGTAAAAACACCTCATTAGCATACTATGCCTTACAGCATTTTTCATTTGCATCTCATTATTCTTAAGGCTTTTCATATTAGCATAAAAGGTTCTTTGAATTTCACCTTTGCTATGCTCATTTAAGTAATATCCCTAAAGCATTTGCACAAATGAGTATGAATATCAACTATACCCCGGATTCTGCAAGCCCTGCACAGCATGCAGGACTAGTGCAGGAGCTCCAGCAGGCAATATGTCTGCTGTGCAATCCAGGAATAACCTGTAGGGACGTGCACAAGCACTCCTGCACTAGTCCTGCACGGACTCAGCCCCTGTATGCAAATTACCCCATTTGCAGGAGAAATCCATGCAAATGAGGCAAATTTGCAAGCCAGGAAGTTGGAAACCGGCTGTGCAGGACTAGTGTAATCTGCAGAAATGTACTCTGCCAGTAAAGGAGTACATTTCTGCAAATTACAAAATGGAGCCATGACAGCTCCAAATAAGGGGTGGATATCATGTAGAAAGCATGGCAATGGCCAACTATAAAGCCATTGGCATGGAAAACATTTGCAAAATTAAAAGAATCAACTTTTATTTTTTTTTAGCCAATCTAACCTGTTTAAGCATAGGGCAGCGGCGCACAAATGGGATTATGCGGAAAATAAGAAAAATAACATAAAATATGCATTCTAACCAAAATCACTATTTTGCCATCAAACTCAATGGCAGGCAGAAGACAATATGGCCATTGAATAGTGGTTGCTAAGGCAGGAGGCTCAGTGTGGGACATGTAACTATGCATTAGCAGGCAATCCTATGCAAATGAGGGGAATGATGCCGAATCTCAGATTTCCCCTGCATGCTAGTCAGCACCCAACAGTGTAAGAGCAGAAATAGCTTGGTGCAAGCCTAGGAGTTAGCTGACATCATGGGGGGGGGGTGTCAGACATACTGTAAGCGAACTGGATCCCTGTGGCTCGGGTCTGCTCCTAGCTTAGCAGAGCTAAGCAAGGGGGTGTGCCTGAGGCTGCCTAGCACTCTTCACATTGCCTAAGCAGGTGAGCACACCATGCACCGGGTTTTAAAGGGGAAAAAAAAGTAAACCAGGAAATAGCAGCTGTGTGCACATTTGAGCACTGTGTTTGCACGACGCACCCCCGGGCTTAAACAGGAAGGCAATGGGAAGGGAAAGCAGCAGTAGGAAGGTACTCTAGGAAAACTAGCATAGCTGGCAGGTGAAATGTATTAGAATCAGCCAATTACACAGGCAGCAGACCAGCCCATCCCAGAACACTACTATAAACTATGTAAACACCATTCCCTCTGGTTTTTCCCATACTCTACACCACCAGTGTATACAAGGGGGAAATTTTAACAAACAAAACAACAAAATGATAGGGGCTGCAATAGCTAACATACAACAACATGTGGAAGAGGCTGAGGGTGGTGAGGATGTGAATGCTGTTGACCAACCCACAGTGAGGAGATGGAGAAGAGTGTACAGACCCAGGGTTACCTACCGCACCACACTCATCACATAGTCCCTCAAAACCTACATCACCAAAACACACAGAAGCACAAAACACACACCTACATTTGTGTATGCTCTCAGTAAAAATCTACCCAAACAGCAGAGACCTCCAAAGCAGAAATGCAAGCAACCTCCACCCCCCAACACAACCCAAATGACACATAGCCCACATACTCAGTGTGCCACTCAGCTACAGCCATAAGGCATAACGTACCCAACACTGTTGTCATAGGAGACTCTATAGTCAGGCACACTGATGTTCCACTCACCAGGCTAAACAAGGAAAAAGTTACTGTCAGCTGCCTGTCAGGTGCCAGGATCTGCCACATAACCCATGCACTCAGGTCACTCCACAATAAGTACAAATATGACTCTGTCATTGTCCATGTTGGTGTGAATGACCTGAGACGTACCTCCCTGCACTACATGAAAAGAGACATGGAGGAGCTCTCCAATCTTGTAGCCCAGGCAGGTATGACTCTAGCCCTGAGTAGCATCCTGCCATCACCCAGAATGATACCACAGTACAAGGACAAAATGATTGACTTCAACAATTGGCTAAGCTTCTGGTGTCATTCTAAGGGAATCCAGTATCCTTCTGCCTGGGATGACATGATCGACAGACCACGCTGCTTTGCCAGAGATGGCCTGCACCTGTCGCCCTTGGGATTCCGGATACTGGCAAAGGCTCTTGCCACTCCTATAGTTCCTTTTTTAGGCAAGGTTCAAATGACAAATTCACCACCATAACAGGTACAAGCAAGCAAAATCTGAGGGTAATGCTACTCAATGCTAGAAGTCTAAACCTCAAAATGCACTCACTCGAGGCATTCCTTAAAATGGAGAACATTGACATCTGTGCAGTGACAGAGACCTGGTTCAAAGCTCCAGAGAGCACCTCTGCATTACCAGGCTATAATTCGTACCACACCTTTCGGCCACCAAACACGTACCGAAACACTAAAGGTGGAGGCGCGTCCATATTAATTAAGGATATCCACACCTCCAAGCTAGTTGCTCAGCGTAATGCATCCGAGATTATCCAAGTTCAACTAACTCTAGGCAAAACCGCAATACAGATTGTAGCTTGCTACAGACCCCCCCACCATGCCCTAGGTTTCCCACTCCTCTTTTCTTGACACACTGGAAAATATTAAGGTACAATCCAACACTCTAATAATGGGTGATTTCAACTACCCTACCATTAACTGGGAAAACTACTCATGTACCAAGTCTTTTGCTCAATGTTTTCTGGAAATCATCAATTCCAATGCCTTGGATCAACTTATCCACACCCCCACCAGGGGCAGCAATATCCTAGACCTGGTCATCACCAACATGGGTGACCAGTGTTCCACACCAGAGGTCAGCTCCTTGTTAGTCAGATCCAAGCTAATCACCCTAGACATCCACATCCCGCTCCCACCCCGCATTATGAAAACAACCATAAAACATTTCTCCAAACCCAACTTCACACCTCTTAAGACAGAAGAGGCAAACTTCATGACACCCATGCAGATGGACCATAGAGGTACAACTGCTGAATCCTACACAAATGCACTTTATAAGCACTTACACGAGTGTATGGATCGTGCTATCCCTAACAGAACCAAGATGCTATCCTCCAAAAAAAGGAAGTCAATCTGGTGGTCTTCTGCCATAAACAAACTCTACAACAGAAGAAAGAAACTGTTGCAAAAAAGAGTAAAATCCCATGATTGGAGGAACTCCCTGGTCAGCCTCAGTATGAAGCTGAGATCCCTCATAAAATCCTCCAAAGCTAGTTATAAAAACAAAATCACCACTGATTCTAAAGACAACCAAAAAGCATTCTATAGCTATGTCAAGAATCTCAATGGCAACACTCAGATCTGCTCTGAGTTACAACACAATGACACTAAATATACAGAACCAACTGATATTGCCAACATCCTGGCAGATGGGTTCAGTGCTAACTTTACCCCGCTCACCCCCTAAAGGGCCCATCTTCATACCAGAAGAATGCAAAGTTCCTGTAATCATGGCTGCACAGGTAAAAACCTCACTCTCCAAAGCCAAGAACACAGCATCCATGGGACCTGACAACATCCCAGGCTGCCTTCTACATGAACTACAGAATGAACTGGCACCCCACCTAAGTACCATGTTCAATCCTAGCCTCACCTCAGGCTTTGTGCCCATTGAATGGTGCACCGCGACAGTTATCCCACTTCACAAAGGGGGGACACAACAGACCCTGGGAACCACTGCCCCATTAGCCTGATGAGCCTGGTCTGCAAGGCCATGGAACGTATCATCATGGAACTCATAAAGAAAGACATTGGAGATCTCCAAACTCTGGACCCCACACAGTTCAGGTTTGTAAAAGACAGATCATGTCTCTTAAACCTGATAGACTTCTTAGAAGTAGTCACCAAAGACATAGATGAGGGTAAGGTGGTTCACACAGACTATCTAGATCTCGCCAAGGCGTTTGACACCATCCCCCCTCTGGAATTATAGATAAACTCACTAAACTAGGTATAAATCCCTATGTCACAAGATGGGCTGCCAACTAGCTTACTGACAGAACCCACACTGTGAAAGTAGCAGACTTCAAATCAGACTTCAGACCAGTGACAAGTGGAGTACCACAGGGTTCAGTCCTGTGTCCTCTCCTGTTTGTTATCTACTTCTCTGAAGTACAGGCTAACACAAAAGGTCTTTGGTTAACTAAATTCTCAGATGACTGCAAACTAGGAGCCATAATCAAAACTCCTAATGATGTGGACATCCTACAAAAGGGCCTCACTGAGACAGATGCCTGGTGTCAAAGCCATGGTCTCAAGCTCAGTGCCAAAAAGTGCATTGTCAACCCCTTTGGTAAAAACTCTGTACCCATGAACTACCACATTGGCAGTAGTCTACTTAACACTGAAAGTGTGATAAGAGACCTTGGGACACAGGTGGACAGTAGTCTCTCCTTTGATAATCACATTGCCACAGTGGTCAGGACATCCTTCTACATGGCACACCTCATCACAAAAGGTTTCTCATCCAGAAAAAAAGAGGTCATTGTTCCCCTCTACTCATCACTCATTAGACCCATTATAGAGTACAATGCCCCTTTTGGTATGTACCTCACAAGACATCTACAACAACTGGAAAGGCAGCAAAAATACCTCACAAAGAGGATTACTGGCCTCAAACAGATGCCTTACACAGACCGTTTCAAAAACTCCAGCTTTACTCTGTCACATATCGCCTACTCAGAGGCGATCTCTGCCTAACATACAAAGCTATGTCAAACCCAGAGCTATTGGACATGCTCCACTTAAAGAAATCCCAATCCCTCCAAGCTACACGCTCTAGGGACCTAAACCTTGTCACCGCAATAAACAGAACATGCTGGAGGGATAGATTTCTGTTCCAGACTTCCCATACTCTGCAACAAACTACCTATCTATGTCAAATAGAGCTCCTCATTAGCACTCTTCAAGAAATATCTTGATGATTGGATGGGTAATAGGAAATTCACCCTGGGGATCACTTCTGTGGTTCTGCTTGACAGGGGCACAGGAAAATAATGTTCTTGGGTGGCGAAAGGCAGGGTACCTTTTTGGCTAGGCTTGTATAAGCCCTAGGGCCAATAGCCTAGTACCTACCTATGAACCTATGAACCAGGAGCTACATGAGCTGGAGATATTGGAGCACTATAGGGTGGACAGGGACCTCTTGCAGCAAATTATTGAGCTGTGCCAGCCATGCCAGACACACAGAACTAACAGAGGGGAACCCATCCCAGTGGATACCAAGGTATGTGTAGGCCTAAGAATACTAGCTACAGGTACCTTCCAAAGGCCAACTAGGGATATTATGGGGATCTCACAGGCATCAGCATCCAGGGTATTCCACCAGTTCCTGGATGCCATATCAGCACATGCCGGTGAGCACGTATATTTCCCCAACACCCATGAGGCATTGGCCAGTAATATGCAACTGTTCCACCAAATAGTAGAATACCCTGAAGTAGTGGGTGCTATAGACTGCACGCAGATATGCATCAAAGCACCACCCGGTGAGCGGGGTAGGATCAACATCAACCACAAGGGCTTCTCCTCCATCAACTGCCAGTGCATAATAATGAATGTGTGTGCTGGCTGCCCTGGAAGCTATCATGATTCCCACATCTGGCATCTGACGTAGCTGTACCAGAGATTTGCCAGTGGAGACATCCCTTACAGTCACCTAGTGTGGGAGGCTGGTTACGCACTGGAGCTGTGGCTGATGACACCCATCAGAAATGCACACACCCGAACAAGAGCTCCATAATGAGGCACACGCACAGACCAGAATTATAACAGAGCATGTGTTTGGGATGTTCAAGTCATGGCTCTGGTTTCTGGACACATCCGGTGGAGCCTTGCAGTACTCACCAGCTACATATACCCAAATTGTCATCTTATGTGCCATGCTACACAATATGATCCTGTGGAAACAGCTGCAGCAGGAACAGCACAGGCAGGGCCATACAGCCCCCCCCCCCACTATTGCAAAGGCCTACACAGGCACAGAGTGACTTGGAGTAGGAATAACCTGAGCCTGCCCCAGTAGGCAGAAGGAGGCATACCTAGTATGCCCTGGCCTTGGCAAAAAGGCAATGCATAGCACATACACTGACACAGGAGGGACCCAGGGAATGACACCTCTCCCTGACTCGCACATGCAGTAAAAGGGATGCCAAGCATGACACTACCTGTGCTCAACCATGTATAGGGAGTGTACTATGTGCATCCAACATAGGCAGCCCTGCAGCACCACCCTCAATACTGGCACACCTACAAGGTAAGTCACTCAACCTACCAATTGCCGAATGGAGTAGTATGTGTTGTTACCTGTATTTATGGTATGGATGTGAGCATACAAGTGAATCGGGTAGCTGAATGGTATGCTAGCAGATAGTACACAACTATAGTGGCACCATGAGATGTGTAACAAATACTGGTGTCACCATAGTAGCCAGTACTACACAAGGCGACAAAACACACTGCAGGAATTGTGCTGGGCCACATTTGTGTCTATATGACTCACACATCCTAATCAGGGAGGTTCACATACCCAACAACAGTCTCAGCCAGCAGGACAGGTGTAGACAAACACAAACAAAGGCTGTGCTATGGCCTCTGAATGATGCCTATTGGTAACCCCCCCAAAGCCTACACAGACAGATTACATCAGGTCAGGCAGTGGGATACTAGTTCTGAAGGGTAGGAAATCAGAAACTAATATGTAGGTCAAACAAACCTAAGACCTGTAGTACAATGATATGCCTCTAGTCAACATGATAGGTTAGAATACAGAATGAAATTGAGTACCTGACATACCAGCACAGTCATAGCAAATGTGTACAAGTGTCAGGTGTGCTCCCCCATCCTATGTAGAAATGTAGAAACAGTCAGGTGTGCCCCCCCCCAATCCTGTGTAGAAATGTAGAAACAGTCAGGTATGCCCCCCAATCCTGTGTAGAAATGTAGAAACAGTCAGGTCTACCCCCCCAATCCTATGTAGAAATGTAGCAACAGTCAGGTGTGCCCGCCACTCCTATGTAGACATGTAGAAACAGTCAGGTGGGCCCCTTCCCCCAACCCAGCATAGAAATGTAGTAACAGTCAGGTGTGCCCCCCTCCCCCAATCCTGTGTAGAAATGTATAAACAGTCAGGTGTGCTCCCCCAACCCTACTTAGAAATGTAGTAACAGTCAGGTGTGCCCCCCCAAACCTATTTAGAAATGTAGTAATGGTCTGGTGTGCCCACACCTAATTGGATGTACACACGTTGTAACAGTCAGGTGTGCCCCCCCCACAACCCTATGTAGAAATGTAGTAACATGTATGTGTAGGTATAATACCAGTGGAGCACAGATGCCCAGAGGTGGCCAAGGTAGCAGGAAAATTGTAGCATTTGCACAATATGCATGCATGTGTGTGTTAGGTTGGTGTGTGTTTCATATTGTGTGAGAGTGGTCAGTATGTATGCATGTTGAGGTATGACCTGGTGGCCATTGCCCACTACTGCTGATGACAGGGCCAAGTCCTCACAATTGCAGTGCCAAAGAAAATTCCCACCAGTATAACACACGCTAGCAGTAAGCCATTGTAAATGTATGGTGGTAATATGTGTCACCATCTGAAAGATTGACATGGCATTGCTGTTGGCTAGATATACGAGCAGTACACAGGGGAAAGTACCCTAGACATACAGTATATATTGTGTAACTGTGAAATGGACACACCCTTGGAATTGTTCATACAGGTATGCATCACACTTTCTGGTCCTGTAGTAGGGGATACCGGTGTTGTCTGCCTGAACACTTGCAGATCACAAAGGTGGTAGGACTAATGTATTGGGAAACAGCTGATGTACCTGCACATGCCAGCATAACTGGAATACCCCATGCATATCTGTGTGTCAGATGCAAGTAGTGTCCATAGCACACATGCACCTAGCTCACCCAAACACCACCCTCAGGTATCTCTCTGGTCATATCCCTACTATGGGGAATGGGTACAACATGACCCCACCTGTATATAGCAATAACAAAAAAATGCAGCATGCAGTGCAGGTGTCCAATGCAGGTGTGTCCCTAGCCATAGGTAGCACCCTGCCAGCATCCACACCACCTGATCTAGACTGATAGAAGGTATTGGCATGAATACCTAGCATACCTACCCTGTCACTACAGGGGAATATACAGTTTGGTGGTCTGAGACTGTAGGACTGACAGAATGCATCGGCCTGCCACATCTGGCCCGCATCAACATCAAATGGCCCACAGGCCTCTGCCAAAGACCTGTGTCTCATACGTACTGCCAATGCATACTATGTCATGGACACCCAAATAACAACATAACACAGTCCACATAAGCCATATGCAAGGCCATATGAACAAACCACAGTAACATGTCCACCATGTCCCACTGCATGACCTGTGGACCAACACATAAACACAGCTGTGATAGGGTGATAACCTTAGGGAAAATATCAGAATGTATGCTTAATGTATGGAAGAGGATAGAATAACAGATTGGGGGGTGGTGGGAGCATGGGCAGCATGGAATGTGCAAAGTCTGACACAAAGCTGTGTGCATACATTATCCCTAGCTGCAAACACATAAATGGGTGGCTACATACCTGCCCGTACACCACAATAGTGGTAATGTCCTGATTCATGGCCCCTAGTTCTGGGTAACCTGTGTGAATCTGTACAGCTGTGAGGTATTGCCACAGCAATATAAGGCCATACTGTCATGTCGATGGATGTACAAGTATGAGATCCTCTGCCAGCACTCTACCAAGGTGCTGAACCAGATACACAGACCCAGCAGCAAGTGTCTGCAGCTCCTCCTCCTAAATTGCATAACTTACCATGAATATATAGTCGTATGCCCACAATACCAGATACAGCTGCAGTCACCCTTGTCCCCCAAGACATCACTGTGAGCAAGAATGTCCACCTGACAGTACATGAGGACAGAAAACATCACAGTGTATAACAGTACACGTCTGAATATCTCTGCTAACAGCAGTACCATGTAGCTGAAGCAGCACAGACGCAGTCACCTACAGTACACACTATCCCCTGCACAGTTTATCACTATATTGCCAAATGATCAACGGATACCCTGCAGAAACAGTTTGCTACCTGTAGGTATACAACACAAAGGTCTGCACTGGAGTACAAACTACCTGGAATCAATCCACACATTTAATACAGAAGGGCATAATGGGCATGCTCACACACTTAAACAGATGAAGCCCATGTCTGCAAACAACAGTGGACCATACATATCAGGAATTTGCAGATGTTAGTGCATACACTCCTCAGTATGCACCAGTCATGCTTTGCACATACACACTGGATAGGAATACAGACATATATCCAAGGACAACACACTATAATAAGCCAAAAGTAGACTACATAGAAGTGTGGAAGACAGTGACTGTGACAAGGAGCCATCCATTATGATGCCTGTCCCACCCAGCACACAGCCAAATGACTACAACCACATGAGGTATAAATGTCACTCATGGTAGACATTTGCCACCGGTATCCATCAGCATTACAGACTATGTGGTGCAAGTGCTAGCTGTACAACATGACTAGCAGCTATATACACGTACCTGAGGAATATATCCCTGTGTGTGCCCGCATGTGGTGTGTCAACCTCTAGATGAATGGGTTATGGCCCATGCGCACACAATGCCCTCCCCATAGGCCTACTATGACAAGTCTGCTGAGGTCATCCACTTTGAAATACACCTTTGGGAAAGGTGTAGCTCAGTAATCTCCACGGCACTTCCTATAACTGCGTACTGCTGTAGTGTGATAGACTATTTAGGTAGGAGTTCTAATCCCAGACATGTTAACTGTGTGTGTCTCTGTCTATGTAGAGAACAATGCTTTTTAGGCTAGTCACACTCACTACAATTCAAATGCCCTACTTTGGCAAGGCTGCTGATGTCATTCACTGTGAAATACACCTTTGGGAAAAGTGTAGCCTAGTAATCTCCATGGCACATCCTATTACTGAGTAATGCTGTAGTGTGATAAACTAGTTAGGTAGGAGTTCTAAGACCAGACATGGCAACTGTGTGTGTGTGTGTGTGTGTGTGTGTGTGTGTGTGTGTGTGTGTGTGTGTGTGTGTGTGTGTGTGTGTGTGTGTCCCTGTCTGTGTAGGGAGCAATGCATTTTAGGCTAGTCACACTCACTGCAATTCAAATGCTCTACTTTGACAAGGCTGCTGATGTCATTCATTGTGAAATACACCTTTGGGAACAGTTTAGCCCAGTAATCTTTGTGGTGCTTCCTATAACTGTGTACTGCTGTAGTGTGATAGACTAGTTAGGTAGGAGTTCTAATCCCAGACATGGCAACTGTGTGTGTTTTTGTCTGTCCCTGTCTGTGTAGGGAGCACTGCATTTTAGGCTATTTACACTCACTACAATTCAAATGCCCTACTTTGGCAAGGCTGATGTCATTCACTGTAAAATACATCTCTGGGAAAAGTGCAGCCTAGTAATCTTCATGGCGAGTCCTATAACTGCATACTACTGTAGTGTGAGAAACTAGTTAGGTAGGAATTTTAATCCCAAGCATGGCAATTGAGTATGTCTCTGTCTGTGTAGAGGGCAATGCTTTTTAGTCTAGTCACACTCACTACAATTCAAATGCCATACTTTGGCAAGGCTGCTGATGTCATTCACTGTGAAATGCACCGTTGGGAATGGTGTAGCCAAGTAATCTCCATGGCATGTCCTATAACTGCATACTGCTGTTCTGTGATAAACTACTTAGGTAGGAGTTCGAATCCCAGACATGGCAACTGTGTGTGTCCCTTTCTGTGTAGGGAGCAATGCATTTTAGGCTAGTTACACTCGGTACAATTCAAATGCCCTACTTTGTCAAGGCTGCTGATGTCATTCACTGTGAAATACACATTTGGGAACAGTGTAGCCCAGTAATCTCCATGGTATGTCCTATAACTGCATACTACTGTAGTGTGAGAAACTAGTTAGGTAGGAGTTTTAATCCCAAACATGGCAGTTGTGTGTGTTTGTGTGTGTCCCTGGCTGTGTAGGGAGCAGTGCATTTTAGGTTAGTCACACCTACTACAATTCAAATGCCCTACTTTGGCAAGGCTGCTGATGTCATTCACAGTGAAATACACCTTTGGGAACAGTGTAGCCCAGTAATCTCCGTGGTGTGTCCTATAACTGTGTACTGCTATAGTGAGATAAACTAGTAGGTAGGAGTTCTAATCCCAGACATGGCAATTGTGTGTGTGTGTGTGTGTGTGTGTGTGTGTGTGTGTGTGTGTGTGTGTGTGTCTGTGTATGAAGCACTGCTTTTTAGGCTACTCATGCTCACTACAATTCAAATGTCCTACTTTGGCAAGGCTGCTGATGTCATTCACTGTGAAATACATCTTTGGGGAAGGAGCACTCCAATAATCCCCATGGCGCATCCTATAACAGTGTAATGTTGTAGTGTGCTATAGAACTCTGGTAGGGGATCTATTCCCACACATGGCAGGTGTGGATTTTTGTAAGTGTGTTTCTATGTCTGTGTAAGGAGCAATGATTTTTAGGCTAGTCACACTCACTAAAATTCAAATGCCCTACTTTGGCAATGCTGCTGATGTCATTCACTGTGAAATACACTTTTGGGGAAGGATTACTCCAGTAATCTCTGTGGCATGTCCTATAACAGTGTACTGTTGTAGTGTGATACAGAACTTTGGTAGGGGTTCTATTCCCACACATGGCAGGTGTAGATGTATGTCTGTGTAGGGAGCAATGCTTTTTAGGCTAGTCACACTCAATAAAATTCAAATGCCCTACTTTGGCAAGGCTGCTGATGTCATTCACTGTGAAATACACCTTTGGGGAAAGGGTACTCTAGTTATCTCCACGGTGAGTCCTATAACAGTGTAATGCTGTAGTGCGATATAAAAATCTGCTAGGTGTTCTATTCCCACACATGGCAAATATGGATGTTTGTGTGTGTGTTTCTATGTCTGTGTAGGTAGCATTGCTTTTAGGTTAGTCACACTCACTACAATTCAAATGTCCTACTTTGGCAAGGCTGCTGATGTCATCACTGTGAAATACAACTTTGGGGAAGGAGTACTCAAGTAATTGCCGTGGTGCATTCTATAACTGCATAGTGATGTGGTGTAATAAACTAGTTAGGTAGGAGTTCTAATCCCAGACATGGCAGGTGTCTGTGTTTGTCATTCGTATCCTGTGTGGAAGTGGCTGTGAGTGTGTAACAACTGGACTCATTGTAGAGCAAATTTTGCAAATTTCTTTTATGATGGCCCCAGTATATGTCACAATGTCCACCTTACTGGGAAAACAGATGTGAAATAGCCAAGAGGATGGGGGTGCAAATCTATACCCCTACATGTGACATCAAGGCTCGGTGAACAAAGTTATCAACCCTTGTATTACCCAGAGAACACTCTCAATCCATGTCTCATACACACACACACACACACACACACACACACACACACACACACACACACACACACACACACTTGCCTGGGCAACAACCGCTATGTTGGTAGTGCACTGCATATTGCCCACTGATAGTAACCATGGTGTGATTGCAGTGGGCTACAGAGGGCATGCCACCCTGTTCATTAGTCCAATAAGCACATACATGCAGACAGTGCACTTTCCCTATGTTCCCCACTGGACATCTGTAACAACTTTGGTGACATCAAATGTGACCCACAAAGGACATACCATGCCTTAAACACATGCCATGTATGGACAGATGCCACTGACACCAGGGAATACCTGTACCATGCTATCAATCTAGGTGCAGGGTCAACCTGCTGTCCTTTACCAGTTCCTGCCACATGAGGCCAGGACTGGCACATCTGATGATAATCTGTGTACACAACATGGGCCAGACACCCCAGGTACAGTTCCACATGTCACTGTACATGCATGTGGGACGTGTGCACATCCCAGACACTGTCCATGTCATGGACTAAAACACACATACATGGTAAGCAATGCACAGCAAGGGCCACATACAATAGTTACCCAGATGACTGGATGGTGAATACAATACCCACCTATGTGGGCCAATCCAGACACTACACCCCTGAGCCACACTGCAGACCATTGTTATGTGGCCTGATGCCAAGGTATACTCATCACCTAGCCTTGTATAGCTGTCTGGCACAGTCAGCCACTACACACCCATGAAGCAATGCACCCTTGCATGTCAGTACTGGCACCCTGTGTCTGTGTGTGTGGTGTATGATGCCTATGACCACATTCACACTCACTACAACCCCATTGGCATACTGAAGCATGCTGTCTGATGTCAGATACCTCCACATACCCTTTGACCATATAACCTCCGGATAACCTCTGTGGTGCATTTGATACCTGCACAGTACTGTATTGTGGCAATCTAACTAGTGAGGAGTTGTATTTCTGACCCTGCCAAGTATGTCAATGTGTGTGGGTCCCTGAGAGAGTGTGGCTGTGTTGATGCTGACACCTTTTCATGTGGACAGGCATGTGTACTACACCTATCGTATAGCTACCATATCACTGTTGCAGATGTCACTCACCATCACATATACATTTGAGGGCTCCTCAGCATGTATCCTATGTGGCACATCCAATAACTGCATAGACATGTGATAACAATACATAGTCAGTCAGGGGTTTGATACCCTGTATTGGTAGGTGTCTGACACAAACATGCTTAAGTTTTCCTCTCCCACCCCTCCCTGACTTATCTTTGCCTCTATCTGCCTCTCTCACTCCCTCTCTGGTGGATGTGGAGACATACACCTGATTTGCTTAGGCAGCAGCATGTGTATTGTAAGTTATGCTCATGATCAGCTGATGGCCTCTGCATGAATTTCAGCCCTCCTCTAGCTGATTGCATGTGGAACAGCTGTGGTAACATTGCCATAGCCAATTGCATGGAAATACACTCCAATATCTAGGAATACCATGTTGGTGTTGGGCCTTTTCATTCACTCTGAGCAGGACCTAGATCTGTTGTTTGGCAAACAGCATCACATATGGATTGGGTATTTACCTCTAACAACATACACTGTGGAAACAGGCCAACATTGAGGAGGGGGATGTGCCTGACATGACTACAGAATGTAAGTGCTGCTATACTTCATTTGGAGCAATGTTGGTTTAACAGGGTGTGAGAGAATATGGCTGTCTTAAATGTTTTAATACCTGTCATGTCAGTGCTATGTTTACGAGGAAACCCCCATCTGTAGGGTCATCTGCAGACTGGGCAGTGTGTGGTGCCTTTTATTTCTTGTGTTACTCACAGAGCACCTATCTGTGAACCGCAGAAGCATAGTGTGAGGATTGCATCAGTACATGGTAACAATCATGTGAGTTACTGACTTCATATCCCTCATAGGACATATGTTGCAATAAACCCTATTACAACAGTAAATGTATGAGGTTAGCACAGCAACATGTCAATATTGGCCCTGTGTTTGTGCCTTCAGCCACAACTCTGTCAACCTTTGTACATATGTCATGCAGTAAGAGGTGCATATGTTCTGTACACCATATTTATTGACATCATATCTGATAACAAGCCAGTGAGATATCAGACTGCTACACATGTTATGTATAATAGGGGTTATATATGAGGACATAACCTGGGCAATCTGTGGTTGTGTGTACAGTACTGAGGTCTGTGTACTTATGGTGATTGTTGACAGTGGGCGTATTGTCAATATGTACCTTGGCCTGTATACAGACTGTGGTAGATGTCATTGTTCTTGGGCCTGTTCTATCTGATGTTACATGCTGCTCCACTGTATGTTACCCTATCAGCTTACATGTTTGTAGGGCCAAACACACACGTCCCATACCACAGACAGGCATCAGAACACACTATGTAGTGGCCCAGTATATGTAGGGTTTTATTTATTTGTTTTATTTACATTTGTTTACCGGGAAAGTCCGACTGGATGCTGGTCCTTTTTCAGTGGATGCCCAGGGAGAAAAGCTCCACATCATGTACATGATAGAGATACAAAGTTGCAGCAGTAGTAAACAATATAACAGGTTGTTGGCTTTAATACAATAACAAGATATTGATTATCAACAGTATATGCAGAAAATGTTGCAAGTTAAGATAGTTTCTTGTCATTTATAATATTAGTAACAAAGTTGACAGACAAGATATTAAAGTATGTAAAGACAACTAGCTATTTCTGACTGTGGTTAGTAGTGGCGGTGGTATAGTTGGGTTAAGAGTCTAGGTGGGGGGATAAGGGTGGGGGTGTTAGTCTGGATTAGAACAAGAACAAAGCCAGTGCAAATTTAAGTGGAATTTGAGTGCAGTCTTGAAAAGGATGCTGGAAGGTAGAGTTGTTATAGAGGGTGGAAGATTGTTCCAAAGTTTAGATATGGTACATGAAAATATTGCTTCTCCTGCTGAGTTCTTGGGTTTGATAACAGTAACTTGATTTTTGTTGCTTGATCTTAGGGGCCTAGTGGGGTGATAGGGTTGGAGAAGAGTTTGAAGGGAAGGGCTGTCAAGGGGTGGTTAATAAGTTTATTAGCGAAGGCGAGTTGATTAAAGTGAAAGAGTTGTGGGAGTTCTAGCCTAGTTTAGTTCTTTAAGGGAGATACAATGATGGCTGCGGTAGGAGGTTCCAGTGGCAAATTTAGCAATTATGTTGTAACAAGCATCCGACTTGTGTAGGTCTGTCTGTCTAAGGTTGGTAAGTATCGGGGATGCATAGAGTAGGGTGGAGATTAGCTGGGAATTGGCTATGGAAATTCTAGCTGCCTTGATTAGCAATTGGCGGCTTCGATATAATGCACCAAGTTTCTTGTGAACTTTTTTTATTGTGAGAGATATGTGGGTGTCAAATCTAAGTTTGTTGTCTATTTCCACACCAAGTAATTTTGAGTGTTCTGATGGAGAGATGATGGTATTATCTTTGGCAAGAATGTTGAAGTGGGGGTGTTTTGGGTGGCTTTGGAAGGTTGGAACAGGAGTTTTGTCTTAATTGGTTTGAGTAGGAGCTGAGCATTGGATAGCCAGATTTCTACAGAAGAGAATGATTCCTGTGTGATTTGTTGTAGCTCTGGTAGAGTGGGGGCAGAGCAGATGAGAGTAGAGTCATCTGCGTACTGTATAAGAGATGCTAGTGTGGTGGCAGTATGTAGGTTGTTAGTGAAAAGTGAGAATAGCAGAGGGCCAAGGATAGACCCTTGGGGAACTCCGAGAGTAACTGGCAGGTGAGGTGATGTGTCTTTGTCCCAGATTACTGATTGCTGGCATCTGTGTAGATAGCTGTGGAACCAGTTGCAGGCTGGTTGTGAGAAGGAGAAGTTGGGGAGAGTAGAGAGTAGTAGCTCATGAGATACCATGTCAAAGGCCTTTGAGAGATCTTGAAATACGGCAGTAGAGAAGAAGCAATTGTTTTTGTGATGAAGTATAGTGTTGGAGAGCACAGTGGAGGTAGTGCTGTGATATGGCCTGAAACCATGTCGGGATTTGGAGAGGAGATTATTGGCAAGGAGGTAGTTGGAGACCTGGGTGTTGATACATTTTTCAGATATCTTGGAGAGATGGGAGAGGATAGCAATGGGGCGGCAATTGGAGGGGTCAGTGGAGGGGGTGCCTTTGTGCAGGGGAATGATGTGGGATATTTTGCATATCGGGGGAACATAGCCTTCTGTTATGGAACGGTTGATTAGAATTGAAATTGGGTAGGCTAGTGTATCAGATGCAATTTTTAAGTATTCAGAGGGGAGGTTGTCAGCTGTAAGTTTGGTGGGTTTAAGTTTTGACAATAGTCTTTTTATGTTGGAGGTAGGTACTAAGGTGAAGAAGAAAAGAGGAGTGGGGGGTTTAGGGTTAGGATTTGGGGGGCTGTTGTAGGGAAGTGTTGTTTGTTTAGAGATGTTATAGTTTCAGTGAAGTGTTTGCTGAAGGATTCAGCAATACTGCTGGAGGAGGGGGAATGGATGGCTGGGCGGTATCAACCTTTCCTGTGTGGAGGATATTGTTAATAGTGGACCAGAATTCCTTAGGGTTGTGCTCGGTAGAGTTTAGGGTGGATTTGTAGTAGAGGAATTTGTCTAATTTATATGCTTTTTGGCTTTATTGTGCAGTTCAAGGAATGATTGCCTATCTGAGTTATGTTTTGTTAGTTGCCAGTGCTCCCAGGCCTTATCTCTGGATTTCATTAGCATTCTGGTGGTCTTTTGTAACCATGGGGTACATCTGGATCTGACTTTGGCATTTCTTACAGGAGCATGGGTGTTTAGGATGGAGAGGAAGGTACTGTTTAAGAGGTGGACAGCCTCATCTAGGTTGAGGTGTTTTAGTGGTGACCAGTTAACTTTTTGCAGGGAGGGGATGAAGGAGTTGGGGTTGAAGTTGGACTTGTTCTGTATTTGCCTGTGGATAATGGGCTTGAGACTGTTTGTGTGGTGCCGAATTAGGAAAGTGGAGGAGTGGTCACTAAGACTGTCAGGTAAGCAGCCTGCTAGGTAAGAGTGAAGGGCTTTGTTGACTAGGATCCAGTCAAGTAAGGTATGATTGTTAGGGTTTTTGTTGATTTGGGTAGGGGGATTGAATGAGTTGAGTGAACCCATGGAGATTAAGGTGAATGGTTGGGAGACTGTTACTACAGGATAGCCAGTTGATGCTAAAGTCACCGAAAATGATGGTTTCCTGGGGTAGAGATAGAGTAGCCCAGCTCAGGAGATTTTCTAGGGGTGTGATATTTTGCTCTGGTGAGGAATAGCATCCTATGATATTGATTGTTTTGTTTGTGTTTAGTTTGAGATTGGCATAAAGGATTTCTTCATTGCTATGGTGAGGGGCAGATGAGTTCAGGAGTTGAATATCGAGGTGGTGTTTAAATATCAATGCTACACCACCTCCTTTTTTGGACAATCTGTCTATGCGAAGGATGTTGTATTCAGATAAAAGTATTTCTTCACTTGTAATGTGAGGTTTGAGCCAGGTTTCAGTGATGAGGAGAATATATGGGGAATATATGCTTATACTGGCGTGTAGTTCTTGGATTTTATTGCATATGCTTCTGTTGTTTAGAGACATTATAAGTAGGTCTGTTGTTTTCTTGTTGGCTAGGAGTTGAGTTGTGGGGGGGGGGGGTTGCTAGGACTTGGGTTTGTGGTTGGGTTGGATTTGGGAGGACCAGAGTTTGGATGGATGGATGTCTCCAGCGAGGGCTAGTTTATAGAGGGTGTTTAGGATATGTTTTATATACATAGTAAATTGCTTATGATATCTTAGGGATATTTAATTTTTGAGTATGTTAGGTGTTTGATAATGGAGTGTGTGTAATGGGAGGATAGTTTTCATGGCAGCGGTTGTGTAGTTATAGTGTAAATGTTTGAGGGAGGGTGTTAAGCGAGTACAGTGGAAGTTGTTGGGGCATGTGACTGTGGAGCCTTGTTAGGTGTAATGTGAGCTAGAACTACGCAGGTTAGGATTGTTATTATATTAGGTTGTAGCATGATTGTGTTGGATGTAGGGGGAGGGGGTGAGTAATGTTATAGCCTAATTGCCGGCAATTAGGGGTGGGGTTAAAGCTAAGAATAAATGTAGAGGTAATGGGGGTGTGTGGGTATAGGGGGCAGGGACGGGAGTGAAGTGAGCTTTGTGAACGGAATGGGCTAGAACCTCCCAGGCTAAAGATTGCAGGGTAAGTGTCTAAATAGCCAAATTGTTAGGAGTTATTAGAATCTATTAGGGAAAAAACAGTCTATAGACCTGCTTTGATTAATAATATGTTTTGTGCTAGTCACCTGATTAGTAGTGCGTTTTGTGCCTTACAAATGCACTGTTTCATTTTCTTTGCCAAATAAATCATTTGTGCAGATTTTTGTTACCTTAAGTTCATTTCTGGCCCTTTTTTTATTTGTCTGAGCTCCATTTCACTGAACCAGCTCGATCTGCCTTCACCTTCAACTTTGCACCTCATGGCTTAAAGAAATTGCTCTTTTAATCCAGTTCTGACGCCATGTCACTCATCTTGTCAGGATAAAACAGATGAACATTCATGGGTTCAGTTCAAGCAGCTTTATTACACACAAAAACATCAGAAATGAGGCTTTGTAACTTAAACTTAAATAAACTTATAAACAGACTGACTGCCACACTCATACATGTTAACACTCTGGCTGTTCTCTCAAAATGGCACTGCTGCCTGCACATGCTCACTATTTATATGCACATGCTTACATCTGGAAATGCTTCATAAAGGTACATACACACGCTCTGATCTACAGTAACCTCCTTCCCTCTAATTGTAAAATTGAGCCAAGAAGTACTATGATTTATTTCATTAATAAATTCTTTAAATAAACTAAATTCATTACCCCAAATAAAAAAAAAAAACAAATCATCAATGTAAGGCTTATAAAATCAAACATTTCTTAAACAGGGGTAACTTGACCAATAGTGTTTCCTCCCACCAACAAAGAATTAAATCTGTAAATGCCGGTTCAACCTTGGCACCCATTGCTATCCCTGTTTTCTGATGAAAGATTATTTTATTAAATTCAAGAAAAGTGTTCTTCAACACTAATTCAAGTAATAACATTACTAAATTTTAACAGTTTTTCTATCTACATGTCCTATCTTATCTAAATATAGTCTAACAAACTCTAACCTTTCATCCTGTTTAACATTATTATATAATGAATTAATATCCACAGTACGTATTACTACTTCATTACCTATAAAAAATGTATGTTTTAAGATGTTCTAAAAAGACCAAGAATCTTTCAAATAAAATGAACTATTTTAAACAAATGGAAAACTATCTAAAACTAGAGATATAAACTGTCTTGTTTTTAGGTGAAGTAACAATTTGTCTAAAATGGGGAATTTGTTCATCTTTATGTACTTTGGGGATGCCGAATAACTTGCCAATTTCTGGCTGTTCAATATTGAGATAGTCATAGATGTCTAAATCAATAAAACCTTGATTAAATAAATTAAATAATGTTTTGTTAATTTCATTTTTTTTAACAAATTCCTTACTCACTTTAACTTAACTGTCAGTATTTAATAACTTATTGATTTCATCCACATATTTATTATATTTCATAATGACCATCACACAGTCTTTATCGGCCCTCATGAATCATAAGTTTTTATTTTGTATTAAATTATTCAAAGCCACCCTTTCATTATCACTTAAATTAAAACACTTGTTCTTACTTTTCTTTTTACCCTGCCATCAAAATCACTTTCACATGTCTTTGTAAAACATTTAAAGTATTAACATGTGGGGGATTGAATCTACTGGGTCTTCTAATAACATTCTCAAATAATCCAAAATTAGCAGGGCAAACACACATACTCCAATAAAGTAATGCTCCATTTCCCAAGTAAAAATCATGCCAAAGAAAAACCTTCCAACAATAAAACCAAAATCTTAGAAAGAAAGTAAAAAAAAAAAATACAATCTTTACATTCGCACAAATAAAATGACCATGAAACAACTAAAATCAATAAAAAGAAACTTAGCCATGACATAAAACAGCATCATAACTAAAAAATGATCTCACAAAATATCAGACAAAGGATGACATTAAGTCAAGAAGAATAGCTAGAGTTAATATCATATTCTATTGTTACCATAAGAATCTATTATATTTATATACTAAAATTTAATGAAGAAAAAGTTATATATTTTGAAAGCACCTTTACAGGAAGCTCAGATAAAACATTTTAGCATTTATTAAGATATGATTCAAAGAGATAAACTGTGGCACTTAAGGTAATATGAAAGTCAGAAAGAAATTATATTTTGAGCTTTTCACATTTTCTATCCTTTAGAATATATTTATAATACTTAAACCCACTATATCAGTTTTTCATTAAAGGATTTATATCTGTTTATATAGTGAATGCTTGTTTGCAAAAACAAGGTAACTGTAGAAGAAAGAGAAGGAATGAACGGAAGAAAGAGAGATAAAGGGAAGAAATAAAAAGCAAACAGATGTTAAAGTGCATATGTAAATCAAGTGAAGTTTATTATAGGTTCATAGGTTCATACTAGGCTATCTGCCCTGGGGCATTTATAAGCCTAGCCCGATTGTGTTTGGCTTACGCCACCCCTTGATTTGAGTATACTGTGCCCTTTTTAAAGTTTAGTTTACTGTGCCTCTGTCTAATAGTGACATGGAAGTAATCTCTGGGACAAACCTACAATCCCTTATCCACTCATCAAGATTCTTCTTGAAGAGAGTCAGTGAGGTGCTCTGCCTAACATGAATTGGAATTCTATTCCAGAGCGAAGGGAGCATCTGGGTTATGAATCTGTCCCTCCAGCATGTTCTATTTATTTCTGTGCTGAGGTTCAAGTCCTTCGAGCGTGTGGCTCTAAGGGATTTAGATTTACTGAGGTGGAGCATGTCCATTACTTCTGGGTTGGACATAGCTTTATATGTCAGGCATAGATCGACTCGAAGTAGGCGGTATGCCACTGAGTAGAGCTGGAGTTTTTTTAACCAAGCAGCATATGGCATCTGTTTGAGTCCCTTGATCCTCCTGGTGAGGTACTTTTGGGGTCTTTCTAATTGCTGCATGTGTCGGGTAAGGTAAATCTCAAAGGGGACATTGTATTCTATGATGGGCCTGATGAGGGATGAATAAAGGGGCACGATTACCTCTCTTGATCTAGATGTGAATCCTTTCATGATGAGGTGGGCTATGTAGAAGGTCTTTCTAACCACTTTGGCAATGTGGTTGTCAAAGGAGAGATTGCTATCAACTTGCATCCCCAGATCCCTAATTACTTTCTCTGTACTTAATGGGTTACCACCTATGTGGTAATTTGTGGGCACATTGTTTTTGCCAAAGGGTATGACTATACACTTTTTGGCATTTAGCTTTAGACCATGGCTCTGGCACCAGTTATCCGTCTCTGCGAGACCTTTTTGAAGGATGTTTGTGTCAGCTGGAGAGTCAATTATGGCACCCAGTTTGCAGTCATCTGCGAACTTGGTGAGCCATAGTCCTCCCACGTTGGCCTGTATCTCAGAAAAGTAAATACCGAACAAGAGAGGTCCCAGGACAGAACCTTGTGGGACACCACTTGTGACCAGTTTTGAGTCTGACATGGCTCCAGCAACTCTGACTCTGTGGGTTCTGTCTTTGAGCCAGTTTGTGACCCATCTTGTGACATAGGGGTTTATATTTAGGCTGGATAGCTATCTATGATGCCCGAGTGGGGTATTGTGTCAAATGCCTTTGCAAGGTCCAGATAGGCTGTGTGGACTACCTTCCCTTTATCTATGGCCTTGGTGACTGTTTCGAAGAAGTCGACCAGGTTCAAAAGGCAGGATCTGCCCTTGACGAAGCCAAATTGGGTAGGATCTAGTGTCTGTAGGTCCCCAATGTCTTTGTTTATGAGTTCCATGATGATCCTCTCCATAGCTTTGCAGACTAGGCTAGTCAGGCTTATGGGGCGATAATTTCCAGGGTCCATAGAGGCGCCACCTTTGTGGAGTGGGACCACTGTTGCTGTACGCCATTCTTTGGGCACATATCCTATAGTGAGGCTGAGATTGTACAGCAGTTTTACTTGAGGGATTAGTTCTTCTTGGAGTTCATGTAGGATGCAACCCGGGATGCCATCTGGTCCCATGGAAGCAGTGTTTTTTGCTTTGGAGAGGGCGGCCTTCACCTGAGCATCAGAGATGTTTGGGAGGCTGCACTCTGCCGGGATAGATACTTGCTCTTTTGGGGGGGAGGGGGTGGAGAAGTTTGCACTGAACCTGTCTGCCAGGATATTGGCAATGTCTGTGGGTTCAGTGTATTTTTTGTCATTTAGAATCAACTCAGAACAAGTCTGGGAGTTGCATCCCAGGTTCCCAACATAACTGAAAAAAAACCTTATGATTGCCTTTAGTGTCCTGTGCAATTTTTCTCTCGAAGCTGGCCTTGGAGGATTTTATGAGGGATCGTAATTTTTTGCTAGTACTGATCAGAGATGCCTTCCCTTTTAGGGATTTTGCTTTATCATGTAGTAGCTTCCTCCTTCTGTTGTACAGTTTATTTATGGCTGGGGTCCACCAGACTGGACGCCTGCCTTTGGATGATTGGGTCTTGATTTTGTTTGGGATAGCATGATCCATGCATTCCTGGAGATGTCCGTAGAATGCGTTTATATAGCATTCTGCAGTTTGGGCTGTAGTTTCCACTGGCCCTGGGGCCTAGAAGGATTCCACTTCGGTTTTGAGAAGTGTGAAGTTCACTTTTGAGAAGTTTTTCACTGTGGTTTTCTGGGCTGGGGGTGGGGTCGGGATGTGGATATCCAGTGAAATTAATTTATGGTCTGATCTTACCAATGAGGGATATACTTTTGGTATGGAGCATAGAGTCCCCATGTTGGTAATGATCAGGTCTAGTATGTTTTCCCCTCTTGTGGGAGTGGTGACTAGTTGTTCCATAGCATTTGAGTTTATAAATTCCAGGAACCTTTGGGCTAAGGTGCTGGGGCTTGAGTAATGCTCCCAGTCTATGTTTGGGTAGTTGAAGTCACCCAATATAATGGTGTTCGGAGAGATCTTCATGTTCTCCAATGTTTTCAGGAAAGCCGAGTGGGATTCCTGACTTTGAGAGGGTAGTCTGTAGGATGCTATAAACTGAAAAGCAGTCTTGACCACTGTCAGTTGCACATGGATGGTCTCCGATACTTCGTGCAATGCCACTAACCTGGATTAGATATTTATTTATTTATTTAAGTTTGATGACCGGAGAAGTCCACTGGGCCAAGAAGAGCCCATTTTCAGTGGAGGCCCAGGGAGAAATACTCCACAATAATTGCAAGTTACATTTCACATGTTACAAAATGACATAGTTCATATAGCTAATTAAACATTTACATATAAACTCCATGATATTTGCAACTGGCTCGTCACAATGTTACAAAAATGAAAAGACATAATTCAATAAAGAAATTTCATCATTTACATAAAGTGAATATTTTTGTTATAAACTCAATTGTAGGTTTAACATTTCAAAATATATAGTTACTAGCCTTTAGTAGGTTAGGAAAATATTATGCATGGAGAGGGTAATATTATACTTAAGACTGGAGAGTATAGTACAATAGATATTAGTGATAAAATTAGTTTTTAGTAGGAGGAATTGTTTTGGTTACGATGAAGTAATAGTAGAGGTAGTTGGATGAGTTAGTGCAAGGTGGAATCAGGGGGAAGAGGGGTTTAAGTTGGAGTGTGGCAAGGGCATTCCCATTTAAAAGAAAGATGAGAGCATAGCTGAGTTTTGAAATTTGTATGGTTAGGTAGGTGGCGTAGGTGTGTGGGGAGAAAGTTTCACTGTTTAGCTAAGGAGTGAGACAGCAGTAGATGGCCAGGAGGTCTCATACAGGTTTGTGGATGTGAAGGAGATTTTGTTTTTTGAATCTGAGTGAGTGGGTGGGAATGTAAGGTTTTAAGGAGGTAGTGAGATCTGGGCAGTTGGCAGGTTTAAAGATTAGCTTGTGGGCAATGGTGAGTTGTAGGTAACTGAGGTAGTTGGGTAGTTCAAGCCAGTTGAGGGTGAGGAGGGAGTGGCAGTGGAGGGATGAGTTTTTTGAATTAGTTACAAATCTGGAGATCTTAGGATTTTGGACCTTTGGAGATATTAGTAAAAGTGAATCATTATAGGTTCATAGGTTGGTACTAGGCTATCTAGCCATAACAATTCCCTGGCTATTTCTTCCCACAGTATTTACTTCCCTGGACCCCTGTCCAGCAGGTCGACTGATGTGATCCTTGGGGTGAATTTCCTATCTCCCATCCAATCATAAAGGTTCCTTTTGCAGAGGGCCAAAGAGGTTTACACTAAGTAGCTATAAAATTTTGAAGGTTGTAAAATAATAATTTAAATCAATTTTAGTTTTCATGTGTAGCAGCTATATTTTCCCTTTTACAACTTGACTCAATTAGCGCATTTGTTGAGGAAAGTATAGTACTACCATATATATATATATATATATATATATATATATATATATATATATATATATATACTATAAAATTATTATTTAAGTTAAACAAAAAATATGTATTTGTCATTTTATTTCTTCTTCTTCTTCTTCTCAGTTGTCTTCCATCCATGTTTTCCTGCATGTCTCCTCAAATAACTATTATTTCAATCTATTTCTTCTGATTGATCTAGAATTTTGTTTGTCTTTAAGAAAAGACATAGCTGATTCCAAAGTTTCAAATATTTTGATTTCATCTGTATGAAATACTTTAAGTCTAGCTGGAAATAATAAATGTACTTTAATATTTCTCTTTTTCAGTTCTCTCATTAAAGGAAGGATACTTTTCTTTTTAATATTAATGAAGTTGAATAGTAATTTTCAAATCTTACTGTATTTTCATCAAACTTAATTGGAAAATATGACCAGTTTTTAATATAAGTTCCTTATCTTGACAGGGGAAAATATCTTACAATTATGGCTCTTGGATTTGTATTTTTCAACAATGAAGGAACCATAAGTGAGCTATATGCTCTTTTGATACCAAAAGACAAAGACTCAGTAAGTTCAAAGTCTTTGGAAGCCAAGATTTAGAAAATTAACAATGTTTTTTTCAGCCAAACCATAAATGTGAATCTTGTTCCTCCTAAATCTGTTTTCCAGGTCATCTATTTTGTTTAGCAGAAAAGTATTTTGTTTTAATAAAAATTCAAGACTATACTCATACTGTGATACTCTTCCTTCTGTATCATTTAGAGCATCTTCCATACCAGAAATCTGAGTTTTCTCATGTTTTATTATTTCATGTAATTACTCCATTTCTATGTGCATTTTATTTAAATTACTTAATTTCCATTTTATTCATTTTTATCTAAACTTATTGTACGTTTGTGAGAAGTGACTGTAGCTCTTTCTTTGATGACAAATCCTGTGAGTTAGTTTTTGAGTTCTCATTCGGAAAAAGTAAGCAGATATGTTTTTGTTAGCATAATGATAGGAATTAGGATAGTAAACAATGTAAACTCCAAACAGTATCTTCCAAAATCTTGAAAAGAAGATATTCCGCACAAATTAGATATTTAAGATGTCATATACTTTACACCTCCCATCAGAAATATAATTCAAATAGCAGAGGAGAGAAACTAAGCAGTTAGCCTGTCACTGTCTTGGACATGTCCCCTTTTCCACTTTCTTCATGTTGCCTGAATACATAACATAACCTGTTTCTGTTTTAAGTTTTCCCCTTTTGTATGCTAATGCTCTAATTTTTCATTTTCTCAAGTTCCCATATTGCCTCATATATTTTATCACCTTTACATCTTGTACTGTTTTTCCTTTTTCTTTTCTTACCTTAAAGTCCTCAGTCATTACTATTGACATGTTCACAATCATATTTATATATTTTTTAATTCTTCAAATATTTTTCTCTTTGTTTTGCATATAAATCCCACTGATCATATAATCGTTCATCCGCATACAGCTTTATTTTTTTTTTTTATTTAGCACATCTTGTATCCAATAAACATAACACAGCTATCTTTTTCTTTTTTCACTATTCAAGGATCATTAAATCTGTCAATTAGATTTTTATACTGTTCACACATATATTCTGTTTTAGCCCTAATGACCTTCATTCCTCTCTTCTCTAAAGCATATCTCCACCTCTCCAGGGTCTCCTCAACCTGTTCCCTACTCTCACTACATATCACAATGTCATCTGCAAACATCATAGTCCATGGGGCCTCCTGTCTAATCTTATCTGTCAACCTGTCCATCACCACTGCAAATAAGAAAGGGCTCAGAGCTGATCCTTGATGTTATCCCACCTCCACCTTAAACGTATCTGTCACTCCCACCACAGACCTCACAATATCACACTACCCTCGTACATATCCTGTACCAGTCTTACATACTTCTCTGCCACTCCCAACTTCCTCATACAATACCACAACTCCTCTCTAGGCACCCTGTCATATGCTTTCTCTAAGTCCACAAAGACACAATGCAACTCCTTCTGACCTTCTCTGTATTTCTCCAACAACACTCTCAGAGCAAATATTGCATCTGTTGTGCTCTTTCCTGGCATGAAACCATACTGCTGATCACTAATCATCACCTCCCTTCTTAACCTACCTAAACTGATTAATTTTATCCCTCTGTAGTTACTGCAGCTCTGGTGAGGATGCAGGGAGCAGAGTTGGTAAAGGTGGATGAGTTTAAGTACTTGGGATCAACAGTTCAGAGTAATGGTGAGTATGGAAGTGAAGTGAAGAAGAGAGTACAGGCAGGGTGGAATGGGTGGAGAAGAGTGTCAGGAGTGATTTGTGACAGACGGCTACCAGTAAGAGTGAAAGGGAAGGTCTACAAGAGGGTAGTGAGTCCAGTTATGTTATATGGGTTGGAGACGGTGGCATTGACGAAAAGGCAGGAGTCAGAGCTGGATGTGGCAGAGTTAAAGATGTTAAGATTTGCACTAGGTGTGACTAGCATGGACAGGATTAGGAATCAGTATATTAGAGGGTCAGCTCAGGTTGGACAGTTTGGAGACAAAGCAAGAGAGGCTAGATTGCGTTGGTTTGGACATGTGCTGAGGAGGGATGCTAGGTATATTGGGAAAAGGATGCTAAGGATGGAGCTGCCAGATAAGAGGAAAAGAGGAAGGCCAAAGATAAGGTTTATGGATGTGGTGAGAGAGGACATGCAGGCAGTTGGTGTGAAAGAGCATGATGCAGAGGACAGGAAGAAATGGAAAGAGATGATCTGCTGTGGCGACCCCTAAAAGAAGAAGAAGACTGTTCACATTTAGTCCCCAAATACCTAAATCATACCCATTCCTTTTGGCATCTTTTTTCCTCCAGTTCTTATTTTTATCCTTCCCACCTTCCATCAGATAGATTTAACTTCTTGTTACTCTTGTTATTAATTTATTTCCAAGCAACAATCTTCCTTTTCTTCACAGTTTATATCTGAATCTTGTCTACCATTAGTCCTTCCCTATGCTCCATTTTATTTCTTTCTCTTTCTTCCTCACTTACGTCAACTATTTTGCTTTCTTCTTGAATATTGTTCTCTACACATTGTCTTTCCTCCCTCTCAGTGTCTTTTTCATGTACATGTTTTTCTTCCAGCACATGACAATTTAACCAAAAGATGGATAGACATTTTGTACAAAATGGTCTTCAGTTTCTAGCAAAATGACCTTACTTTACAAACTGCCCACATCTTCTTTTTGTATATTCCTGAACCAAATTTGTTTTATCCCCACTGTAAAAGCAAACCTTCATTTAATCTCAATACCTAACATTTGTTCTTTTTCAATTTACTATCCATGGCCAAATTTCCCCTAGTTAGTATGAATACCATTTTGGATGTCCCTTGAAAAGACAAATCTTGCATGTTGGGACAAGCCCATTCAACAAAGTGAAAATAAAGCAAATAAACAATTGAAATGAATATTGCATAAAGTTAAATATAACTATTAAGTTAATTAAAAATAGCATCTTTCATTGCTAATTCTGGGGTTCTTCTGGCATGTGTTTTATGTATAGTCAGAAAAATGACATTCTGACAGGACTGCTGATGAGAAAATAATATATACAGTCTACAAGAGAGAGAGAATGGCTGCAATCATTTACTAGAAAACCAATTACTATCTCAGAGTCTCACTTCTAGGATATATTCTGCATGTACATACCAGTTTTTGTCACGTTATTAGAAGATATCTTAGTACAGTATTGGGAGACACTGCCACCCTCTATACTGGCAAATTACAGAAGAGCATTGCAAACTGCATGAGAGCCTCTTTTGGTGAGCCTATACCCCTTTTAAAGTTTAACTGTGAATTTACCTACTCTGGCCATTGTACATGGCTCTGTGCTTCACTGAAGCTTCATGAGTGGCCTGGCTCAAACCAACATGCCACCCCATGACTCTTCTAAAGAGGGATAACCTGGCACAGCCTTGTTATTTCTCCATTCCACTGACAGTTCCTACAGATGCTTGGGCTGCTAAGTGAAACTAATCTGCCTTGGTCATAGTTTACCATCAGAGATACTGCATGATTTCTGTGTTTTGGCACATACTTTTGGAATCAACAAGGCTTGGTAAACATTGGTGCTGTGTGCTATCAATCCCCAAATGCTGAAACATTTTATGATAATGAGTATAATTAAAGATATATGGTGTTGAAGAGCAAATTGTTGGACTGCAGATGTGCAATATTCTGAGATGGTCATATATATGGGGTTACCACTACACAGAGAAATAGAAATAGAAGTAGCTGCTTGATAGCAAGGAATGTTTATCTATTTTAGGTCACATCACTTGTGTCACATCACCTTTTAGGGTTGTATTAAGTATATGCCTGACTATTATGCTCCTGACACATTTTGATGAAGATGAAGATTTTCACAAACGATACTACTTGTATATCATAATATTGATTATATTTGTAAGGCCTCTATTGGAAATCACTCTATATAGTTTGTAGTACTTCTACTGTAATGCATGTTGTTGGCATCATTTTGAGACACTGATGCATATTTTCCTCACACCTATGATATCCTTAGCATTGCTGTATTCTTAGTATAGAATGTTGTTTACTGCTGACAACTTCCGGGGATATTAAGCTGCATATCCACCCTATCCAAAAGTAGTTACATATTTCTACGACTGTATGCAAAAAGGAAACACTGTAAGTTCTGATAGAAATGTTTTTCCTCCTTTCTCTCTCTGTATATATCTATATATATATATCTATATATATATATATATATATATATATGTGTGTGTGTGTGTGTGTGTGTGTGTGTGTGTGCATAATATGTAATGCATGTATGTATGCATGTGTATCCAAACATCCACA
>NC_056725.1:1608051053-1608073553 GCF_019279795.1 Protopterus annectens
TAATAGTTTGTTTTTTAATCATGTTCTTCTTCATATGGAGGGGATGAACATCTCCTACATGAATGTAATTAACAAAAGTCAGTTGCCTACAAATATTAAAATGAAAGAATACATGCCGTGATCAACCATGATTTTACCTCATTATCACCTATGGGATGTGGAAGGTCAGACCTCTAGCAGCCTAAATACATCCCTGCATTCCAGAGCATTTTCTGAAATATCAGTGTAAAAAGCATAAGGTTCGCAATGTAAATGTTTTTGAATAATGACATTTATTAAAACAGTACTAACATCATTGCTATCAGTAGGAAGTATTCTTTACAGAGGTAATAGTTTGTGCATTACTAGCCTTTCCATAGGAACTGTAGTAGATTATAATACATACAAATCCAGAATGTCATGTCTTCCCAAATTGATTGTCATATCTTGGAAACTGTACAAACTAGATATGTATTGCAGAAGCACTTTTGTTAAAAAGATATAACCTTTCTCATGACAAAAATTATTTTCTAAGTGCATGAATATTGATATATTTAAATAAATATGAAAACATATGCTTATTTGTATAGTTAACAATATAAATAACACTGGATATCTCTCAAGATGTGCATTTTACAGGGCAAATATTAAAGACAGTTTTCTTCAGCAACTTCTAAGGTTTCACATTATGCCATGCAATAGTTTGCATGTCACTTGTTTTTTTAAGAATTAGGTACATGTTGAAATACTGCTTATTTTAATAATTACTAACAAATAATTATTAATATTTCACTATAATGTGATATAAATTGACGTTTACAATGGATTTTCCTGTCTACTACCATGGTGTTTCATACCATAGCCCTAATTAGCAAGTAGGCCTCTCTGTTAGGAAAACAGGAACATAAACATAAAACTATGAATAATAAGTCACAAGCAGTTATTAATTTTCCCACTGCAAGTCATACTAGATTAACATTCATAATGTCATTTAGTTAATAACCCCATTGCCCTTTCTAAAGCTGCCTATTATTAATTAGTAAGTCACTTAGTTAAAGAAGCCAGACCCATAATGAGCTATGGGTGTTAAGTGGAAGTGTACAAAAAAGGAGCTGTAGACTGAATGAATTAAAGTCAGAAGATTAATTCCTTCAGATCTATACATATAGGTAAAGTTTAAAAATTCTATACTCTGATTCACCATGATTTGCAGTTTTGCAATCATTTTATCAGTTCCATCAGTAAAGAAAGCTAAATCCTCAATTAACTTCATGTAGAATGCAACAATTTGAAAATACTTAGATTAAATAAAATCAATATCTCCAGTTCATCAATAACTAAATTTACAAATATTGGTGCCTCAGAGACATCCATTGTTGGCCCTTTTACCTTCCTGTAAGAAACATCATTCTGCCTAAAACAATTGATCTTCAGTACTAATCTAAAGTCTAATACAGCACAATATGAATTTTATTAAGTCTTAAAATTAGTTCAATATCTTAGAAAGTGAGAGGATGCCTGAGGAATGGAGAAAAAGTGTTTTGGTACCGATTTTTAAGAATAAGGGTGATATGCAGAGCTGTAGTAACTACAGAGGGATTAAACTGATCAGTCACAGCATGAAGTTATGGGAAAGAGTAGTGGAAGCTAGGTTAAGAAGGGACGTGATGATTAGTGAACAGCAGTATGGTTTCATGCCGGGAAAGAGCACTACAGATGTGATGTTTGCTCTGAGAGTGTTGATGGAGAAGTACAGAGAATGTCAGAAGGAGTTGCATTGTGTTTTTGTAGACTTAGAGAAAGCATATGACAGGGTGCCTAGAGAGGAGTTGTGGTATTGTATGAGGAAGTCAGGAGTGTCAGAGAAGTATGTAAGAGTGGGACAGGATATGTACGAGGGTAGTGTGACAGCGGTGAGGTCTGCGGTGGGAGTGATGGATGCGTTTAAGGTGGAGGTGGGGTTACATCAAGGATCAGCTCTGAGCCTTTTCTTATTTGCAATGGTGATGGACAGGTTGACAGATGAGATCAGACAGGAGTCCCCATGGACTATGATGTTTGCAGATGACATTGTGATCTGTAGTGAGAGTAGGGAACAGGTGGAGGACACCCTGGAGAGATGGAGATATGCTCTAGAGGGAAGAGGAATGAAGGTCAGCAGGACTAAGACAGAATATATGTGTGTGAATGAGAGAGAGGATAGAGGAATGGTGAGGATGCAAGGAGTAGAGGTGGTGAAGGTAGATGAGCTTAAATACTTGGGATCAATAGTTCAGAGTAACAGTGAGTGTGGAAGAGAGGTGAAGAACAGAGTACAGGCAGGATGGAGTGGGTGGAGAAGAGTGTTAGGAGTGATTTGTGACAGACGAGTACCTGTAAGAGTGAAAGGGAAGGTCTACAAGAGGGTAGTGAGACCAGCTATGTTATATGGGTTGGAGATAGTGGCATTGACAAAAAGGCAGGAGTTTGAGCTGGATGTGGCAGAGTTAAAGATGTTAAGATTTGCACTGGGTGTGACGAGGGTGGACAGGATTAGGAATAAGTATATTAGAGGATCAGCCCAGGTTGGAAGGTTTAGAGGCAAAGCCAGAGAGGCTTTGGACATGTGCTGAGGAGAGATGCTGAGTATATTGGGAAAAAGATGCTAAGGATGAAGCTACCAGGTAACAGGAAAAGAGGAAGGCCTAAGGTAAGGTTTATGGATGTGGTGAGAGAGGACATGCAGGCGGTTGGTGTGAAAGAGCAAGATGCAGAGGACAGGAAGAAATGGAAATTGGAACAGCCGAAAGAAGATGATGAGTTCAATAAGATAAAAAGCTCTGATTTCATACAGAATAATAAAAGTGATATCAGCAAGTAGCCTTCTGAGTTTCACTAAGATTTCCTTTTCAGGACTGAAGGGGAAGCTCCAAACAACATGTAATATTAATTGGGCACAGAGATCTTTGTTACAAGTATCTTTTGCTAAGATCTGGACACAAACTTTTCCAATAATGAAAATATATATTTTTTTTGCTTTTGAAATTATGCAATTATATGTCAGATTCAAAAAGCTTCTAAATGATTTGGTAAGCTTCACCCGCAAATAAGTCATAATGTCAGGGTAGTTCAACAGCTGACATTTCTGCCTTAACTCTGATGTGGGTGAATAACTAGTTTTAATAATTTCCATCTCTGATGAATTCACCTTGTAACCAGACATCTGTACAAATTTTCAAGAGCTCCTTAAAAACATATGCAGTTCTTAATTTGATTTGGATAGCATTACTAATCTTCTGCATATAAGCATAAACATACCCAAGTAATGGATATTAAAGAAACCTAAGTCCATCAAGTTTCAAATTTTGAAGGCCAAGGGGAACAAGTACAGGACAAACAACAAAGGGGAACAAGAACATCCTTTTCTAGTATTTTGCCATAATAAGAGTTCTGAAAAAAGTTACTTATCATAATTATAATTTTGGAGGCTACATATAATGCATTAATCATATCAATAAACTCCCTTGGGAAACCAGTTTTCTCTAATATTGTAAACAAATACACATAATTGACCCTGTCAAATCCTTTCTTTGCATGTAATCTTGTAAAGAGTACCAGCCTTTTGGCCATTAAAAAGGTACACAACTTATAACTGTGGTTCAAAATGGATATTGTGTAGTAGGAAATACATTTTAGAGGATCTTTAGCTGGCTTGGGCTAGTTTCCCTGGTTTTGGAATTGTTGGCATGCTTAAAAATTGTTTTTGAGAGGCATTATTTACAGCAACCCCCACCACCACCATCTAATCCAGAACTTTTCTCTTTGGTTGAATTAGTCAGCACTACAGTAGCCTCCTCTTGTGCAAGAGAACAAACTAATGGACAAACTTTGTTTTTATTTGTTTACAATAGTGATACACTGATCCCAACTGAGCATTTGCAAGTACTGTACAGGTAAATGTGGGTTCTGAGTTCAACTTCTGGAGATACACATCCCCAAGAAGTTTGCAGTCAGCAAAGCCACAGTATCAGAAGATAACCCATCCGCATGCAAATAATTTTAATGAGGCAAAAGCGTTTGATATGTCATTGAGGGAAGTGACTACTTTATAGAAGTTATGGTCAAGAATTATCATTGTAATTATTCCATTTCACTGCTTCCTTAATTTAAGTGCTAAATATCTTTGGTTGGATAGTGTAAACTCCACCAATTTTGCTTTAACTTATTTTTCCAGCATGTTCCATTTTATAAAGTAAAAACTTATCCTTCTCTTTCTCGTCTACCTGCCACATGTCTAAAACCCTTTTTACAGCTCTGACCATTTAAAGGCAACCTACCATTAGTTATCCCCAAATTTTCTCCAGCTTTTATTTAGTTATAGGCTTCAAAAACATTTTCCTCCGTCTTATTAGGACCAAGAGCTTATATTTAGCCTCATATGATTCCAAAGTCTCAAAAGAACTGCCATGCAACATTTTACCACAATTGCTCTGAAAGAACCAAGCACAGTCTTGCCCTGATTGGTCTCTTTATAAAGATGAAGATTATCTCTACAAAGGTTTTGGGTACTGGGGCTCCCAACCTTACTTCAAGTTCTGTTGGAGTAAGACCTAATATGGAAACTGGATGTGATATTAACACTTTAAACATAAACATACCCTTAGTGGCAAACACTTTATGTGTCCTAGAGAAAATTGTAAAAATACTGTAAGCAAATGCAACCCTGCATACTGGACTTGAAACAGTGATATAAATATATGAAACTTAAAGATGAAAACAATTTCTTCAAACATCTGTCTAGAACCAGTACGGAGTATGCACTAGATTCCAAAGTGACCTTGCTTCTACCTAGTACTAGGTTCCAGTCTGCATCCACAACCATTAAACCTTATTGCTGCAAAACCCATTCCTTTACAAGTTCAAGTAATTCCTTTTGGAATGTGTGTCTAGAAAGCTTAAGTTCTTACATCAAGCACAGCTTCATGGTCTATCTACCTGTGATCCACCATCTTCAATCTACAGTCTGATTCAGCCAGTCTTAGCATAACTCCTTATAACAAGGCATCCATATGTGCTATTTGATTGTGGTGCATAGAGAGAGAGAGAGAGAGAGTCTTACATCTAATATTGGTGCCTCTGCATTTTCTCCATTTACTGCACCAAAGTTGAGTTAATTTTCTTTATCAGTTTATCATCCATTGGTTTTGGGCAAGAAATAGCAGGGCTGCAATCCATAGCTGAATTACAATCATGACTCTCTAACCAGAGAGTCTGCCCAAACAGGCTGCCCACATGCAGCAGGAATAGCTGTGCTACACTCAGTATTCTCGCTTCTTCTTTTTTTCTTCTGAAAAATGAAAATACTGAAACACCAATATGATGTATGGTGCAAAGAATTTAACACTCATGAAAGGTTAGACTTGTATCTAGACATCTCAACTGACAGCAGATAGGCATGTAGACTTCTTAAAAGAGCTGTCAGCTAACCACCATCAATACTGGAATGAGGCAATGTTTTTTGTTTTGGTTATGTGTCTGGAACATAAGTTGAAACCATTGCTGGGAAGGTTTCATACTGTTCATAGGAACCCATGGGAATTTTTGTGAAACCATTGCTGGGTAGGTTTCATACTGTTCATAGGAACCCATGAGAATTTTTGTGAAACCATTGCTGGGAAGGTTTCATACTGTTCATAGGAACCCATGGGAATTTTTGTGAAACCGTTGCAGGGAAGGTTTCATACTGTTCATAGGAACCCATGAGAATTTTTGTGAAACCATTGCAGGGAAGGTTTCATACTGTTCATAGGAACCCATGAGAATTTTTGCATAAACTCCATTCTCTAACATTTGAGTTGGAATAATTTGGTCACCAGTGATATCAAGGATTTATTCACTGTAATTCCCCAAGATGACAGTTTGGATTGTTTCAGAGATTTCATTACAGATAATGCTGGCCTATCTTCGACAGTGATCACCAATGTCTGTTTCTTCATGGATCAGGCTCTACATAACCATTTTTTTTACATTCAAAGGGGAATTTTTCAAGAAACTTTCTGAGGGTACTATGTGCTCCAGTATTTGCTAATATGAACTTATTTTACTGGGAAAAGTAGTACAGTCTTAGCAGCATAAGTCTCAACTGTCCAGAATTTTGCAGAATGACCATATTTTTTGGCCTATTCCTCATACAATTTGTTGTTTTCTGGCCAATCAGTGAGGATTGAATTCACTAAGTACTGACAAAAATTTAAGTTTGAGATTTGATACCGTTAAGAAAATGCATAGCAATGCAACATATTTATTCTAGCAGCTTTCTAAGTTTATAAAAGCAATATTTAAAATGTTTACCTTTTATTGGGCCTTTGTCCCTTATTATTTTGGTGTTGTCCAGATTATTTGTGATAACAGGTTGACAGGTATGCATAGCAGCAAGTTCACCCCATTTCTTAATAGGTTCATAGGTTCATAGGTTCATACTAGGCTATCTGCCCTAGGGCATTTATAAGCCTAGCCCGAATGTGTTTGGCTTTCGCCACCCATTTTAAATTTATTTTGCTTTGCCCTTTTTCGAGGTTAGTATACTGTGCCTCTGTCTAACAGTGACACAGAAGTGATAACCGGGTTAAACCTATGATCTCCCATCCACTCATCAAGATTCCTCTTGAAGAGAGTCAATGAGGGACTCTGCCTAACCTGGACTGGGATTTTATTCCAGAGTGAAGGGAGCCTCTGGGTTATGAATCTGTCCCTCCAGCATGTACTATTTATTTTAGTGCTGAGGTTCAAGTCTCTCAAGTGCGTAGCTCGATGGGATTTGGATTTTCTGAGGTGCAGCATGTCCATTAATTCTGGGTTGGACATGGCTTTATACGTCAGGCACAGATCACCTCTGAACAGGAAGTATGCCACTGAGTAGAGCTGGAGTTTCTTTAACCGGACAGCATATGGCATCTGTTTGAGCCCTATGATCCTCTTGGTGAGGTACTTTTGGGGTCTTTCCAGTTGCTGCAGGTGTCTGGTAAGGTACATCCCAAAAGAGGCATTGTACTCAATTATGGGCCTGATGAGGGATGAGTAAAGAGGCACGATGACCTCCCCTGATCTAGATGTGAATCCCTTCATAATTAGGTGGGCTATATAAAATGTTTTTCTAACCACTTTGGCCACGTGGTTGTCAAATGAGTGATTGCTATCAACTTGGGTCCCCAGGTCCCTAATTACTTCTTCTGTACTTAATGGATTACCACCTATGTGGTAATTTGTGGGCACTTTGTTTTTGCCAAAGGGGATGACTATACACTTTTTGGCATTTAGCTTGAGGCTATGGCTCTGGCACCAGTTGTCTGTTTCGTGAGGCCCTTTTGGAAGATGCTTGTGTCGGCTGGAGAGTCGATTATGGCGCCCAGTTTGCAGTCATCTGCGAACTTGGTCAGCCACAGTCCTTCCGTGTTGGCCTGTACCTCCAAGAAATATATACCGAACAAGAGAGGTCCCAGGACTGAGCCTTGTGGGACACCACTTGTAACTGGTTTGGAGTCTGACATGGCTCCAGCAATTCTAATCATGTGGGTTCTGTCCTTGAGCCACTTTGCAATCCATCTAGTGACATAGGGGTTTATATTTAAGCTGGTGAGCTTATCTATAATGCCCGAGTGGGGTATTGTATCGAAGGCTTTTGCGAGGTCCAGGTAGGCTGTGTGGACCACCTTCCCCTCGTCAATGGCCTTGGTGACTGTTTCAAAGAAATCAACCAGGTTTAAGAGGCAGGATCTGCCCTTAACAAAGCCAAACTGGGTAGGATCCAGTGTCTGTAGGTCCCCAATATCTTTATTTATGAGGTCCATGATGATCCTTTCCATAGCTTTGCAGACAAAGCTAGTCAGGCTTATGGGGCGATAGTTTCCAGGATCCGTTGAGGCACCAACTTTATGGAGAGGGACCACTGTTGCTATACGCCACTCTTTGGGCACATATCCTGTAGTAAGGCTGAGATTGAACAGTAGTTTTATGTTTGGGTTTAGCTCTTCTTGGAGTTCATGTAGGACGCAGCCCAGGACACCGTCTGGTCCCATTGATGCTATGTTTTTTGCTTTGGAGAGGGTGGCTCTTACCTGAGCATCTGAGATGTCAGGGGGGCAGCACTCTGCTGGGATAGATATTTGCCCTTTTGGTGGGGAGGGGAGAAGTTTGCGCTGAACCTGTCAGCTAGGATGTTGGCAATGTCTGTGGGTTCAGTGTATTTTTTGTCATTTTGGACTAATTCTGAGCATATCTGGGAATTACCACCCAGGTTCCTAACATAACTAAAGAAAGCCTTGTGATTATCCTTAGTGTCCTGTGCAATTTTTCTCTCGAAGCTGGCCTTAGACAATTTTATGAGTGCCCGTAGTTTTTTGCTAATACTGATCAGTGATGCCTTCCTTTTTTGGGATTTTGCTCTATCATTTAGTAGCTTCCTCCTTCAATTGTATAGTTTGTTTATGGCTGGGGTCCACCAGACAGGACGTCTGCCTTTGGAGGATTGGGTCTTGGTTTTATTTGGGATCGCATGATCCATGCATTCCTGAAGGTGTTCATAGAATGCATTTATAAAGGATTCTGATGTCTGGGCCGTATTTTCCACAGGCCTGGGGGCTTTGAAGGATTCCACCTCGGTTTTGAGGAGTGTGAAATTTGCTTTAGTGAAGTTTTTCACTGTGGTTTTCTGGGCAGGGGGTGGGGTCGGGATGTGAATATCCAGTGAGATTGGTTTATGGTCTGATCTTACCAGTGAGGGATAAACTTCTGGTCTGGAGCATAGAGTCCCCATGTTGGTGATGATCAGGTCCAGTATGTTTTCCCCTCTTGTGGGAGTGGTAACAAGTTGTTCCATAGCATTTGAGTTTATAAATTCTAGGAACCTTTGGGCTAGGGTGTTGGAGCTAGAGTAATGCTCCCAGTCTATGTTTGGGTAGTTGAAGTCGCCCAATATAATGGTGTTTGGAGAGACCTTCATATTTTCCAGTGTTCTCAGGAAGGCCGAGTGGGGTTCCTGGGTTTAGGAGGGTGGTCTGTAGCAGGCTATAAACTGGAAGGCAGTTTTATCCACTGCTAGTTGCACATGGATAGTCTCTGATGCTTCGTGCTTTGCCACCAACCTGGAGGTGTGGGTATCTTTGATGAATATCGATACTTCCCCTCCTTTTGTGGTTCGGTCCAAGTTTTGGGGCCGAAAAGCATGGTATGAGGTATAACCTGGTAGTGCTGGGGTGCTCTCGGGAGCCCTAAACCAGGTTTCTGTTACTGCACAGATATCGATGTTCTCCATGCTAAGGAGAGTTTCAAGTGCATGCATCTTGAGGTTTAGACTTCTGGCGTTGAGTAGCATTACTCTTAGTTTCTTATCCCTTGTGATACCTATGGAGGTGGGTTTGTCTTTTGAGCCTTGCCTAAAAAAGGCACTATGGGGGTAGCAAGAGCCTTTGCCAATATCCGAAAGCCCAGGGGTGACAGGTGCAAGCCATCCCTAGCGAAGCATCGTGGCTTGTCGAGCATATCATCCCAAGCTGACAGGCATTGGATCCACTTTAAATGACACCAGTACTTAAGCCAATTGTTGAAATTGATCATCTTGTCTTCATATTGTGGCATCATTCTTGGTGAGGGTAAGATGCTACTCAAGGTCAAGGTCATACCGGCCTGGGCTACATGCTCAGAGAGCTCCTTTATGTCTCTTTTCATGTAGTCCAGGGAGGTACGTCTCAGGTCATTCACACTAGCATGGACAATGACTGAGTCATATTTGTACTTGCCTTGGAGTGACCTGAGTGCTTGTGTTATGTGGCGGATCCTAGCGCCCGATAGGCTGCTCACCGTGACCCTCTCCTTGTTCAGCCTGGTGAGCAGGACGTCAGTGTGCCTGACGATAGAGTCACCTATTACAAGTGTATCAGGTGTGTTGTTTAGTCTTAAGGGCTATGACTGTTCGGCACACTGGCTTTGTGAGATATGTGTTGCACGTGTTTTGTTTTGGGGTAGCGGTTGCTTGGGTGTCTGCTTTGGAGGTCTCTGCTGCTTAGGCAGATCTTTATTTAGAGCCTCCGAGTATGTTTTGTGTGATTATGTGTTTGGTTTGCTGTCGTGGTAGGTCTATGTGAGACTGGAATTGTAGTGAGTGTGGTTTCCTTCTCCTCCTGACTGGTTATGCCAGTACTGAGTTGAGAGAGCTTAGCCTCCAGTTTGGCTATATGGTTGCATCTCTCACATGTGTTGGAATTTGTTGGGAGGAGGAGAGGGTTGTCTGTGTACATGAGACAGTTGTAACATTGCCTCAAGATTCCCAGATTCACCAGCCGGACCGGAGAGGAGATTGACAACTGACCTTTGGACATGCTAGAATAATATTGGGAATTCCTTAATAATTGAAAACCAGGACAAGTGGGGAGTGAGGGTGTGGTGCTTTTAATTTTTAGTGCGGACTTATATAATTGCTTTAGTGAGCAAGTGCCAGGTAACTTAAGTGCAATGTGTTACAGGTAACTTAAATGCAAAAACGACAAACAGTAACTTTCTTTCAAGTGAAATAAGGAAATAAGTATAGTAAGCAATGCAGATATCACTAGTGATCCACAGAAGCGCTGAGAAGCCGCGTATTAGGTGGAATTAGCGTTCCAGGGAAATAACAAGCAAACAAACAACAAGCATATAAACAATAATGTTTATTATTGTTTCTTAGATGATACTTTCTTCCTCTGGCATGACACAAGGGATATCTTAGAAGAATCTTTTGCATTTCTCAGGACAACTATTAGATTTTTAGTCTTTATATTTGCAGGGGATGACTGTGTTATACCTTTTGTTGGACGTAAAAGCATTGAAAAAAAACATATGGCTTCAGTTCAGAAATATACAGGAAACAGATCAACTCCAATCACGTCTTACATTTTGGTACTGCACAGAGTTTTAGCCAAAACAGGAGGATCATTAAGGGGCAATTTATCTAGCTTTCTAGACTTTCACTGGACAATGTCAACTTCTTGAAGGAATGTCACATTTTAGAGGAGATGTTCCATGCCAGAGTTTACCCTTTGGAATTATTGAATGACATGATGGGGTACATCTGTGGCAACAGTACAACCAGCTTTGCCCCTATTTCACACAAACCTTTGACTAAAATTCAGGCTTGGAGATCAATGATTTTGCTAAATCAATAGTTCTACACCATTCCAATCAAGCTGATAAGGTCAATCATGGACAGCAGATAGAGGTTAGTGATCACTATTTGGCCTGAAATGTCCAAGTCGGATATTCAGCCCTGGTTTGGACAGCTGGAACATAAGTCGATTAGTAATGACTGATGTGGTCATATATCCAAAGGTATGCTTGAAACTTTGGTCGATTCATACATGAGGGTCCAAATCTGGTCATACAACATTACCACAGGGTTTTACCTGCCCTGACTGCTTTAACTGCAATACTTCGCCTTCCTGGGTTACCTTTTTTGTTACTTTTAGTGTCATCTATGTAGCTGCTTTTAATTCCTGTCCAGCATATTATATTGGGAAGACCCAACATAAACTTAAGCTGAGAACAGTGGAACACCAATACTGCATCATTTGATGGATGTTGCAAATGTCATTTTTAAACATTTATTTATTTTGATTTTTGATTATTATGATTTATTTATCTGAGGAAATACACTGGCAGATTTTGTTTAATAGTGATGTTGTACCTGGTTTTAATCATTACATTTCCATTGCACAAGTCCTTAGGAAATGACATGATGGACTGACCTAATCACTGACATATTTTCCCACCCCCTGCCTTTATAAGTTAGGACTAGTAGGGGATGTTTTTATTCTGTGAAGATTCCTATTCCTGTGAAAGAAAGTGCTCAATAAATTGAGGTCTTCGATCCTGTGGTGGTCCTGTGTCCATTGCTGGTCAATGTTTTTAGACCTTAATTTAACCAAGGTAATGCAGTTTTCTAGCTCTTATATTAAGAATTCCAGAGGCATATTTCTTTTATCTGATCTATATATTATTACTGAGTGGCATGCTTTAACTGCAGTGTCTGGCATTGGCAAAGGGAATGAAATACTGCTGGTACAGAGTTTAAAGTGTTACCTTCCCTTTCAGGAGCAAAATGGGAGTCCCTTTAATAGTCACTACCATTGAATTGTAATGATAATCTTAAGCAGCTGTTCAGTTACACTGAATGACTGATAATGAACAGACTGAATGTCAGAGTCTGTTGAGGATGCATTTTATGTTTCTGTGAAACAGCTGCCTTATATATTCTTAACTTACACTCATGTCTGGAGGCCATTAGATGTGCAGTCAAAGAGGTAAGATCTTTTGATTAGTTTGGGGACAAGAAGCTTTATTTGATGTGTCTTTTGTAGATTTACTGCAAATGATCCTAGTTTCTATTGCATTAACACACACGGCACCTATAGCTTCCCTGGCTTTTTTTACTTCTAGATCTACTTATGTGGTACATTTAGTGCTCTGCACCTTCTGCAATTTTTTATGTAGGTAGAATGAAAAGGAAGAGATAATTTATTAACACAATTATCTTAAGCACAAAAGTGAAGTTAATGCTTTATTTTTACATAACTTAGTATGCAAAGGGTTTAAGAGGTTAATTTTTAATGTCATAGATCATGATTCAGAAAATGGTAGGGAGTGAAAAGGATTTGAAATTTGACAAAGCAAAATTAAGGTGGCAATTGTTGCTGAACACTTCTGGCTTAATTTTGTAAGCTAATTATAAAAGCTATTTAGTGAATAAATCCATTTCATGTTAATTGTGTTGACTTATGACTAATTTTATTATGTGACGCAGTAGTAATTTTTGACATTTTAAATGCTTAGTGTTATTTGTCTGATAACGTCTTGTGAGTAAAAGGCCATTATTTCATTACATTTTTCCATTTGATTTTATTTGCTTGCTCTTCATGTTATCTGTGACAGTAAAACTGAGAAGTAGTTTTGAGTTGTTTTTTCCCATTGGGACATTAATAATCATATTTTCAATATTCTATTTAATTTACAATTCGTACATAAACATTTTTCTAATAGAATTATTTTTATATAAGCAAAGTTAAGATCCAATTAAATAACATGCATAACTGCATAACTTAACAACACTAATTTTCAAATTTAGTGCAAAATGTTAAACTTAGAATATTCTAACAAGTTTAAATACTTACAAAGTCCTATAAAAATGTTGGAGAAATGTCTACCAAAATGTATCATATTTGACTCAGTCCTGCATACCCATTGACTTAACAGCACTGTGTGAAGAGTAATTACCAAAAGACAACACATATTCTTCTGGAACTGTCTCTGGTGCTTAATGATGACTATTTATAGCACTGCCAATGCTGATCCAATCCTTACCTACTCTCTATTTGACAATGCATTGACTTTCTGTTTCTTGTATAGCAGCCAAAAAATAGAATTCTACTATCTAACTTCTGTTAATTTTGGTCTTGCTTCTGATTCTGGTAGCATATTTCCATGACCATATCATATGTTGTTGTTGTTGTTGTGTCTTTCGGCTTTTCCCGGTTAGGGGTCGCCACAGTGGAACTCCGGTCCGCTAATGATTGGCAGTAGATTTTTACGTGCCGAGTTGCTAGCCCTGACACACAACCTTCAATGAAGGTACGCCCATTCATGCATGTCTCCACACAGAAGACACTCTAGCTGAGAATCGAACGGGACAACGTCTTTCTGTGAGGCGACAGCGCTACCGCAGCAATTGTTTATTTTATGGCTTGTTACATCTCCAACAGTTATTTGAAGTGCATATTCCTCTTGTTAGTAGTTGCTCTGTTGTTTGTGCCAATGATGAAACATCTTCAAAAAAGAAACAGTGGCAGAAGTGGTAGAAGCTAAGTAGAATTAATTTTATGAATTATTTTCCTACAATTCTCTAAACTCTAGTTATTATTGGTACATATTGAACACTCCCTTTAAAAAAATTTAAGAGCTAAACATGTTAGATTTTATAATTTATTATATGAAGTCTTTTTAGTTCAGAGTGCCTTTGTTAATCTGTAACTGCTGGTGTTCATACTCCATAAACCAAATCTCTTTTTTGAACATGTTAGATAACCAGTACATTAAAAAATACAATAGCAGGCATTGCAAATTGAACTTTTCCAATACTAATCACATGCAAGCAATTGTAGCATATATTTGATTGTTTTAATTGGTACATCCTATAAGTTTATCAGTCATGGATAACTCAGCCTAATTTATGCTTTCCAATAGTTATTTGGCTATTAAATTATAGAAAGTAATGATGGGCCTTTACTGACAGAAATATTTTTTTAAATACTGTTCTGCCTCGTCTGTCTCAAACATATACATCCGCTTAGGATCCCATGTTTTATTCTTCAGTGATGTATTATCTCTTATAAAATTCTGATGTATTACTTCTGTTTGAAACAATGCCCAAATGGGTGTTGGAACTAGTTTTTGCCATTTTCATTTTAAATTAATTTTATTAGTTTATTAATTAATGTATTTATGCATTTGTTAATCCATTTTATTAATTTATTTATGTATTTCTTTATAAATTCATGAATCGATTTATTTACTAATGTTTGTTATCTGAGACAGTGGACTGACCCAAAATGGACCAATTTCAGTATCAGGCACAGCCCTTATACATTATCATATGCTGGATGCTGTTATGTAGTGAGCAATATATGGTAAATTTACCCCTCGCAATATTGTTTATTTTTTGTCAACTTCATTTTCTACATTCCGTAATGCTTATAGTCCTATATAAAGTTTTAAATTATACTCTGTAGTGGCTGGGAGTATTTAATAAGTCTTAGGGCAACAGTGTCTAAAAATAACATTTTGGGTAGAAGCAGTATCTTGGCTATTTGTTGGCAACTTAAAAATATAACTTGTTCCTCCTTTATAATGCAATTTTCTTCTTAAATCCTGATAGTAAGGACTTAGCACTGATTTTATCTTTTTCCGTCATTTGGGGTATTAATCGAATACCAAGGTAAGTGCATTATTTTATTTATTTATGTGGGGCTAGTATTGCTTCATTAAACAGGCTTCTGCTGCTACTGTTGCTGCTGGTGTGTTTAAAGGGAAAATAACACTTTTGTTGACTGAGCTTTAGATTTAAAAGAGTAGAAAAGCTTGTAATTATATTTAATAATTCTGAAATATTCATTACAGATCCCTAAAGCAAAGATCAGACTTTTTTTAAATCCTGGAATAAAAATACCTAAGAAAAGTGGTTGCATAGTAAAAGTTACAACCATTAAGACTAACTATATCTAACCTTTATGGAGTGTATGACATCTGACAGTTCTAACATACCTTAAGGGAATTAGTATGACTGTGTGATGTTAGAAGTGTACATCTGCATGCCTGCACCCTTGTATAGGTGGAAAAGTGTCTCATCATGTTAGGTCTACATGCACAGCGATTCCCACTTTGGCTGTGGGTACAATTCTCCCCCAAAATAAAATAAAAGCTTTGTTGTCCTGCTAGAGTATGTTTGATATCATAGTATGATTAGTGCACCTCTGCAAGATCCACATATGTCATATCTGTAGGTTATTTAGTTGGCTGGCTATTTCACAGTATACAGCAGACATTTCTATCCCTTGTTTATCACCTGTGTTGAATATTTTCATTTTATGATCAGCGAGTTTCTTATATAAATTGCCAAAACTAAACTAGTACCATTGGTGACAAGTGCAGATATTTTGCCTTCATAAATAGCTTCTGTAGGTTACATTCTCTTATGTCACATAGCATTTGAGGCTTAGCCCTGCCTGTCATATCCTCTAATCAAACAAACAGGTCAACTTGCTACAAATGGAACTGTCTTATATCAATACTTTAACATATACATGTGCATTTCAATACTTTGCATTAATTCCTTGATATTGCTATATTGTCACATCATATTCATTAATGCAGTATCTTTTCTGTATGGTTATACCCAGGTCATGAATGAAAAGGAACAGTAGACTGACCCAGTTACCTGGTTATCAAACTGTAAAGTAAATAAATAAATAAATACATACACATCCCACTATTAAACATGTTATTATGCTTTACTGCATCAGTATCTATATAGTTAGGAATACAATTGCATTATTTTTGTATTTTCTTTGTTGCTATCCTTTCTCTTTCATATTTTTTCACTCCATTTCTGTCATTAGTTTATGCAGCAAAACAACAACACCAAACCCACTGAAATGCCTGATAGCTCCCCACAGGATGCAGCAGTAATGCTACCACCACCATTACCAGAGGTACCCAGTACATGCGGGTCCCAGCCTGCCACCGTTTCTTCCATACCCCTGTCCTACCTACAGCACCTGCATCAGGTAGCTCTACACTTTGGGTTGGCATCCAGTAGTGAAGAAAATGGAGGTGACAATATTTTCCACCTTTCAAGAACTGGCAGAGCGTGTGAGGGAGATGATAGACATGAGGTTGGATGCCTATATCAGCCACATGGAGGCCATGATCTGGTGACGTTTTAGGTCATGTCTCTGTAGAATGCTGATTCCATCTTCTGAGTCAGAACACAGTGGAGATTGTTCCCAGGCTGACAAGAAATCTCTCATTGGGTATACGATGGAAAAGACTGAATCTTTGAACACTCACCCTATCCCCAGTCCCAGTTTTCCTATCTCTTCTGTGTTTATGTCCCCCTTTAAATACTATAAGTCCTCTCTTCACCATTGTTTTTGCTTTGTATCTCATGTTTCCTTCACTACTGTTTTCCACCTCTGTCATTTTGTTACCTCAACTCTGTGAGTCCTGTCTGTCTTATCTTGTGACCTAACCCCCCTCACTCACCTCTTAATTCCCTGATTCCTTTCCCAACTTTCCCTTCTCAGCAAAAAAATTAAAAAGCTCATGTCCTACAAAAATACACCGACATATACCTCTTAATTTCTCGTATATGTTAGCAGTGCATATCTGATTGCTTCCAGCTGTTCATCCTAAAAAGTGTAGTTGTCAGACAAATCATTGAGGATTTCAGTCAGTAACTCCTTACAAATATTAGATGAAAAAACACACAATCTGCTGGTCGGTACAATAAAGGTATATCCTCCAAAGAACCACGCTTCAAAAAGTATTGCAAAACTGGATAGTAGTTTTAATATATAGACGAACACCAACAGCATAAAGTACAGCAACCATAGATTGAGCGCGCTTTCGTCTCTACATAGGAGACTTCATCAGACTCAATGAAAACTGTTAATTGATGCATTTATATACTTTTTGTTGAAAATTAAAAACCTTGACAACAAATTAAAAACAATTATTGCTTCAATTAAAGCACTGAAAGTTGCATATGAGGGGCTCCTTTGAATGTTTCAAAACTGCTTGTAAATACATACGTAAAATTCATTCATAAAACAGCTAGTACTCAGCAAAAAATTAATGTTGTCACCATTACAGTATAATATTACAATATAAAATATATAAAATATTAAAATACTAAAGTATGCTATATGTGTTAAAATGTTAAAATATTGAAATATTAAAATGTGTAAGGTACTGGAATTTAAACTGTTGAATTCATAAATAAACATCAACATCTACAGCGCAACATCTCTGGCAATAGGACAAGCAGAACTGTACCTGGAGGAGGGCGACGATCCTTGGATGGTTACAATAACATAAAATTTACTGACTGGCTGGATAAGTCTTTCTCTTCAGCTGTCGACGAGGCTGAGAGATTACCAACAGTGAATGTGTGCTTCAAGGACAAGTGCAAAACTTTTCAACACGAATTGAACAGGTACCGGAATTTATCTTTAGATAACTGGTATTTAACGCAATGTGTTGAACGAAAGATTGTACCTAAGGGACTTAGACTTAACAAATTCCCCAACAATGTTTATGGGAATGATGAACAATTTAAAACAATTTCTGATTTACTAAATGATTGTGGTCTTGCTATCTTGAAAGCTATGATAGTGAGTAATACTAAAGTCATGGAAGATTGTAAAGTTTACATTGACCAATTATACCACAAAATTAGTAATGATTTATTATTTACTATTACAGAATATAAAAATATTTATTGTAAGGTACTTCAGGATGTTGATGTTGATGTTTCAAAAAATTACAAAAGGAAATTGGGTAAAATTGAACGTGATATGGTAGATTATAGGGAAGGGAGAGCATATGTAAGTACTGATAGGAGGAAGTACAATAAATACCCCTCACATGCCCCATTCGAACAGCCCAATAGGAGGGATTACTATCCTAATTATGTACAAGAAAGAAGGTACCAGGACACAGGTTCATCTTATGGTAACTACAACACAGGTTACAATGAAGTTGGTAGTATTGACATTAGTGACTCCATTGACCCTTTAGGGGAAGGACAGGGGCCTCGGAGGTCCGAAAGTATCAGGAATCAGAACCGTCAACACTCCTATGCAGAGGTAACGGGGAATTATCAACAGAGAAAGCAATTGAGGGGGAGATACTGACATGTCAATTAGCAGGTAATTACTTTGGAACACAAATTGTGCACAATAATTTAAGTGATATTCAGATGAACTTTGATGTTGATCAGAATTTTGATGTCGCTCAGAATATACCATTTGGAGATTTAGACGATTTAAACAATGGTAGTAATGACATTGTTTTGGATTACTTGGGCATGGGTAAATGTTCTATGCACTCCCAGAATAATTTCAATATTTATAATTACACAGACGTCGAGATTACCCCAGCATTCTTTGGTCTTTTTGCCAAGGGATTTACTTTTTATACCTACAAGGAAACCCAAGGTTGATGAGATTATACTTGACATTAAACTATTTGTACGAAAGCTCAATTTAGGGCTATTATTTCAAGACCAACACTCGAAAGGAAAAAGAGTATTAAAAAGGAGGAGTACTTTCAATCCCCCTCTCCAACAGGATGTTTCGAATTTTGAAGTGTGTACCCTTAACATGGTAAGGGAAGGCTTTAATAATAGGAAAGCTAAACAAGTCCATAATAATCTATCTGCTGAGGAAATTTGTACCCTTAATCAGTTACAAAGTAATGAGAAGCTTAGAATCATGAAACCTGATAAGGGGGGAGGTGTAGTTCTAATGGACCAATGGGACTACACCAATAGGATGTTGGAGATTTTGAATATGGGAGATAGATATCAGATTGTCTCCAGGAATGAAATTAATAGATGCTATAGGAAAATAGATCTCATACTGGAGGACAACCTTATGCAAGGTTTAATAGATTTAGATCTATATAATTTTTTGAGGGTCCCTAAACCGATTATTCCTGAAATATTTGGGATCCCAAAAATACATAAACAAGTTGACAATCCCCCTTTGAGGCCCATAGTTACATCTTAGGGCTCAAAAACTCAAACCCTAGCCATATATGTGGATACTAAGATTAAATATTTTTACCTGGGCTACCCACATATTTTAATAGACTCTTGGGATTTTTTAGAAAAGTTTAACGCTATACCTTACCAAGATGACTACTCATTTGTAACAATAGATGTTAAGGACCTTTTCTCTGTCATACCCCACACCATAGGCCTTGATTGGTTTGAACAGATGTTGGCAGAATTTAATATTCTTAATGGTGATGAATTTAGACTTGTACTTGAAAATATGGAAATGGTTTTGAAAAATAACTTTATATATTTTCAGGGGGACATTTACCATCAGCTCGATGGGGTGGCAATGGGTTCAGCCTGTGCCCCAATCTATGCCAACATCATTATGCTTTTTTGGGAACTCAATTATGTGTTCAAATCATCCTTTAAACAACATATTATCAAGTATTTTCGTTTTCTGGATGATATTTTTATTGTTTGGGACGGTGCGGACCTACAGATTGGTGAATTTATCGAATATTTGAGTGGTACTACTACATTTCTCCAGTTTACCTTTCAACATACTAAAGATGAAGTTAATTACTTGGATGTTAAGATAAGCAAGGACAAAAACAATAGTAGCTATAAGTCTAGGATTTACAGGAAAAGTTGTTTTTCAAATTCATATGTCCATTTTCAGAGTGACCATCCACTATTTTTGAAAAAGAATGTAGTGAAGGGTCAAATGATCAGAGTTTCAAGAATGACCAGTAATTTTGAGGAATTTATGGAAGAGATGGAAGTAGTCCAAGAACTATTCAAAAAGAGAGGATACCCCAGTAAATTAATTAAGACCATAAAAAAGGAAGTAGTAAAGAAACGTGAATTTAAATACTGTCCACTTTTAATATTTAAAGGTGGAATGAGCACCTTAACCATTGGGAGTGAGACAGTAGTTGGTACGGACTTATTGGTGGACAAAGGGGATATGGAGATTGGTCCAGAATTGCCCCGTTTGACTTTAACCTATTACACCGATATAGGATGGTTGCAGAAGGGCATTAATGAGGTTTGGAATATATTTGGGAGAATGTCCAGTAGACTGTCTATTTTTCAACAACCCCTTAGGTTTGGATATAGGAAGAATAATAACCTTAAAAAGATTTTTGAAAGAAAGAAGGTTTCAAATGGTAGGGGGGGAGCACAAACTAAGACAGGTACCCACAAGTGCGGTAGATGTGCACAATGTCCATTTCTATCAGGTGAAAAGGATCTTTGGATACAAAGAATTGGGTATAGATTAAAGAGTAACAGGTATTATAGCTGTTACACAAAGGGGGTAGTATACCTCGCATATTGTACGATATGTTGGGCTTATTATGTGGGGAAAACAGAAAGACACCTGAGTGCACGGATATATGAACACATGAGAGACATTAATAAAAAGAATGAGAACAATGCCCTGTTTAGACATGCATTAAAATGCAAGAATGCTAATATAAAATTTTGGGTTTTGGAAGAAGTGAAACTAGGGGAGAGGGGTGGTGATTGGGAAACCTTCCTGGAATATAGGGAATTAATTTGGCAAATTAGATTGGATGTATGCTCCCATGTGGGCATGAATGATCATATTTCTATCAAGCCAGTACTGAAATTACTGGCATTAAATCCCAAATAAATTTTCACTTGGGTATTGATTAATTAGGTTCTAGTTTAAAGATTTTTGTAGACCTTTTTGATTTACAGCATAGATTTATGTACTTGTATTTCTATTTATTTATGAATTCAACAGTTTAAATTCCAGTACCTTACACATTTTAATATTTCAATATTTTAACATTTTAACACATATAGCATACTTTAGTATTTTAATATTTTATATATTTTATATTGTAATATTATACTGTAATGGTGACAACATTCATTTTTTGCTGAGTACTAGCTGTTTTATGAATGAATTTTACGTATGTATTTACAAGCAGTTTTGAAACATTCAAAGGAGCCCCTCATATGCAACTTTCAGTGCTTTAATTGAAGCAATAATTGTTTTTAATTTGTTGTCAAGGTTTTTAATTTTCAACAAAAAGTATATAAATGCATCAATTAACAGTTTTCATTGATTCTGATGAAGTCTCCTATGTAGAGACGAAAGCGCGCTCAATCTATGGTTGCTGTACTTTGTGCTGTTGGTGTTCGTCTATATATTAAAACTACTATCCAGTTTTGCAATACTTTTTGAAGCGTGGTTCTTTGGAGGATATACCTTTATTGTACTGACCAGCGGATTGTGTGTTTTTTCATCTAACAGGTTTGAGGAGGTGTGTGGTGTTTGTCCTTACAAATATTGTTGTAAGTAAACAGGATGAATGAGCAATGGCGTTGAGAGACATGTTCTTATCCCACCTCCATTCTGCACTTTTCTTATGTGCTCTCCTTGTGTTCTGCCCTTTGCGTGCATCTCCTTTTCATCTCTGTCCTGTTCTCTCATACATAACCTATAAAATGGTCAAACAATAGATAAACACAACACAAAGATATGCCCCAAAAGTCTTATAAAAATCAACTTTCTTTGATAATATATTCTATGACAGTTGGCAAAGAACACTGTCAATTGTCATGACCAAATGCAGAGAAATCACAGTTCCTGTCCTATGGCAGAAATGAAGAAAAATCCTTTTCATGACCAAACAAATTGTCACCAGTTGCACAAATGAGTTGGGTGTTGAGGTGTGTGTCACTATGCACTTATGAAATAAGGTCAAATTACTGGTTTCACTTTAAGAGCTTCCATGGCTCATTGTAGTCATGCAGTCATGTCTTCATTGTCAAAGCATCGAGTACAGTGCTCTAATCCTCTGGGGATAGTGTGCTAATTTACAGTTTGGCTTTCAGTCTGCAATTGTATCAATTCCCTCACACTGTTTTATTTTTTATACCTTCCTCTGAGTGCTTCTACGGTGTGCCTGGTTAATGATCTGGTTGATAAAGTATGCGTGATAAAGGCGGGGGTTCAAATCTGTTCAGGTGTATTTCTGTTTTCATTTGTTACATTACCCTGATGTGCTTTACTGACACCTTTCCTGTGAGTGAGTTTGTGGCAAACCTGACTAGTATCATGGTTTGAGGAATATGAGTGACACAAGCCTGTCTTTAAATCCATTAAGGTATATTTCTATGTTCTTGCTATCATGTGTTCCATT
>NC_056725.1:1608078553-1608091053 GCF_019279795.1 Protopterus annectens
TAATGTGTATAAAACAGTGGCAGTCCCACGACTATTGTATGGTACTGAAATCTGAGCTGTGAAGACAGAACAGTTGAGGAAGCTGAAAGTGATAGAGGTTGGGAGACACCTTGATTGGGGATAGGAAGGGAACATCAGTGGTGCACCCACATTAAGCCCGAGAACAGTGAGAATCTAACCTTCACCCTCAGAGCTGTCATCACTGTCTCCTGTCTGTTTCCTGTGTTAGTGCTTTACATGTTATCATCCTGGCAATGTGACAAAATACCTTTTCTACATGGCTGATTCAGATACCATTATACCCCCAACCAGCCTTGTCAGCTCTTGGCAGGTAACAAAATTACCACCTCCACTAATACTACTCCCAAAGAGACCATTGCACTAGCTACCAGAGCAGAGCTACCTGATGCAGAAGTGGCAGAGAGGACAGGGGTTGCAGAGACAGTGCTGACAGCTTGGGACCTTGAAGTGCTGGGTGTCATTGCTGCAACCTGGGAAGGGATGGAGTGGAAATTTGTAGAGGTCACTCTACCTCTCTGTGCTGCATGAATGATAACAGAACATTTTTAAGCAATATAACATATCCCCCCCAAAAAAAATAAATTGAGAGAGAAGGGGTGGGGAGGAGTGGTGGGGTAAGACAAAGCGAGATAATTAGATCCACGGCAGATCACATGACTATATAATTTCAGAAAATAAACAGCTATAATTATCCGGTCTATACACCTTTGCCACACCCAGGTATGATAGGATGGTCTTACTCTGTTCTACCATTAATCAATTGCACTTCTATGGTATCAGAGATACAACTATTGATTACAGTATTGTCATATCGCATACAATTACAGAAGTTATTATGCTTACCATAAGACCTGATGCGTATGTACCCCTTTCCTCTCTGAGGTGAGTTAAACAGTCTTGGTGTGCGTCATGGTTTGCTGTAGTGTGTTTAGCAGCTGTAAAACAGAGACGAAGAGACATGACTGCATATTGAATAACAGTCTTAGCTCTGTACTGTATTCCATATCACGTAATACAGATGGGAAAGTACTTACACAACTGAGGGAAGTCAGCGGTTCTAAACTCTTCCCCCCATCAGCTAAGGAGGTCCTTCTTGCACCATTTCAGGTCACTACAGTGATGACAACAATTCTCTCCATTGTGTGGAATGAAAGTTGCAGTGGAGACAGCCTTGGCTAACCTGTTCCAAGTCTCAGTCTTATGATATAGTCCCCCTGCAGTAGCCAGTTGTTGTAGCACTTCACAAGGAATGCCACAAAAATCCTAGACTCCTCAAGACCTCAACTCTGTGCTCTAAATTTAGCACCATCATTTCCTATACCAGCCATGCCTGCAGAAGTCAAGCAGCAACTCCAAGTAAAAACTGGTGCCACATTATAATCTCATGTTAAACAGCTACTGCACAAATACACGCAACGATGCAAACTGCAATTGCATGATGGAAAGCACAGAGTGGCATTTACAAACAAAGAGAAAGGTATTTTATTAAACAGAAATGAAGGTGTGAAAGATGGGAATGCGATTTGCCTTGTGTGATGCTCACCCTATTCACTCTTTTCCAGATGTTCAACACTGAGAGGCTCAAAGGCTTTGGTTTTTATTTTTGCTGTTTTGGAGGTTAAATAGGATGACTTGGCACATAACTTTCTGGAATTATACACTGTAAAATGTTAGTTGGCCAATGTGGGAATCAAACTTGAGGAACAAATAATACACAAATTTAAATCATGGTGAATATTTTTCAGTGCTACAGTTGAACTCCATTTCAAACATGTTCTTAAAGATAAACTGCATTCTGTATGAAGGGAGATGAGTGTGACTTAAGGTGTTGTGAAATGCATTTCTCTGAAACAGTCATTATTACTGTTTGTGAATGTATGCTAGATGGATGGGCTTTCATGAACTGATTACTACATATTTGTCTATGATACATACATACTTCACTTGTGGGCTTTGTCGGGAGAAAAAATGATTTTCACTTAAGTATTCTGCCCATCATAGAGAGGCTAGTGCATTTTTAATTCATTATCATAAATATCTTGCTTAAACAATTGCAAACAGTAAACTGTGTTTCCTAACTATATCATTAATGAGATATGCTACTTACAAAAATGTATTTAGCAAAGCATGAATGTGACATTTATTGAAATAAACATAATTAATAATAGCCGATTGTATGTAGTGTTGTATTCCTAATCAAAGCTTTGTTAGAAATTGCATTCTGACACCATTTGCAAGGATAAGTGGCATCTGGATTTGAATTCTGGATCACTTGTGTTCTAGCTCTAAAGTCAGTGCATTTATACCTTGTGCCACAGATACATTTGCACAGCAGGTGGATATTCTTCTCTCAGTACTGCCCAGAGTGCTGATGTCTGTGCATTTCCGCTAAGCATATTTGCCCTACAGAAGGCTGCCCAAATAAAATACTTTAGTTTTTTCCTTAAGCAGGTGACATTGATTGTGTGCAGGTCAGCAGCGAGCACGTGCACAAGGCAAGACACAGGGAAAAAAAAGTATGCAATGTTCTGTTAAAAGTAAATCATACATCTGGTGCAATAATTTCCACTTTTCCTTCACACTGGATTGGAACCTCAGAGAAACTTTGGTGCCAGTGTTAGTGCATGCACAGCTTCTGCCACAGAAACAGGTATGTAGCAAGTGCACATCCCTCACTTATTAGAAATACTACACAGTGGTGACAAAAGTGTTTGCACTAACGGAGATAACAGAAATTAAATTGTTCACTGTTTCCCTCTCTTGTGAGCCCTGTATGCCCTCTGCTAAGTAGTGTAGAAATTACACAGGCAAAAAACAAGTATAACAATTTATATTACACACAATAAAACACAATCTGCAGTTTCTCATTTGCTGCTAACATTCCAAGCAGCATGCTGCTTCTAGCTGATTCAAACCTTGCACCCTCTTAACTGTTTCATTAAAATCATTTCATTTTATTCATGTGTTATAGTGATACTCAGATGAGATTAATAATTTATTGTGTCCCTGCTGTTCAGGTGCTCTAGCAAAGTGCACGTGCCACTGTAAAATGCACTCCTGATAGGATGCCAAATAAAATGTCTCTGTTTGTACCTTGGGCAGTGGGACTTTTGTCCACTGCTTCTGAATTCTGCCAGTCAACAGTGCACTTTCCCAAAACCCGAACAAAAGAGGAACAAAAAAAAAATGCCACTATTAAGAAGTATCTGGGAAAATAATGAAAGGCAGGATTGTGAAGTTTACTAGATCTGTGTGTTACAGCCTGATTGTATGCTCAGAAAATATGCATTAACTCTGTCAGACAGTGCACTATCTGGAACTGAACCTTCAGCTCAGTGCAATAGCAACACCACTCTGTTGTGTGTTTTATCCCTTTTTGCCACAAACACAGGACCAGCAATCCTTCCTTTCTCATTTGCTTGAATATGTCAAATATTGACAAATACCTTATGCTGATAATAGCACACCATTCTAATTTCAGGTTGCCGGCACTGGCAGCTATCTCTTCTCTTCATTTTCTAAGCATAGTCTCTTCCTCTCAGCTTAACTGCAGAAATGGAGTGTAATGGCCATTTCTTTGCATTTTGTTTCAATGTGTAATACAGCTGATCAGCATTTCAGACAGATTTTAAGCAGATGATGGACAGTGTGCTCTTAGGACAAGGTTGTCAGTGTTGTTAAGGCTGTTCTCATAGGTCTCTAGGTGGTTGCAACTTTTTATTGTAAGTCTAGTCTGCATTATACAAACACTTCAGAGAGAACAGTCAGTTCAGTATTGCTTTTTGAAGCCAGAGCAGTCATAAACAATTGCCATCCATTAGCAGCCAACAGTTGTAATTGTTCCCCCCTGCTGTCCTAGGCTGCGCGCATGTAATTGTGTGGCTACCTACACTATGTTTATATCCCCTAGACCAAGTGATTTATTTTCTGGTAATCAGGAATGCTCATGATTTCACACCTCATTTGCATCTTCACAGTGCCCAGAGGGCTGAATCTACACTATAGAAAGGTAATGGTGTAGCTGTGGAAGTGGAAAGAGAGGACACTTATTGGTAACAGACAAAGCATTACTGCTAGTCACTCGAAGGAGATTGTTTTACAAATCACTGCACTATTTCTTAAGTTATGTTTGTCCTCTACACAAACTGTTTACATGTTCATATTTTGAATGCATTTCAATATGCAATGGAAAAAAGAATGCTGTGATGTAAGAAAATCTACAATTTCACTGCTGGTATACTCCACATCACATATGGCAGCCAGTGGCAGCTGGTGATTTCAAATCAAAGGGGAGCTGTGGGAGACAGTTGAATAGGTGTGGCAGATGAGAAGGCTTGTGGGAAACTAGAAAGGGTCAGAGCTATGCTCAAAACCACAAAAACTGGGACTTTAATTAAATATGCTGCCCTGGGTGCCAAACCATCATTATGAGAGTCCAATCAAGACAAAATGAAGTGCATAATAAAAAAAATATTTCAGTTCATTGGCTACATGACAGCTTACTTAATATCTAGATGGAAACAAAAAGGTTGTGAGGCATGAAAAAATAAATTACTTTTTAAATACATTACTGGAATAGTCAAAATCATGTATAAAAAACAAATAGCGCTCAACTCAAATTACTTCTCCTTGCACTGCAGTTATAATTATAATTTATATTCAGTTTTATAAAAGTATCAAGTAACATGCTGAAATTAGCAATCTCTGTGACACCCCCACATGTAAAAATGTTTCTTATCCAAAAAGACCTGCTGCCTGATAACAGCTATCTACTTGTTTCATGGGCAAACATGATCAAAGTAAAAAATGAACAGCAAACAAGAAACAAGCTCAAGATAAATTGCTTAAAGGATTATTGCACAGGTTATGGACCACACATGATAGACTGGCATTCTGTTTAGTTTATGGGTAAAGTCTGCAAAGATGACTGCAAGTCTCCAACAAATGCAATGAGCTTCTGAACATACTGTAATCCTGTCCTTTATTACAAATACTGTCATATCCATTTCAATACCTAAAGCTTATACTTTATCTAGTTATGTAAATATTTTCTGCATGGCAACAGCAAAAAGGCTTTCAGTGTTGATAATTCTTTAACAGTATGCTTATTAAAGCTTACTCGCATCTTACAATCTCAGACAAGCTTACCTGATGGTCACTGAATCCCTGCTATTAAACACAGAGCAACAGGCACTGCAATAACATGCATTTTCTGAATAAGAAGCATATGTCAGCAGTATAAAAATATGACAGAAAACCACAACATTATGCAAAATCAAGGACAGATGAAAAGCCACTGTAGTACTTGTGCCTATCTTGGATGGGGGATACTCTGCACACTTACACTGCATAACTGCTTCTTGCCTTGCTTGGACACATCCAGAGTCACTACATGGGGGAGTGGGGTACAACAGGTATGTCACAATTTGAAGTGTCTCTGGCTGACATTGATGGCCCTGACACATTTGTCATACCTCTCAACCTCAAAGCAAGAAATCTGGAAAAGGGCATAAATAGAAGTGGAACAAAGGCCAAAAAATAAGGACAATTTTTAAATATTGCTCTTATAAATTTAGAAAGATAATAGAATAGTAGGTCTTGAATTAGTATGAATTTTCTGAATGGCATGAAATCTGAAACTCGAATGTCTGTCATTATTTTCTAACCTCAATCTTTAATGATTTGCCACTATTTGCCAGAAAAAACACAATTTTATGAAAAACAGACCAAAAATATGATGCAAAAATATAAAATAGCCACAAAATACAGCTAGGAACCTGTCAAAGAAGGGACACTTTTTAAAATATTAGTACTGTTAAGTTGAGCAACTGATAAAATAAGAGAATCTACATGTATTTCTGAAATAAAAGTAATCTGTAACTATGATCATTACAATTATCTATTCTTTGTAAATCCTCCACGTTTCTTCCAAAATTGCCATTTTGCAATGGGATTATTAGGGGGGCAGCAACATTCTGAGCCAAAATCAGGGAGAGTTGAGAGGTTTGGATATACCTAATTCTATAAAGCGATTTATTTGCACGTACCTCTCAACCTCTTAACTCAGAAAATCAGTATAAGGTCAAATATATTGGGGGAACAAATAAACAGTACTAAAAATTGCTCTTGTATAAACTTTGACAGTTGATAGAGTAACAGGTCTTACTTTAGCATGCATTTTTCTGAAGGGTATGAGGTCTGAAACTCAATGTCTGTCATTATTTAGTGACATCATAGGTTCATAGGTGCATAGGTTGGTACTAGGCTATCGGCCCTAGGGCTTATACAAGCCTAGCCATAACAATTCCCTGGCTAGTTCTTCCCATAATATTTACTTCCCTGGACACCTGTCTAGCAGGGTGATGGACATGATGCCCGGGATGAATTTCCTATCTCCCATCCAATTGTCAATGTTCTTTTTGAAGAGGGCCAAAGAGGCACTCTGCTTGACATGTATGGGCAGTCTATTCCAGAGTCTGGGGAGTCTCTGGGTCAGAAACCTATCTCTCCAGCATGTTTTCTTCATTGTGATGACACGGTTTAGATCCCTAGAGCTTGTGGCTCTGAGGGATTGGGATTTCTTTAAGTGTAGCATGTCCAACAGTTCTGGGTTTGACATGGACTTGTATGTTAAGCAGAGATTCCCTCTGAATAGACGATATGCGACAGAGTATAGCTGGAGTTTGTTTAGACAGTCAGCATAGGGCATCTGCTTTAGGCCTGTGATTCTTTTAGTGAGGTATTTCTTTGGCCTTTCCAGTTGTTGCAGATGTCTTGAGAGGTACATACCAAATGGGGTGTTGTATTCTATAATGGGTCTAATGAGGAATGAGTACAGTGGGACAATGACCTCCTTTTTTCTGGATGAAAAGCCCTTAGTGATGAGGTGTGCCACATAGAATGATTTTCTGACTGTTGTGGCAATGTGGTTATCAAAGGTGAGACCACTGTCCACCTGTGTCCCTAAGTCTCTTATCACACTTTCGGTGTTTAGTGTACTGCTACCTATGTGGTAATTCACGGGAACATGTTTTTTCTCATAGGGGATAACTATACATTTCTTGGCATTGAGCTTGAGCCCATGTCTCTGGCACCAAGCATCTGTTTCTGTAAGGCCCATTTGTAGAATATCCACATCATTTGGGGATTCAATAATGGCTCCCAGTTTGCAGTCATCTGTGAACTTTGTTAGCCAGAGTCCCTTAGTGTTGGCCTGTACTTCAGGGAAGTAGATGCCAAACAAGAGCGGTCCCAGGACTGAACCTGAGGTACTCCACTTGTCACTTGTCTGGAGCTGGATTTGGAGTTGGCTACTTCATTCCTAAATGATTTGCCAGAAAACCACAAATGTTATGAGGAACAAACCAAAAATATAAAACAAAAATCTATTAATTCTGTGAAAATCTGGACAGTTGAGAGGTATAGTTCAGTTGGGAGAATTGTGCGGCAGAAATCCTACATGATGGACTTAGCTCCCTAGGTGTGGACAATAATTAACCTCCACAAAAAAAATATGATCTAATAGGTGATTGCTTCAATCTGGCTTCATCACTTTCAGTATCATTCAGACTCAATCAGTGAAAATATTCAGTAACAAAAAAAGTTTGTGCTTGTAGACACTTGATTTAACTGGCTCCTAATCAAGCACATCAAACCAAGAACTGGGAGGGGGCATATCTGAGCTGATCAGATAATCAATAAACACTTTCCTTATTGTATTAAATTATATTCCTTGTATAATACAGTACTGTTGTTAGAAGGCGTTTTAAATCCAGTAAACAATGACATAAAATGTATACACCAATAATGACAAAACTGCCCAGTTCAGAGCATTTCCATCATAAAAGTCTACTCAAACTTTTGCAATCCACCAGTGTCAGTAAATATGTACAATTTATGTAGAAGTAAAAGCCTTCTAAATAATTCCACATTAAAGACATAGTAAGATAGCAATAGGGAATGGATGGCAAACTGATAACAGGTTTAGAGTTACTAGGTATCTCCGCCAAAGAGGACATTCTCAGGACTGCAGCATCCACCCCGTTAAAAGTACAACACAGTACAGTATCAGCAATGCATCTACATACTGTTGGAGTAGAACCCACAGCCTTCTGCATCAAAAGCAAGTATTTAATCTGTTATGCTATTAACTATGCAAGCTGACTCAGCATGCACAGCACTAAACTTCTTTTCTCCTGAAGCTCTCAGCTCCTTGTAAAATCCACTCAACACTCAACTGTATCTCTCAACTTTGCAGCACAAGAAATATGGAAAAAGTCAAAATGTATTTGGGGGACAAAAGCCCAAAAAACAGGGGTACATTTGAAATATTGCTTGTATAATCTTGGAAAGTTGCTAGAATAAAATGTGTTACCACCATGCATTTCATTGCAAAGTTTTGAACCTAGGATCCTGTGCACTATAGTCAGAGCAACATACCACTATGCCAAATCAGCTGTTTTTTGAATGACAGGAAGACTGAAACTTAAATGGCTATCATTTAGTGAATTCAGTTTTCACCATAACTCTCAACCTCTTAGCAGAAAACACCTGAACAACTCCAATAATGGGGGAATACTGCCCCCAAACATATTCAGTGAATTCAGTTCTCACCATAGCTCTCAATCTCTTAGCACAAAAAAACCTGGACAAAGACAATAATGGGGATATACAGCCTCAAAAAAGGGACACATTTCAAATATTGATCTTATAAACTTAGAAAATTGCTAGAATAAAAGGTTTTGTGTTACCATATAGTTTCTGAAGAATATGAAATCTGAAATTCAAATGCCTGTCACTATTTAGTGAAGTCAATCCTTCACTGATTACAAAAATCCAGAAAACCACAGATTTTACAAGGAACAGAACAGAACAAAAAAATGAGGCAAAAATCTGGGCGGTTTTCACAAGTGGTGGTGGGTAGGGAATTCAGGCTCTTGCTACCTGTACCCAAGGTGCAGGGTTTGAGCCTAAGTAAACTCTAGCTGGGTATATTTAACTGGGGCATTACACACACACACACACACACACACACACACACACACACACACACACACACACCTGTATATTCACATGTAGCAGTGTTCCTGGAGATGAACCTTCCCTTGTAATAATTCCCTTCCCTTGCAGTGAGACCCAATCAGTAGTTATCCGACTGCAAAAGTTGCAGTCCGATTTCCCTTGTATCCACATACGTGATTGCAGTGCAGTCTGATTTCCCTTATATCCAAGTAAATGACTGAAGATGCTGCAGTCTGATCCCCTTTTGATATGGTTCTTCTGGGCATCTGTACACTGATGCCTTCTCACCATAATCCAGACTGGTTAAACAGCAGTCCAGATTTACAGAAACCCAGAACTTGCCGAGCACGGATGCGCAGTTTAAGTTCTGGGACTTGCACCTAATTATTTTATTTTTAAACTTTTTTTCAGTTTTACAACTGGGGGGCTGCAGTCCTGCAATCTGATAACATGAGCCACCCCTGGGCAGTTCATATTGTGCTGTCCAAGTTATTATGGTTACTTTGCAGTAATGTGTTATTTGCTTTTGCGTAACTGCTTCAACTGTGTGGGTGACTCATTGGATAGGAATGGATGAGTGACAAAATGGTTCAGGCAGTGTCTGTGATGGTACTTCTGCAGGGAAATGGCCAACAACTTTGTGTCTTTGGTGTCACCTTTGGTCTAATGCACCTCCACCACCCTGTGAGAAACATGATGACTCTGCCATGGGCTTAGTTCATTTGGGTTTGACTTAGAGTTACATATATGCCTGATACAGACAGTGGTTAGTTACAAGACTGACAGTATGCAGGTAGTTTATCTTCCTACACATTTTTCTGTATACTATAGGCTCTACAATAACCTTGACATTACTGCATTTAGGACTCAAGTGCGTTAGTGCTGTCTCTTCTGATGCTATCTGTACACAGATATTACATGGATAAGTAAAGATTGTGGAAATAGGATGGCATCATTTTTAATATTTGTATGTTATTAGTTTATGTGTATTCATTTGCTGGTGAGTGTGTGCTATCATTTGCCTCTTAACCAGTGTGAGAGCATATTGTGAATGCCTGTATCTGCAACGACCTCTTCAGCTGGTGGTTCCATCTCAGAATCCTCTTCTGTATGTGCTGGAGGTGCTGCCTTTGCTTGTGCTCCAGGAATGTATGGTCCCGGCCATTGCTGTCCCTGCTGCAGCTGTTTCCTCAAGATGATATTGTGCAATATAGCACAGGCTGTGAGAATTCTGTACATGTGACTGGCTAGTACTGCAGGGTACCCCCTGTAGACAGTGGAATCATGACTTCAGCATGCCAAACACACACTCTGTTTCTAGTTTGAGCGTGAGCATTGTCGTACCGCTCCTCTGTGGGTGTGTATGTGTGCATTTCTGATGGGTGTCATGAGCCATGGTTCCAGTGCCTAACCTGCATCACCCAAAAGATGAACTTGCTAAACATCATACCTAGGATACCTTGTGAAGAGTCTCAGGGTGTTCCATATGTGTGAATCATGGTAACTGCTTCGATGGACCTGCACAGACATTAAGGATGATTCCTCTGGCATTATAAACAACATATCAGTTGATTGAGTGAAACCCCTTTCTGTTAATGTCTGTCCTTCCCTGTTCATCAGGTGGGGTTTTTTTTCTATTTGAGAGCAGTCTCTCGCCCCCTACACCTCAGGGAAGTGTGCTACAGCAAAAACTTCCTGCATTGTTCTTGCTCTCTCCTCTGGTGTGAGTGGAAAATAGATGTACTCCTTTTCATGTCATAGCTTAGCATTAAGACATTGATGAAATATTCTTGAAGCTAAGGCTTGTGTCACCCCTAGTATATTCCCTGTGGTTTCAGGCATGTACCAGTAGCTAATATTCTTAATGCTACATATACCTGAGTATCCACTGATATATGTTATCCTTGATTTCCCCTGGGTCTGAGGAAGGTGCAGCAGAGATTACAGAGTTCCTGTATTGTTTCTCCTATCAACCCAACCCTGTATTGCTCTACTATTTTAATATCATGCAGTCCATGATATGTTAAACAGGGTCTGAATACCTTTCTTCTCTTTGGACAAGGTCTTTCAGCAGCAGCAGCAGCATAAATTTGAGCCTGCTACATATACAGATGCAAGAGAGCAGCAGCAGCCCCTAACATTGCATTTTTCCTAAGTGTGATGGTGGCTGCTTTCCAGTAGGTTTTGATGTTCATGACAAAGGGCTACACCAACTCTACATGGTTACTTTGTAGCTTCCTGAATAGCTCTGCCATCTTGGATTGGTGAATTAAAATGTAATTCAGCTGCTTATGCTTTCATTAACATATTGTGCTGTTATCTTTGTTTAGCAGCACTACATGGCGTGTATAGCCATTTAATGAATACAAAATAGCGCACTATTGTGTGAGTGTTGCAGCATGATGCACACATGATAGCAGTGTGGAAATTAGCCATTCATGAATCTGTCCCTCTGAATTTCACAGGTATGGAAATGAATACAAAAATAAATAAAAAAAAATTAACCATGAAATGCCAAAGGACCACAGCAACTCTTCTTAACCATTAAAACATTTTTATAAAGGAGCTTCCTTCAACTCTGACGTAGGTACATAGAGTCAAAGGTAAGTACTAGGCCATAATTCTGTAGACCATTACAAGATTAGCCAGTAATACATATTAAAATGTTCTCTAAAGTCTCAAGGAAGGCAACACAAGCTAGAGCATGGAGAATATGAGACTGACCATCCTGCCCTCTTGTTTTATCTTGAAGAAGGACTATCTGGCATGTAGAAGTTTGTTCCAGAAGTGGAGATATGTTGGAATATGAGTCTATCATACTGGCTTGCCTTATTTTTCTGCTTGTGAAGGTGGTATTTCCAGAACCATTTGTTCTGTTGGATCTTTCATGGCTTGAAAGACTAGATGTGGCTCTCCACCAAGGAGTCTATAAGAGACTAAGTTAAAAGAGAGAGGGCTGTCAATCTGTCTAGATAACTGAGGGTCTGGAGGCCATTGATCTTTTAAGTGAGGAAACTCTGAGACACTTCATGACTTTACATATGAGGCTAGTGAGACTAATGAGTCTATAGTCATGAGTGTCTGTGATTTGAATGACAATGCAAATACTATTTTCCAGGCTCCGGGATGTAACCAATGGAGAGACTTACATTATAGAGGTTAAGAAGGGATGCAGATAGGCCATGCTTGACACTAATAATCAGGTAACCTGGTATAGTATTTGTGTCCATGGATGAAGAAATCATAGATTTTAAGATGGCTGAGAGGATTTGGTCTATAGTAATTAAAGGTGCTTGCTGGGTCTGTCTAATATGTGTATAATAGCTATATGTATGGGTGGAGTAAAATTTGTACCGAATGTGTCTGTTAAGATTTTAGCTGTTTCCTTTAGCTCATAGTGGGCATTATTATCATGGACTACCTCTGAGATTGTTGGATATTAGTTCTTAACTTCTTAA
>NC_056725.1:1608096053-1608358553 GCF_019279795.1 Protopterus annectens
ATTGCTAGGATAAATAGGCTCAGTAGCAGCAGACATTTCTGTCTAATCCTTTTTTGGATTTGGATTTCTTTGTCGTGTTCCACATTGATCCATATTTCTAGTGTCAAGCACCAATTCTATTTTTTTTTTATTCGGTTCCTAAAAGTGTTTCCAACCCCCATTCTCACACAGAGTGCAGCATAAATTCCCAATATAGTAAGGCAGGGGCATTTATGATGTCAGATAGTATTATTCATTCTTGTTGATTAAATACTTCTTCTTGCCGCTCTGTATAGTTCAATACCGTCCATCATCTGGCAGCTGATACCCACCGTTTCATGTACCTGACTTGTTCTTTTTGCATGTATTTGGGGAGTAACTATTCAGTTCTTCTTGGCAGAATTATTCCTAATATTATACTACCTGACTAAATCAGATATATTGGGCTTAGTGCTCCAACATCTATTATGTTACATCCTTCTTCTGGAATTGGTACTATTTTGCTTCTTGCAATGTATTAGGGAACATTCCTTCTGCTCTTCATATACTGTCCTTTCTGACTAACTCTCTTTCTAACTTACCCTATCTGTGTGAAGAATTCTATTAGATCATACCTCTCAGCCACTTAGTACAAAAATTATGGATAAAGCCAAACATAATGAAGGAACAAAAACCCAAAATAAGGGACAGATTTTAAATATTGCTTTTATAAATATAGAACATTGATAGAATAACAAGTTTTGCAGTACCATACATTTTTCTGAAACATATGAAGTCAGAAACAAAAATGTGTGTCATTATTTAGTGACTTCACTGATCAATAATTTCCCAGAAAAAAATGTATTAGATTTTTATGAGGAACATTGCAGGAATATGAGGGAAAAATCTGGACATTCTGTGAAATTCCAGACATTTGAAAAGTATGTATTGGATATTTATCCTGGCCTGCCTCTTTGCCCCTATTAACTGCTTTTTGACTGGTCTTATTTTTGTCATGTCAAGTTGCCTCCCAGCCTTTTCTTCCCTTTTTGTCATCCCTGCACTGCATTTCATTGTCATGACTGCTAATTTTCGTATATGCTTACCATATGAATTCCTGATCTCCATTCTCTTTTCTTCCTCTACTTCTATTATCCATCCCTTGCTTTTAATATGTCCATCCCTTTGTGATATTCCATTCTTTCTATTCAGTCTCCATGCTAGCATGTTTCCTTCTTTATCCTTCTATAGCCACCAGAAGTCTCTCATTTCAGCTTTCTCATTTTCTGTTTTTGTAACTTTTTTTTCCATATTGCTTCTCCACTTTCTGCTCTTTATTCTCATCATTTTTGCCCAGTTCCCCTCTAAATGTTTCTTATTTCTACTTCAAATCTTATCAATGTTTTTTTTTCTCTGTTCCCTCTATATTTTCCTATTTCTTGTGTTTTCAGCATCTGATCACAACATTATCGCATCCCAACATTGTGCCTTCTGGTCAATGTGCCCTTCTTGCTTTTGTTTTATCATTCTCTTTTCCACTTTTCTAAGTCTTTCCTGTTGTACTCCTATCTTCCATTTAGACAGATCTCATTCTATCGCCCTGATGTTACCTCCTACCTGCCATTTCTAACCTTGTTATCCTCAGCGTGTGTTCCATTATAAGCCTCAACACTCTGTTTATGCACTACCCTCTTTTCATGAACCAGTCTAACCTTATCATCTGCCCTTTTTTGCTGTCTAGAGATAGTGAACTTTTTTACATTTTCATATCTGTTGTGTCTGTTCCTCCGTATGTTTATCTACCTGCATTTACTCATTTCCTTCTTTAGGTTTCTTTGTTTGTCAATATTCCTTATTTCTTTCTATTCTTCTCTGTCGTCTTCCTGTCTTGTTCCAGATTTAGTTACATTGTCATTGTCATCTATGCATTATAACAGGTCCACAAGTCCTGCCTGCACCCATACTGTAAAGAACATCTCAAAGAAATTGTTATGGACTTAGCTTGGCACATAGATGGTACATAGGTTCCCATTATTTCCCTTCATCTTCTCTGCCCATACTATCTACTACCCCCTTGTATTTTCTTTACTCTGTCTTTACTTATTAGTAAGCATTTTCTGAAAAGAATGATGACCTCTGCTCCCTCCCCATGTGATCTGCTACTCCTGTTGGGTATTCTTTTGTAGTTAGATTTCAGGTCCCTGCCTTTCAGTGAAGCTTCTTCTCCTAGATCAGCTACATTTTGAGTTCTTATCTTCTTATCATATGCAATTTCTAATGACTATGCTCCTTTTAATTGGGATTGATCACTTTCAGGTCATGATATTTGGGATTCTTCCTTGCTGTCTTACTGTTTCCATACTTTGGGCTGAGAACTGTTCCACCATTGGGTACTCATGGGACCTACACCCATATGCATTTGCTGCCTCTTGATCTCCCTCCTGCTTGGCCTTTCCCATTTTTTGTGTGGATTTGCTTTCCATGTCTCTTCCTTTGTGCCCCTACTTTCTTTTCCTTTCTTTTGCTTCCATTGGTTATTTTATTTCTTATTTTCTGCAGTCATTATAGCCATGCCTCTTGCTCTCCGATTTCTAAGTTGTATCTCTCCTTGTGACCTACCTCCTTCCCAATGTACATGTCTATCAATTCTTTTCCTTGCTGTACCACTGTCCCTGCCTCTCAGTATTGTGTCTCATTCTTTTGGCTTCATTCATGTTATATTGGAACCCACATTTATCCTGTCCCTAGTCACTAACACAATCTGTTATGTACAGATCCGTACAACTGTAATGTCGCTGGTGTGACACTGAAACCTCCTTCTTCCTAGTGCATCCATATTTAAAGTCTTTGTCCTTACACGGAGCCAGTTGCACCCTTCCTGCCTTTGCATTAGCCATATCCTTATCCTTTTCTGTAAGATCTTTTCCTCACTCCCACTTTTGTAATTTCTTCCTAAAGAACCTGAGATGAATCCAAAATTTTGTGGGTATAAAGACATTCAGTCAATGACAATTTTCAAATAACACTCTTGCATCCATAAAATAGTCAATAAAAGAACATATTCAAGAACAATGCTCATTTCTGTCCAACAGGGCAATAAAAACATTAGTGTTTGGTACTGTTGGATGACTGCTATCTTCAGTGATCACCATAAAAATGAAAACTTTTGCTACATGCTATAGCATGAGCACAAATCTAGGAGAGCTACTTGAACATGAATAATTTGTCAATGCATTTTAAGTTAACTCATGTTGCTCAGTCTCAAAAAAAGGAAGAAGAAAATGAAAGTGCTTTTCAGTGAGTCCTTAAAAGGTCAATTCTCTGTTAAAGGCAGGTCACTGTATGAGGCAAAGTCAGGGACACATGCTTGCACTGGGATGTATTTTCACAGATCATTTCAGTTTTAAGACTTTTCATCTGTAAGCCTCCATTCTTTTTAGGGAGTCCATTTGCCCGCATGCTTCTCATAATTCCAGTTTTCCTTTCATGGCTGTAGCCTCACCCCACCCATGCTCTCATTAATGCACCCTCTTCTCTCTGTATTCTAGGCAGCTGGGTTGGCTTTTGGTATAGGATCATAGGACCAAAGGAAATTATTAGATTATTGGCCCTGAGGCCCTTACCAGCCTAGCCAAGAATTTAGTCCATGTTCCAAGAAGTCAGCACCCCTGATTCCAAGATGGCTGCCAGCTAGGGAGCACATATTTCAGTCAGTTCCTGACATATTTTTCAATCTAACTCGATCAGGGTATCAGCACTTCTGCTAATTTATCCAAAAACTGATATAAATGTCAGATATAAGATCCTAAACCAATACTGCTACAAATTTGGATAAAATATAAAGAATTCTTATATTTATCTGCAGGAATAACAGGTGCTGATCTGGGATCCTTTCAACAGTACAGGCCTCATCAGTAACTCAAAAGAAGCTACAAAAAAAGAAAGCTTCAGATAAATATTTAACTATGTACCAAATGGAAGCTCAAACTTCAAAAACAAGACTGACCAGTAACTACACCAGAGAAAGAAGTCTGTCCTAAAAGACAGAAAACTGTAAAACAGCAATCAGACTCACAATAACAAGTTGCCAAATTGAAGAAGGAACAACCCCTTTTTATGGAATAACTCAAGGCAGCTTTAGCTCCTTTGGAAGAAGAAATTCATTCCTTTTCCACAAAGCTAAATACCTTTGGAAATAATCTGGATCAAATACTAACTAGACTGGAGAAAAATGAAGCAAAGGCTGAGGCAAATGAAATGAAAATAGATGAGATCCAGAAGAAAGCTAAATCCACAGAAAAGTCAATGTATGAAATCCAAAAAAAATAATAGACTTAGAAGCCAGATCAAGATGTAACAACGTGCTAATCAGAGAGATACCAGAATCCTATGAACAAGCTCAACTACAAAATACAATAAAATAAATTATTGATTTATTCCTGGATGACAATGCTTCAACTCAGAACATTACTATAGAGAGATTCCATCGTGCCTTAAGAAAATCACAAACCCTAGAGGCTCCAAGACAAGTATATGTGAGAATCTTGAATGCATCACATGCAAACATGTCATACGAACTGCCAAAACTAAAAAAAAAACAAATTACATGAAAAGGAAATAAAATAACACTAGATCAAAATTTATCCTTAGCCATTAAGCAGCAAAGACAAGAAATGTCACCCTTCTGTGCATACTTAATAAAGCATAAGATAAAATTCCAAATGAAGTATCCTGCTGCTTCCTTATACTTTCAATACAAAGGCTGCTCACACCAAGCGAACAACAAAGATGAAGCAAAATCTGCCTTTTCGAAGGCATTCAATGAAATTCCACCAAAATAATCAAAGTAATAACAAAAAATGTCTCCAATAATATTAAAAATCATTATAGTACTGCAGATTATTTCAAAATCGGATTGTTGCATAAGTCCCTAGTATTATACATTTAATTTAAAGCTAAATAAGGTTCTTACCTGAGTATTGCATGAAAAAAGTCTCTATGTGCTTTTCTTTCCATTGCAACATTCTAAAGCCATTATTTCCAGTATGCTGGACCAGCCTGATGCCATTTTAACCTTTAACCCTGCGTCACGCATATGATTCAACTCGAGTGATATCAGAGCCAGCACAGGTCTATGGCAACCTGTGGGATCCAAAATTAAAGGAAACCATGTTGCTACAACAGAAGAACCAATCAGACATGAGGTTTGTCATCCAGGAAGTAAGGTGAAGCAAGCTGATGAAGAAAACTGCCGAAAAATACACCCAAGCACCAGATTTTAACTCTAACTTCATGGACAACAGGTGCTGTTCGCTGTAAATAGCTGAAGCAGAAGCAAAGAAAGACAGAAAATAAAAGAAGGAAGTAGCTTAATAATAAATGAATGGAAAAATCTTGAAAGTTAACTGAAGAAGAATGAGGGAAAGGGAAACTGTTATCCAGTTCTCATTAGAACAGTATGTCTCATTCAAAGCAAGCCTCACTGGAATGGAAAAAAAAAAGAAGATGACTTAATGTGACACTGATGTTCTATTTATGAATCTATGATTTGTTTTTTCTGTCTCCCACACCATCTTAGTAGTACTATTGATATGCTTCTCTTGGCAGTACTATTGATATGTTTTGCTTGGCAGTTCTATTGATGCTTCCTAATGTGTTTGTTTAAATAGTATTGCATTTCTTACTAGAACTGGCACCTGCACATTAATTAAGTTAAATAGATCTCAAAAGGGACGCATTGTAATGTTTCAGCCCATCATCCCAGCCAACTCGTGCCAGGCTAACCTCCTGAATACATACAATAATGTGAACTTTTTGTGCTGTTTCTGGTTATACTTAATGTATGTAAATACAATATACACTTTCATTTATGGTATTTATCGGCATTAGTTTGCAGTGCCTCTGTGTGTATGGTCACAATTGTAAGGCCTCCCAACACAAAATAAATAAGTATGCAAATTAAGGTAGTACTGGTACAACATAGTAAATACTTCAACAGTGTGTCAGTTTATAAATAATATACCGAGTTTTTAATTCCTTTCTTTCAAAAATTTGTAGTAACCAGGTAACCCCAGGAAGCCAACCCCAGCTGTAATCTCTTTAATGGCGTTTCAACCTTTCATATGTCATCTGCATTGGAAATATTGGCATATTATGGTAAATAAGTATCAATGACAAATTATTAAGCAAATTACATTTCTGTTATGGAGGAGTTAGAAGTCAAAATTGGTTAACTCACTCTAATATTATGGTTACATTACAAACAGTCATGTTGAACTGGTATCATTTGGATGTGTAGAGATAATATGAGCACCAAAGTATAGAGTGTATTGTTACAATTTAATGCTTGTTATATTCTATATTTAGCAAGTTTTATTGGTATAGCTGATTGGCAAAAATCTAGACTTCACAAGTGTTCAAAAACTCTATTTACTTCCAACACTTATGTTTCCTCAGCAAGATAGATGAAGCTTGGAATTTATGCACTACCCACTGAGATATCTAACTTTTAATATAGTACTTTCAACTGCTTACAATAAATCTCAGGGTTGTTTCTTATTGTCAAACATATGAATTTCCACTGTATATATTTATTCTTAACTCCTAACTGGGTTAGTAATATTTAATTACTTATAATGTAAGGCTGCTGACTGAGTAGTGAGTACCTTGTCAGAGTGGTGGTGTTCCTTGGAATGTTAATTGTTAATTGTATAATAGCTATAATTGTTTGTGTTTTTAAATGCTATAAGTTTAGCATTATAATCATATTAAATGTTTACTTGTCAAATTCCTCTCTTTCAGTAGGTAGTAGCAGTAAGTAGTTAGGCACAGAGGAATTTCTGAAATAGTATGTTGTCACCTTTTCACAACATACATTACATATATTCATCACTTTTCACCAAACACCCTTCTATGGCACCTACAGATATTACAATATCATAGATATCTAACCTAAAAGTCTCCAGGATGATTAGTGCAGCCTCATGGAATATAAATGGCATGCAAAACATAAAAAAGAAAAAGCTACTTATGCACCTAATATATTAAACAAATGCTGACATAATTTTTTTACAGGAAACACAAATGACCAAAGAGCAATGGGACAATAAAAAGATAAATACATCAAGTTAACACATAAAATAATAGCAGCTAGGGACAGTACTTCTTCTAAAGGAACACTCATAACAATTAAAAAATATTTTAAAGGGAACATAATCAAATATAATATTTATAGAAAGGCAGGTGGTGTTATTTCACATGCTCACACCCAGCATACAAACAACCCTTGTTATTCTGTAACTTGCATGACCATTGCAGCTATCAACAGGATTTTTTGATTGAAATTTATAACTTGATACTAAAGTCCCCAAATCATCTGCTCATAATTGGTGGGGACTGGAATATAACAATAAATTCAAATAAAGACAGATCGAGTAAGAATAATAATCAATCACCCCAAGCCACTATTCTTCTGTCTGAACTAATTGAAGATTTTAACCAGGTTGATCCCTTTGAGCAAAACAACGTAGATAACTTAAATAGCAAATATACATATTACTCCCCCTTTCACAAGACATGGTCCAGAATTGATATATTTCTAATTTCTAAAAGCTTGACTTTAAATGAAGTTCAGTATAACTCAGAACCAAGAGCATTGTCTGGCCACTCAAAAATGAACATAAAAATAATACAAAATAAATCAAATCATAGTACATATAATACATCGAACTGGACCCTCAATACAAACCTAACTTAAATCAAAGAAGTGGAACAAGAAATTTTAGAATCCCTCTCTCAATTAAATGAAAATCTTGCAACTACAAATACTCCTTTAGACATTCAATGGGCAGCCTTCAAAGCTATAGCTAGGGGTACCCTAATAGAAAAGCAACATACTATAAAAAGATAAATAGAGAAAAAATAAAGTAACTTAGAAGGCAAGCTAAGACAAGTTGAGTTAGAAATCCAAAAGAATAACACACCTAATCTTGAGAGACAAGTGGTAAATCTACAAAAACAATTAAATGAAATTCAGACAAAACAATATTCATTCCTAGAACTGAAAACATTACACAAATATGTGGAATGGACTCAGACCCCCTCCAAAATGCTAGCCAGAATTATCAACATCAGAAATCCCCCTTGTAAAATTGAGGAAATAAAATATAAAGAAAAAACTCTTAACTCAGGAAAATAATACAAGCTTTTGAAGAAATGTTCCAATCCATTTATGGTCCACGTGATCATAATCAGGACAACCTTTATCAAGATTTTGTGGGCAATGTAAAATTCCACCATATTAATGAAACTCAATCAAGCAACCTAAAAACTCCAATAACAGTAGAGGAAGTCAAAAAGGCTACTGAAAAGCTGAAACTGGGGAAAGCTCCTGGTCCGGATGGATATGTGGCAGAATTCTATAAACACTTCAAACAACAAATCTCACCAATACTTGTTAAAATATACAGCTATATAATAGATTTTGGGATATCAGACCAATATATAGACCATTTTTATCCCAAAACTATACATTGATTCAGCTAATCCAAATAATTTTAGACCTATAGCTCTGATTAACATAGATATGAAAATACTTTCAACAATTCTAGCACATAGGATACAAAAAACTACTCCTTCTATAATATCTCCAGAGCAATTAGGGTTTATGAGTCAGAGACAAGTATGGGATAATGCCCTTACCATTAACACCCTATCCCACCTTTGTATTAAGGACAAATCCCTTAAATTTGCACTATCAGTAAATGCTACAAAAGTGTGTGACAGAGTCAACCAAAACTTTCTCTTCTTTTTACTTCTTCAATTTGGATTTCCATGAGAATTTATAAAAATGGTCAAAACAATCTATAATAAAGCATCTATGACACTCTATATTAATAAGAAAACTTCAGTCCTGATAAAAATAGTAAATGGAACTAGACAGGGCTGCCCACTCTCCCCATATTTGTTCAATCTCTATGTAGAAGCCCTATTATTATTAATCAGTCAAAGAACATATCACCATTTTATTTCACTATCAAAAATTCAAATAAGATGATATTATTATTTATTTTCATTTCCCTAATACTGATCCTGGTAAAATTTTAGATTCTATAGACCAATTTTTCAAAGTATCAAATTAGGTTCATAGTAGGTTCATAGTTTAGTACTAAGCTAACTGCCCTTGCGAACCATTTCAAGCTTAGCCAATTATCACTTGTGAGACTCAAAACCTGCACCTTGTATTTGTAAGGCAAACACCTTAGCCATTAAGCCACCTTCCCAACCTTAAAATTATGCAATTAATCCTAACAAATCAATTATATATCCATTAAATCCCCTTGGTCATAAGGAATTTTATTTTCCAGAGACTAAAAAGAAAGTGGAATACACTTTGAAATACTTAGGTGTATTCATTGGTCAAACACAATCAGATATGATAAATAACAACATCTATAAAACTTGGTCTAATATAGTTTGCAATATTGACAGATGGGAAAAGCTTAAGCTTTCTACCCTATTGAAAGCTTCAGTTGTCAAAATGAACATACTCCCTAAATTTTTTTATATCAACTGTACACCACATTCACTAAAATTCCTATAACTTTTTTCAATAAGTTAAAAGTTTGATTAGCAAAGTTCATTTGGTAGCAAAAAAGCACCAGAATCAGCTACCATAAACTAATGCTTCCCAAAGAAAAAGGTAGACTAGGCCTCGCCCTCCTTCCAACTGTACCATGAAATCATTAATGACAGTCGCATTATTCAAATAGCAAACTATGACCAACTGGGGAAAGACTGGAATCCACTATGGATTAAATCATTTAACCAAGATATAATATCAACTAAAATTAATCCTAGAGCTATTTCCTTCCTAAACCAAGAAGCTCTCAAGATTTTGAAAATTCACCCAATCTTATTAACTAAAAGTGAAATTTTCAAGAAACTATTAACATCACTGAAATTAAAAGACACTATCACTCTTTTACAACGAATACATAACAATCCCAATATAAAACTTGTCAATTCCATGCTAAACTTAGACAATTATCCCTAATTAAGAATCATACAGTATGGGACATTTACTGATTACAGAACCTATCAATGGATGATATCATGACCCGTCTAAAAGCAAGTAATAAATATCAATTAATAATTAAACCAATTTTATACTTCATAAATAAACTAACTATGGGCATCATAGTTAATGAGCAGGATATGAAATTAGCTCAGCAGATTAAAAAAATGCTTTTATACAAAAAAAAAATGCTCTCAAACACCTATAAATTAATAAGTAAGATTAAATTTCAAAGTAGAATTCTTTTTTCAAAATATTGGGATGTAAAAAGTAGCAACATGACAGTAAATCAGAAGGAGCTAGCCATTGTAAACACCATGAAATTAACACCTTTTAAGAAACTTATCTATACTCGGATCATGATTTTAATAATGCATATCACACACCTGTCCATCTTAACAGATTCAATTTTTTTAATTCACCCTTATGCCCATTTTGTCCCAACATAGAAGCTGACATTATTCATATATTCTGGAGTTGCAAAATGGTATACGAATTGTTGTGCTCACTAAGATCTTTGCTAGAAAAAACAGGTTACTCAAAATCTACTCTGTCATGGAAAACAGCTATATTACATATCTTTACGGGCAACATCAACAGTCTCATCAAGCACATTGCAATAACTATATGTGCTCTATTAAAATCTTATATAGCTAAAAACTGGCTGAACAGACAAAACCTTATGTGGACAGAGTTTAAAAACATAACCAAACAACACTTATTGGCTAAGAAACTTTATACAAAAATGCAAAAGAACCTAGCATACTACCAAAACTATTGTAAAATCCTGATGGATATACTCGCATGAATTTTAAAATATGTTGAAGATACATAAAGTCCTTAAATATATTACCTAGTCAAAGGTAGAAACAATATGAGTAAAGGTGACAACTTATGTAAATATGTATATATTTTATAGGTAGTTATAGTTTCTCCTTTCTTTTTTTTTTTTTTTCTTTCTTAGGATGTTGCTATGTGATGTTGAATTTCAAAATCATTTCCTTGGTATTGCAATTATGTGTAGGCAATTTACTACTGTGTATTCTTATCTCAGTGTGTGTCACAACAAAATCTCAATAATAAGACATTTCTTTACTGTAAATTTTATTCTAAATTGTAGTATATTGTATTAAAACGTTTTAATGTCCTGTTGTAAACAATCTGCTCATAATGTGTAAACAGATACATCATAGTTGTGTTCTGTTTTCTTTTCCTTGTCTTGAATATATAGAAAACAAATAAAATGACATTTGAAAAAAAAAGAAGCCAGCAGCCGATGCCACTGTCCAGCAGGGACACAGGTGGAATCCCAGGAGTGTATTTTCTGTATAAATAAGTTTCAATAGCTCTGCCCATTTAACTCACTTTTCCCCAGTGTCGGTTACTCCTTATATTGCTTTTCCCATTGTGGGCTGTACTATTTTCGAACTTCTACCCCTTGGGTCCTTGGTCCCCAGCCCTGTCCCCTTTAGCTTCTTGACATTTCATTCCCCAGATGTTTGTTTGCTCACTGCATACTCATAACCCTTGACTGCGCCTTTCTGCTCTAATGTTCAATCATCTGCCCTTGCCTTCATTCCTTATTCTCTACCTGTAGTGGTACTTCCTTTTGCAATTATCATGAGTTGGAAAACAACAGCAGCAACAAATTAACTAGGAAAAAATCCTGAAAGTTACTGTGTCTGCCTTCCTTACACACTAATAATAAATCAGGTGTTTTGAAAATTGCTATGGGACTTTGCAGTTGGTGTTACATTAAAGAACAGTACCTTGTGCAATTAGTCAGTTTATGTTTACATTTGCCTTCCTGTTCTTCTCCTCATAGGTGCTCACTGCATTCTGCTTGATTGGGACTTTTACTTAGCAGTTCCTTGCATTGCTGTGTAGTACAATGATCCCTGGGTGAATGTATCATGACTAGTCAGAGTCCAGGATAATGTTAACCAGCGGTTTAATCTAAAAAGAAAACACTTATGATGAGAGGTAATACCATGATACAAAATCAAATGACATAGACAGGAAATGCGATTGTCATGATTCCCTTGGTACATTTGCTAGAACTAATTGAATTTCTGCATGAATGGATCATGCATTAAATCAGACATTTCCTTTTATTCTTTCAGTTTTGGACATATGTGCCCATTCTATCCAGTCACCCTTACTTCTGCTGAGCAGCTCGGCACTCCTATTTCTGAGTTGGACCAGTCTTTCTTTCTTTCCATTTTCCATGATTTCCCTGTTCCTGATGTTGCTTCTGCCAAGTCTCCTTCATGCTTGTTTATTTCTTTCCACTGACTTTCCCTAGTATCCAATAATGTTGTTGTTTCTACTGGTGCTCTAACTTTTTTCTTGGTTGCCCTAGTCCTACGATTTCAATTATTTTGTTTTGTTCTTTACTACATCCCATTTCATCCTTTGGAGGCCCTGTTGTCTTCTCCTTGACTTTCTGTATGGTATTACTCCACTACTCCTTGCCGTACTAATTGCTGAAGATCCCTTTTGCATTTATTCATTCAGCACCCATCCTGAGTTTTACTGGGTTCCTGCATTTCCTGATGTTCCCTTTATCCATTTGCAGTGTGCTCTGGTCTGTCTCTTTTGGTGAGTAGGTTTGCACTCATCCTGTGAAGCACCAGAGTACTTTATTTGGTATTAAGGTTTCTTACCTTCATTTCCAGGATTTCTTCTATTTCTTATTAGTAGCTTTCCTATGTATTATAGCCTGAATTTACCCCTCTTTTTCTTGATTCCTTAATTATAACTCATAGATTCATAGGTTCAGAGTAGATTGCTAGGCTAGCAGCCCCAGAGTCTTTAGACGCCTAGCAATGTTAATCCCAAATTGCCCTGATTGTCCTTATTAAGTGAAGACACTTTGCAGAGCTAGTCTATGGTCAACAACTATTCCTCCTGTCCATGAGGGACATGCGTGCCACCCCTGGGGTGAATTTGTGGTCTACCACCCATTTGTGTAAGTTGTGCTTGAATAAGGTCAGTGAGGAACTTTACGGTCTCTGTTGCTGCAGTCTGACTAAAGAGTCTGAGGAGTCTGCAGTTATTCATGATTTCTATGCTTTCTGGACCTATTACATTTCTTTTCCAGGCATTACAGATATGTAGGAGAATGGCCTAGACATCATATATCTTGGATGTCCACTTGGACCCTGCTTTTTTCCCATCCTGCATGTTTTGTTCACATCTAAGTCCAGATTCTTGTGAGCTTCATACGTGCTTTTATCAGATTCTGGAAAAGGCTGTACAGCTCTTCAGTTGCCACTCTTTCAGTAATTCTTGTGAATATCAGGTTCTCCCTCTTTGATCTGTAAATTTATGTAATTTCCTAGCTTTTCAGTCCATCCTACAAGATCTTCATTTAGTCATGTTCCATGCCAACTGGTCATCTACATTTTGTGTTTCTTCTTTGAAGTTCTGCAGCTCATCTTGTATTTTGTTAGTTTTTGCTTCTGGGCCTCTGTTGTTTCCCTTAAGAAGTTCCATTGCTACCTCAGTTTTGCCTGGCACACAGATTCCTTTCTTTGTTTCAGATGATTTAAGTTCTTTCTGGTTTGTTTAGGCAGTTGTTTTGACTGACTCACCCAAGGAAGGCATATTTGCTCTTATTTTACTAGCTTTATCTGCTTGTTTTGTTAGCTGTGCAGCACTAGTCATAAGGTGTTCAAAGTTAATTTTCCTGCATGTTGCAACAAGATATACTGCATAAACAGCACACACCTCAAGTATTGCTTCTGCATACGAAGTCTTTTACTTTTTGTGTTACAGCTTTAATTATGTATAATTATTAGTGCATAGTAGCTTATTATAGGTTTGTAGACATAGTTAAGTGCTTACTTATTGGTGATGTTTCAGTATGACATATTTTGTTTTCATTTTTTTCCTCTCTTCCAGGTGTAATGAATTGCAGTATTGTGGCATTATGCATAGTTACTTAATCTGAGTGAGTGATTAAAGATTGCCTAGTTTTGTATGCTTGTGACCAGTGTTTGTTTATAATTCCCTTCTTCCTCTTCCCCTACCTTTCCTGCCTTCCCTTGTACCTTTACCTGCTCTTTCTGACTTTGTGTTGCACACCTTTTGGGTCTTCCCCATTATTCATTTAGACGTCTTACCTGATGAAAGATCTATATGATGAACACTAGAGAAGACTGCATACCAGTTATGAAAGTGTGTCATTTTATCAACTGCTTTCTTATTTTCAGAGCTAAAACTTTAGTAAATTCTGGCAAAGGTCTGTGGACATGTCTCATATACACTGTTAGGGCCAGGCACTGAGTAAGCTGCCTCTAGAACTTTGATGGTCTAGGTATCTACTTTCAGGTCAAGGTAGACCCCATTGGAACACTTTTCCCTTTTTTTTGGATAGCCATGATCTTCATTTACCAGGGTATTCATACTTCTTTTGTTTCTGTAACTGTAATTTTCTTTCGCTCATCTGAAGCTCTAGGAATGGGCAGATTGATGGATGCTCTGTGGTGTATGGAGTGAACCAAGATAAAAGACCATTCTTGAGCAAACAGTGACATAACTATAGTCATATCTTAATTCACATTTTTTCACCTTCTTGTATTATTTCTAGTTTTGTGAATATGTATAAAATATTAATACTGTTCATATCAGCTATATTTACACAATGCCACTGTTATGGACTGTTTGCAAACAACACATTGAGGGCATAGTTTTTGTGTGTACGCCCCTAAAGTCATAGATCTTTATATTGATTATAAACATATATGTATATATCTATATCCATATATCTGTGTGTGTATATATATATATATATATATATATATATATATATACACACACACACACACACACACACACACACACACACACACACACACACACACACTTTTTTTTTTCTTGTTGCTGTCTTTGGTAGATTTTGAGGCTTCAGGTATGATCAGGAATGTGTCTTGGAGGTAATTTCTCAGGAGTAGAGGCACTGTGGTATATTCATGGAAAATGTTAAATATATAGGTGCATCTCTTATACAGAAGTATAGACTCTGGAAATTAAGGTGCACCTTTTTATTGAAATAATTCAAGCTTTGTAAAGCTTAAATAATTAAAACACTCTCTAAGGTCTTATAAGGCATGGGTATAGCAAATTCAGCCTCTTCAGCTTCTTCAGTGAGAAGTACGTAAATGGTGGTTCATAGATTCATTGGGATGATATAGCCAATAATTTTGGTTAGATGAAGGTTATCACATCTTCCGTAGACATTTCCTAGACAATAAGTTCTGGATGAATTCAAATAATTCAGCTATTTTCTTGAATTTTTTTGGGAAATCTAAGAAGTTAAATCTGCATAATCTACCACAATTTCTAAAGGGTGACATCACTGTGGGTCTGGACCCTGCAGTGGACAGTATTCTTGCAGATAAATTAGGAATCACAAAGGTTGATCAATGGGTGGTTAGCAGCATTGCTGAGCATGGTTTTTGAAAGGTCATGAGGCTCTGAACCCATTGGTAAGGACTTGATATAGCATAGCTCCCTCCATGTCAGTAGTAACTGGAGTAGATTACTGGCTAATTAGCACACAGTTTTTGCAAGGAATGATTGTAACTAAAGTCCTGCTACTATCACTCTCAAGTTTTGTTCAACACAATCAGAATATTAGAAAGTGAAGTTCAGTCCTTTAAGCTGGAGCTTTAAGATAGTATAAAAACATGAGGAGTGGTTTATAACATTTTGGGTAACTTGGGATCTTCAAGAGGCTACTTTTAATGGCATTGGGTTTTTATTTTTAAATAGAGTTAATACAAATTATTAGCAACTTAAAAAAGAGGATCAGGTCACTAACATGCACTGTATTGAATAGCTCAAAGCCAAGGCATATGTCTGAACCCCTCAGCTTTCAAAATCATAGCAGGGGGGTCATCAAAAATCACAGGAGAGGATCCAAAAGTATAGCACTCAAATTTTACACAGGTATACATTTGCATTCCTGGGGTTGAGTGCACAAATGTGCAAATTTAACTTTTTACCAGGTATGATCTATAAAATTAGAACCCTTTTGGCCCTAACAGATGAACACCTACATAACTCTACCAGCAAAATGTATTCTTACTGCATTGTAAAAAGTTATACATGCCTATTTCTTTTGTTTGCTATACGTGCCACTTGTAAATATAGTTTAATTAGCAGAATCAGTATAAACTTTGCATATTTTTAATTGTCCACAACATGGTTATGGAATTTTCACTAAACATACATTTATGTTGCAGATAAATAAAAATACAAAAGACAGCTCAGCCTAGAACTTATCCTGAACTTCAAGCATTTCTGACAGATCTACATAAGCTATTTTTTTTTAGCCATCTGAGCCATTTTTAGTGTGAATCCTCCATTCTCTGGAAAATAAAAAAATTATCATTTCAGTTCCATGCAGTACGTAGATCCAGTTAAGATCAATATTACAAAACTGTTTTGCCACCTGACGTTTCCATATTTTACATAACACATATTGCATTTCCCCCAGTACCATATCCTTCCTGTTTATGATGACATTATAAAAGTTTTTCAGGGGAGAATTAGACACACAACACCCTCATATAACCATCAGTTATAGCCACTCACTTGTATGATTGTTTGTACCTTAATGTATACTTATAATGAAAAAAAAAAAATAAATGCATAAATAATAGCACAAAAATATATTTCATTTTGCTGCTTTCAGAACCACAGAGTGCAACTCACTGCAACCCCCATGCCCTTTCAACCACTTATTCCTAGAATCAGGAATAAAAACAAAAAATCAAGTTACTAGTATAGCAGGTTTTGCATTAGCAAGCATTTACAGAAATATATGAAGTCCAAAACTAATATCTGTCATTACATGATGATTGCAATCAACAACAATTTGCCAGGAATCCAAGGATTTTATGAGGATCTGACCAAAAATATGAGGAAAAGTATCGGCCTAGAAATGTATTTTATCTTGTTGTCTGAATCACACAGTGCAACCCCACAACTTCTTAGCTAAGAATCACAAAGAACCATAGTTAGAAACATATCTTAAATATTGATCTTGCATACTTAGAATGTTATTAGCATAACAGTTTATGAAGGATATGAAGTCTGAATCTCACATATCTGTCATTATTTAATGACTGCAATCCACAATGAATTGTCAGAAAGCCATATATTTTATGAAGAACAGGCCAAAATACCACCTGACTTCTTTGCACAAGAATTTCATCAAAGGTAAGAAGACAGAAAACACATTTAAATATTACTCTAATTCACTTAAAAATAATAGAACAGATGGTGCTCTGTCAATGCATTATATATATATATATATATATAGACTGCTGTTTTTCATAACATATTTAGGTTGCTGTTTGGTCCATTCAATGTCTGTAGTTTGCTTGTAAGTAGTTTGCTTGATTATTCCTTCTGAAATGTTATTCTTGTGTATCCTGTCAGTCAAGATGCATTGATTCTTACTTAAAACATGCATGTTTTCATTTTTGGCTCACTTAGTATCGAACGGTCCTCTGCAGTCAATGCACACAAATTACTTTAAAGGCCCTTTTGTGAAAGGTTGAATATATTAATCAAAGAAGATAACTGTGTTCATATTAATTTTTAATTCAGGAAAAGTACTACAAATAATAAATGGTTAAGTGCATTTGTCCTAATGGACTTGATCAGAATCATCCAACAAACATTTCAACACTTTTTAAATACAATAAATATATGACACATGATAGAATCCAATTATTTTTTAAGGAAGTAGAACATAAAAAAGATTTATCAGTCCTCAAAATACAGTCTAAAATTTAAAATATAAAATTTAAAATTACTTGTTGTACCTTGTAGAACAGGTGAAGAATCCAAACAGAAATGTATAAAAAAATCTGTTCATTTAAAACACTTAATTTCTAAACCCAAATGGTTGCACTCTTTCTCTCCTTTTCACATTACTTCTACCGGAGTTCCCCAAGGATAAATCTTAGGCCCCCTCGTGTTTAGCATTTTTATTAATGACTTTCACTCCAGTCTCACTCATGCATCTGCAGTTCAATACATGGATGATTCTACTATTATCTGCTCTGGTAACTCTGAAACTGAACTTCTGACCATCACTCAAAATGCTTTCTCTATTACCTAAACCTGGATGACAAATAATCACCACGGCCTCAACCCAAATAAAACAAAACTCTTGCTCTTTATGCCCAAAAAAAGTACCACCATTAATAAATCTGATTTCATAATTTTCTCCTCTAACAAGACTGCCTTAGAGGTAGTTTTCCATACTAAGTTACTTGGCATAACCTTAGATGACAACTTAACCTTTGACCAACACATCCACAACACCATCAAAAAAACACACACCAAAAACTTGGTACCCTCTACCGACATAAACACTTTTTAAACTACTCTACTAGAAAAACACTTGCCCAAACTTTTCTCCTACCTTCTCTTCTCTATGGTGCCCCCATTCTGGCAACCATCCAATTGTCATTAAAAAATAAAATGGAGAGCTGCTATAACAAAATTGCTAAATTCATTACTAGAGCAAAATATTCCTCCCTCTACTGTCACTCATTACAATCCCTGAACTGGCTAGAACTCCCACAACACCTAACTTACATACAACTAGTCACAGCACACAAATACATCTAAAATTCCTCCAAATGCCCAGCTCTTGCTTCACTTCTGACTCTTTATCAACCAAAGCGACCTCTAAGATCTGAAAATCAATCACTTATCCAAGTTAAGAGACCAAAACTGCCTGCAGGCCAATACCTTTACTCTTTCACTGTAGCTAATCTCTGGAATGCCCTTCAACCTTCTCTCCGGACTATAAATAATGCCCCATCATTCAAAAAATCACTCTACCAACATCTCTCCTCTCATTGGCTATGCCCTTGCACTATGTCCAATTCCTCAGTCACCTGATTATTAACCTGACTCATCTCTCAGATACCCACACCCTTCTTCACTCTCCCTATTGCACTCATCCTTAATCACAGCACAGTGTGCCTCACCCTGCCCCACATGGTGTAAGTGCAGATTATCATTATCTGTCTGATCTATTGAATACCTGCCAAGCACCCGAGTCTTCCACAAAATGTTGCTATACATTGCCTATGTTACTGTGTCACTTCTGACGCCTGTATTATTCTATTGTATATTGTTAAATGCTGTTATTACTCTTGTATATTGTTAAATGCTGTTATTAACTCTCTAAATAATCTCTTAATTATGTACATTGTTTTTTTTGGAGCTTTTCTCCCTGGGCCTCCAATGAAAATGGGCTCATTTCAGCCCAGTGGACTTTCCTGGTTAACCAAAGCAAATACATAAATAAATACATTAATAAATAAACATATTATTAAGGTAGCATAAAATGATACTGCATTTGCAATTTGGCAGCCCTTTGTTTAAGAACAGATGTAACTGAAACTTGTTCATTTAAACCTGGATCACTGGATTCATTTAATCTTAGTTGCCAAATAAGCTCCCTTAGTTCAATTTTTGTTTCCCATAAACCCCACTGGATAAAAAGTGGTATAATTTCTAGGATGCCAAAAAGATATTTGTAGATTAATGTGTGCTTACATAATGAATTATTTGAATTCCTTTTGGAAATGGAATGCAAATGCTCACAAATTCTTTTCAAAACTGTCTCTTAGTTTTACCTGTCTAATAACTTGAGCATCAGTGGAAAACAGCTATGTTGACGACTCCTTTTGAGGCAGAATTCCCATCTCCTAGAGGTATTCTTCAGGGGGGGGGGGGCGTCCAATCCTGATTTTTTTTTCTGTGCAAGAATGTAACTGCACTGGCTACAAGTGCCATATTTCCTAGTACCTTTTTTATGTTCCAGGAACAATGTAATTGTATTGATATTCAAAAAAGCACTTAAGGAAAGTTCTTACCAGTTTTATATAGCAAAGTAGGGGCATTACCTAATGTCTTATAAATCTCCTCATTAGTCTTAAAAATGTTCCAGATCTTAGAAATAATGTCTTGTATCTTTTTAGAAAAAAACACCAAACGTGATTACTAAAGAATTAGAGAAAGCTGAAGTGCTCTTGTGGAAATTGTTTCCATACAGCGAGGATGGTGGGCTATTAATATCATGTACTAGTAAAGGTTTAAACCTAGCCCCCCTCCAATGTAGTAAAATGCCATTAGTTATATCGTTCAACAATTTAAAAGGGCACCTACCCCCTGTCCAAATACATGTCGGTCAAAAGATTGACCTCAGTCCTAAAAATATTAAAACTAGAACACATACAGGCTGATCTTGCTAGCTACCCCTTGACTATATTTCTCTTGATGTGTTTTGGAAAACTATTGTAATCAATGTAACTGTTAGAGAAAGTAGTTTTTCTGAAAATCTTTGAACAAAAATAGCAGTTAAGTTAAAAAAAACCACAGTATACTGAGTGAAGTGCCCCTTAATAAATCAATATCCAAAGAGCAAACAAAAAAAGGGTACACCAAAGCAGAAGATGACAAATAACTCCAGTCTTCACTTCAAAAGTTTAATGAAATAACACGAATGCAGGATCCAAGTGAGCGCTTTCACGTTCAAAAAACGTTTCATCAGACTTCAACGTTTTTCTGAAAATCTTTGAACAAAAATAGCAGTTAAGGTTATCTTCAAAAATGGTAATATACAAATTGTCTATAAAATCCATGGAATGTTGACTAGTGAATGTTAGGAAGGAGGTGGTTTTATTGATGTAAAAACCAAATTCTTCCCTTTTACTACCCAAATACTTCCATAAAATAAAAAATGTCATCAAGGAAGCAAAAGTAAATGTGACAATGTTTTTGGTAAAGGGATCCCATTACAAAACCCTTTTCTCAAGTGTACAGTACATGGTTAGCATACATTGGGGCACAACTCGCTTCCATGGCAACTCCCTTGACCTGGCAAAAATATTCACCCTCAAAGTATATAAAGTTATTAAGTAACATCAAATCCATAAGTTCAGTAATGAAATTGATAATTCGACCCTCCAAATTTGTTAACTCTGTAATGGCAGTATAAAAAATCTCAAGCCTTGGGTAGTGAGGTATAGAAGTGAATAGGTTAACCACATAAACTGTGGAAAAGCTGACCAAATTCCTATAGAGATGGCATTCAATTTTAGCTAAATAATTCCAGGAATCTTTGAAAATGTACTCAACTGGAATAATAGACACTTTAAGAATACAATCCCCATAAACTGCAAGTGAGTAGTTTTAGAGTTATGCGCTGCCACAATTAAACATTAGGGAGGAGACATAATATACGTTTGTTACTTTTGGTATACTAAATTTGGTCAGTATAAGGGGAGTTTTGTTAACCAAAAAATTGTACTTGTCCAGGTAAATAACCCCCTTGTCCCAAAGTATCATCAAGAAAAAGATCAATCTTCTTATGTGCTACAGAATGTCATTTCGAGAGACAGATTTGTTTTTATCAGTACCCTGTAGTGTATTGCACACACAACTAATGTAATCAGTTTTGTCTATTATCACTATACCCTCTCCCTTGTCAGGTTTCATCACTCTTAAAGAGGTATCCTTTCTCAATCTTAACAGTAATTCCTTTTCTTCTTTTGTGAGGTTGTAATATCTGGGTAATTGAGACTGTTGTAAACAGTAAAGATCCTTTTCACAGGATTTTTCAGAAATAGCTACAGTTGGGTTGAGTGGTGGGTTGTATAGACTCACCTTCTTAAGGACATTATAGGATAATGAAGGGGGGGCAACTCTCTGTCTCAGTCTTGTTGTTGTATTCAATTGGAAATTGAGTCTGTGTGTAAATAATTTAAGTTTAGTAATAGATTAAGCAATGTCCATACTACTGGTGGGAACAAATTTAAATCCCTTATTACACAAGTTAAAACAGGCTTTAGTAATCACAGTATCACTGTAATTCAACAGTTTGAAATCGAAGTAAGAAAACACTATACCCCCATATGTACATTGTTAATGTTAAGGAAGTTGTTCAATTGGTCATAACAAGTGAGTTCTATCTGATCCAATTTTTCTTCTATTCCCCTTGCCCCATCTCTTGTTCCTCAATCTAGAAGAGGCCAGTGAATGCTCTAAAAAACTCCCTTCCTTGTTTTGATTCTCAGTCCTTTCAGATCTCATTAAATGCGGAAATTTGTAACTGTCCATGGAAATATCCAGTGGATTTTCAAAAGATGTGGTGTTATGTGTACACGTGTTATGGGAAGAAGACTGTACCCTAGTGGTACTATCAAAATGGTCACTACCTGATACAGGATTCCCTTCACTGAAGAAATTCTGTGTATTACCACCAGGTTGATGGGATTTGGGGACAAGGTAGGCTTTAAGGATGGTTGACATAATCTGACAAGCCTCTCATTAATTTCCTTTGCTTGCTATTAAGGTTAATTTGTACCTGTTCAAATTTCTGAAAAAAACGCTTCATATTTTCCACAGTTGTCTTCAAAAGACAAATCATTTGTAATGTCTTAGTGTACAACACTCATCTCATCAAAACAGTTTTAATACTAGAATTGTTGAACTTGATGAGAAAAATGTATAAGTTCAATTTTGTAACACAACAATCCAAACAGAACAAAAAACTGGTAAGGTAAACCAAGTCCAGGTCCCTGATAAACGCCAGCCGAAAAACCAGCAAAATGTGAAAACAACTCAATTTAATAATCCACAAGACAAAAAACAAAAAACAAAGAATTCGTAAAAATTGCCATAAACACTTCCACTACTAAGCGCTTTCACCCGTTGAACATTCGGGCATCTTCAGAGTAGTGAAATCACAAAGAAATCAACTGCCTTAAATAAATTCAAAACGTCCCGCCCTGTAGCTCAACCAATCAGAACAAAATGTACATTCTTAAAATATTCAAAGTAGTGTCAATTCATAGTAAAAAGCATGTTACAAAATATAAAAATATAAAAATGTGTAAATCTATAAATTTATAAACCACATAAATAAATATAAATGTATATATATATATATATATATATATATATATATATATATATATATATATATATATATATATACTAAATGTTATGTGTATAAAAAGGTCAGTTTAAACAAAACTAGATCTATATTTTAAAATACTAGACAATGATATGAACTCATTAATACCAGGGGGTCTAGATGCATCTAATCTAAGTTGCCACAGGGTTTCTCGAACTTCAAGCAAAATCTTAAAATTGCCCTCTCTATCATTGTCGGGTATTCTGTCAACAACAAAAAATAAAAATTTGTTGAAATTCTCACAGTTAACACTATGCGTGTAGAGGGCATTACTTGACCTCTTGTTCCTAATGTCCCTCAGGTGTTCAAGAAATCTTGTTTCCTAATGGTCTTACCTACATAAAATATAGGACAACTAAGACATGTAGCGATATAGACCACTCTCCTGGTATTACAGTTGCAGTACCCTGGACACTTAATAGATCTGTGAAAGTTCTGAACTACTACGTAAGGACCATTATTGATGTACCTACATACACTACACAACCCACATTTATTCATTTTGGAGTTTCCATAAGGTCCGTTCTTAGAACTTTCTCTTTCCATCAACTCTTTCAAATTCATCCCTCTGCTAAATGTAAAAAGCGACAAGTTACCAATAACTTGCTTAGTGTCATTGTCCATAATGTATTGCCATGTTTCTCTTAAAATTTTTGCCACTCTGTCAGCATACCCATTAAAGAGTAGTATCATAGCTCTTTTAAAATTTTCAAACTCAGTAGAAGGGGTTCTGTTGACAGGCCTATTGGTCTCTTTTATTAATCCATCTAACAGGATCGGTCTAAAGACTAAACGCCTTTTACCACCAACCTCATTTTTGATGTTAATCAAAAAATCAAGGGGATAACCTCTATCTGAAAACATGTCTACTAAATTCTCAATTTCCATATCATATTTGGCATCTTCGCTAATTAACCTAGAAAGCCTGACCGTCTGTCCCTTCACAACATTCTTTTTTTGATAGAGGGGATGGCAGCTTTGGAAGTGCAAAAAACTATTTGAATAAGTTTCTTTACGAAAAATATTAGATTCTAATCTAATCACCCCTTCACTCACACTAGTATAAAGTGTGATGTCAAGATAATTGCACCTATTACCGTGTATCTTGTAAGTAAATTTGAGAAAACTAGTAGTATTGTTGAGATATGTATTATGTCAACTGGTCCTCTCCAAAAAATTAACAAATCATCAAGGTACCTCAAATAAAGTGACACGTACTTCATATAAGTTGATGTGAACACTTTGTCCAATTCCTACTGTGCTAAAACAAGATTAGCATAAATTGGCGCACATTTTGCGCCCATGGCTACACCTGTTACTTGTTTATACAGTTCACCCTCAAAAGATAAAAAGTTATTGGATAGAATAAGTTCCATTAGATCAACTAAAAGTGACCGTTTCACAGTGTGCATGTCACAAAATTTTTCAATACAAGTTCGAAACATTTCTAAACCTTCCACCTGAGGTATAACTGAAAACAAGTTGATAACATCTATTGTCACCATAATGAAAGGGCCATCAAAGTGTTTTTGTCTAATAACATCCAAACAATGCCAGGAGTCACGCAAAATATGTGTGAAATGATTGACAATGTTTTTACAATAAAAGTCCACAAAGGAAGCCATAGCTTCTGTCTTGGAGCCCCTAGCTGAAACAATCGGGCGACAAGGTGGATTACGCATATTTTTGTGGATCTTTGGTATTCCAAAAATAGATGGCATTACAGGAGCTTCAACTGATAAAAAATGGAAGTCATTGTTGTCTATAATACCTTCCAATAACCATTCATATAAGATCCAATCAATTTTGGAGTAAGCCATATTCAACTCATTACGTGACACCCTAGTATAAGAGTTAATATCATTGAGTAAACATGACATTGTATTAGAATAATCAGTAGACATCATAATCACAACTCCCCCACCTTTGTCAGGTTTCATCACTCGAAACTGATTAGAGGATGTTAACTCATGTAAACAAAAACATTCACCTGCGGTCAAGTTATCTGCTTGGTAATCAGTCGATCTACTCAACCTTCTAATCTGCATTTCACACATAGACTCAAAAACATGAATGCAAGGGTGGGTTGGGGGGATAAATGTACTTTTCCTTTTAGGCCGTGGAAATTGTTTCTTAGACAAACTGGGATTCTTAAAAAAATACATCTGTAAATTTAGTTGTCTAGTGTACAACCTCAAATTAACTAACATTTTAGATACATCACTTCTAAACTTTGGTACAAAAGTGAATCCCTTCTCAAATAATGAAAGATGATCTTTGGTCAACTTAAAATTAATAAAATTGTATAAATAAACATTATTAACCTTCACAAGCTTGCACAATGTGTCATCAGCATCAAAATCAAGGTTGCAATTAAAAGTCCCACCTGGGTCATTTCCTGCTAACAAAATAGATGTAGAATCTGAATTAAAAATATAGGTGTCACCAGTAAATTGAGATTGTACCTGTGGTGAATGTGATACGGAGAGACCAGCCTCCTCACTGCAAACCAAAAAGTTTTGTAAAAATTCAGATGGTGAGGCTTTATTATCTTGCAAAGAAGTCACAAAATTACTGGGACAAATATCCTGCTGTAAAGCAAAATCATTAAGACCTTCATCAGAAATGTTAATGTCAATAGAAGTAGTAGTAGATGTAGTACTAGACCCTCTGCCTTCTGTTGTTGTAAGGTCCCTCGTGTATTCGTCCCCGTGATGGTGGCCCGTAAAAGCGTTGGTTGCGCTCCCGAATACGTTCAGAGTGCCTCGGGGGAAGGGGGTCTAAAAATCGTCGTTCACATCAAATAAATCAATATCAGTCCCACAATCATTGTTGACATCACCCCTTGGTGATAACTCTTGGACAGAGTGAATATCATCTAAAGGCAGCGTATGCGAGTGAACTTCAGAACTCGAACCGTTGTGAAAATTAATTTTTGGGAATTCTCTAAAGTGAGTGTATACCTTAGAATTGGTATAATGATAGGTGTCTCTCTTAAGTTTTAGGGACTTCGGTTCTAATCCCTTACTCACGAAAGTATCAATCTTATGTAGAATATTATCATATTGGGACTTGTTGAATTCAAAAAGAAGGTCCTTAGTAATATTGTCATTAATTTGCCCCAATTCTGTTTTCAATAAGTCTAATCTTTGATTGTTGTTACGAATAATGATACTCGAAGCGAAGTTCAATTTTGTGTCTATCATAATTCCAACAATTCAAAATGTTCCTCACTACCGGCAATCAATCCATTAGGAAATTTAAAGAACCAAACCCCCTTTGGGACTATCTTGTTCTTCATACATTCATACAAATGATACTGAGCGAAGTTCAATTTTGTGTCTATCATAATTCCAACAATTCAAAATGTTCCTCACTACCAGCAATCAATCCATTAGGAAATTTAAAGACACAAACCCCCTTTAGGACTATCGTGTTCTTCATACATTCAGTCATGTAAAAGTTATCTCTCTGTAGGTTACGCACTTTATGCAATTTCAGATCAAAGGCATCCAACATACCTTGGAAGTTGCAGTAGGAAGATGTAGGGACAGGTTCTGGAAATCTAAGTTCTTTATTAAATCACCCTTGAATGTCTGTAGTGTTGCTATTTTTAAATCCACCATCCAATTGCTGACTGTGCCTGATGTGGGAATCCATGTTAAAGGTGGGAAAAGTTAACTCACCACTGTCCAAAGAGTTTGTTGCATTTACTTGCTGAACTCTACCTTGGAAGAAGTAGAGTATATCCATGTAATGCTTGAAGGAGTTGCTGAGGAAGTAAATCTGTCTACAGCATTTGGTAGATGTTACGTTTGAGTCAAACGTTAGTTGTGTAAGATTGCCTTGAGGAGCAAAGACATTATCGTTATCCTTTTGGAGAATGCTGTTAATAGAAGAACCAGACAGGCCACGGAAAGTTTATATACTAGTGGAACTGTCCACTATCCGCCATTTGAAACACTGATGTGATGAAAATGTAGAAACTACTAACTCAGGAATTCATTGTGTGAACCTACAGCTTACAGGGTACTATAAAATGAAATAAAATTGGATCACATAGTGTTGAACAGGCCTCTACAGTCAAAGCATTAAACTGTATTTTTAGGATTTATATGTTTTTTCTCCCCTTTTTTTGTTCTGTTTCCATAAAAAATTAATGGGATTCTTCCATGTGACTTACATTTATTGTATTTAAAAAGTATTGAAATGTTTGTTGAATGGTTCTGATGAGCTTAATTATGTATTTGTTTGCAGTACTTTTTATGAACTAAAAGCTAATATGAACACACTTGGCTTCGTTGGTTACTATATTCAACCTTACACAAAAGGACTTTTAAGGTAATTTGTGTGCTGTGAAAGTGGAGGAGTTCTTGACACCACATCTTTATTTAGTTTTAGTAGTCTCTATGGTTTCAGTGTGGCGGTGTTCGAACAGCTGACAGTGGACAGTTCCACTACTGTGGAAACTATCTGTGACCTGTTTGTTTTTTCTAATAACAACAGCATTTTACAAAGGGATAAAGATAATGTTTTTGCTTGTCCAGGTCCCCTTCAAAAAACACATCACACCGAATGTCATTTGGCAACCTTTATCAAATTTCCATAAACATAAATGTTAATCAATATTCATTCATTTCAACCAAACATGATACAGGTAAAAAAACATCCATGTAAAATTATCTTAGGACAGGACTGCATAAACCTGTTCATCCTGATCAGTAAGCAGCGTCCATACCTCCACTCACTTACTGATGAAGCAGCATACCCGCTCACTTCTATTACCATTTATTGGTACTTATCAAGCAGCGCACCCGCTCACTTTCATTACCATTTATTGCATTATACCATCAATCCAATAAGCAGCTTCACAGGCTTGCTTATATACTTATCAAATAGCATAACCGCTCACTTTCATTACCATTTATTGCATTATACCATCAACCAAATAAGCAGCTTCCTCCGCTTACTTATGTACTCAAGCAGCGTAACCGCTCACTTTCCTTTTCAAACTTATTAAATTGAACATCAAGAACCAGAGGGGGAACAGAAGTGGGCAAGCCTGCCCCTCTTCTCTGCCCACCAGCCTGACCAGGCTGTTCTCCCCTCTCTGAGGCACACTTCCAACAGACTAAAAAACATTACGTCATCCAGCCAATCATTCGGTGTACCCTGTCCCCAATAATCAAGATAAGTAGAGTTAACTCCTAAAACCCTATCACATAAAATAAACAGTTACAGAAACAACTGAAAACAAACACTGACCCTTCACCTATGCTACGATAACCTAGCATTGCACTGCACATAAGCTAAATAATCCTCACTTCATGACAAATGACAACTCCTCAATGACTTTCAAGGGCATTATAAAAAACAATCAGAATCAACTACATGCCATCATGCCACATTGCAAACACATCTACCACCCAATCCAGTAATAACCAAATGAGCTCTTCTTAATGCCAGAGCAACAACAATTCTAATAACTCCCCCATCACTAACAACCAAAATAGTATCATTAAACTCGCGTTGTCTAGCAATCCCGCCATCACACTATCTCTTACAAGCAATAAACAGCTCAACAGTCATCATGGCATGCTAGCAGCACAACAAAACAAGCCATACTAATTCGTTATTAAACCCAATTGCATACCATCATACCAATGAGATCTCTAACGCAGGTGCAATATCAATCCAGACATTAAACCAACTAGCCTTTATAACATGAAATGATTAAACAACCATCATGGCATTGTTATCAGCCCCAACCACCATCAGTAAATTCCATATCGGCAACTAGAAACAAACCATAATCCCCCAACAACCCCAATGAACCTCCTACACCAGCTAACACAAACAGCACAGAGTCAGAGTTGCTGGAGCCATGTCAGACTTGAAACCGGTCACAAGTGGCATCCCACAAGGTTCTGTCCTGGGACCTCTCTTGTTCGGTATTTACTTTTCTGAGGTACAGGCGAACGTGGGAGGACTATGGCTCACCAAGTTCACAGATGACTGCAAACTGGGCGCCATAATCGACTCTCCAGCTGACACAAACATCCTTCAAAAAGGTCTCGCAGAGACGGATAACTGGTGCCAGAGCCATGGTCTAAAGCTAAATGCCAAAAAGTGCATAGTCATACCCTTTGGCAAAAACAATGTGCCCACAAATTACCACATAGGTGGTAACCCATTAAGTACAGAAAAAGTAATTAGGGATCTGGGGACCCAAGTTGATAGCAATCTCTCCTTTGACAACCACATTGCCAAAGTGGTTAGAAAGACCTTCTACATAGCCCACCTCATCATGAAAGGATTCACATCTAGATCAAGAGAGGTATTCGTGCCCCTTTATTCATCCCTCATCAGGCCCATCATAGAATACAATGCCCCCTTTGGGATGTACCTTACCCGACACATGCAGCAATTAGAAAGACCCCAAAAGTACCTCACCAGGAGGATCAAGGGACTCAAACAGATGCCATATGCTGCTCGGGTAAAAAAACTCCAGCTCTACTCAGTTGCATACCGTCTACTTTGAGGCGATCTATGCCTGACGTATAAAGCTATGTCCAACCCAGAATTAATGGACATGCTCCACCTCAGTAAATCTAAATCCCTTAGAGCCACGCGCTTGAGGGACTTGAACCTCAGCACAGAAATAAATAGAACATGCTGGAGGGACAGATTCATAACCCAGAGGCTCCCTTCGCTCTGGAATAGAATTCCAATTCATGTTAGGCAGAGCACCTCACTGTCTCTCTTCAAGAAGAATCTTGATGAGTGGATGGGGGATCGTAGGTTTGTCCCGGGGATTACTTCCCTGTCACTATTAGACAGAGGCACAGTAAACTAAACTTTAAAAAGGGCACAGTATACTCAAATCAAGGGGTGGTGTAAGCCAAACACAATTGGGCTAGGCTTATAAATGCCCCAGGGCAGATAGCCTAGTATGAACCTATGAACCTATGAACCAAAAGTAAAATAAATACTCCATGCCCTTCAATCATCCTCCCTCACCCAAGCCACTGACTCAACCCTCCAGCTTATAAACATACATAGCCAAAGTGACGAACAGGCCAAATGACTAAAAGAAAAAACTTAGTTCCTCCCTGGTGTTAACCCAATGCTCCCTAAAACCAGACAAGGGCAAACACCAACTAACCTTAACAGCAGCCCTATCATAGATCACAAACCTTCCTGTCATCCCTCCAACTATCTAATATGAGAGTAGCACCTAAGAACCATCCTTGCACTTGCTGACCCTCACCTTTCCATAATGACTAACCACAGCCATAACAAATGGCACAAATACACCCCTAAACCCCACACTTATAAACGTATAATCAAAATACAAATCCCTATAACCTATCCTATCCATCTGCCCCAAGGGCTTATCAAAAGAATTAAGCCACAAGCAACAAAATTGATAAACTACACCAACTATTAACCCTGCCAAAGTAACCTACTCAAACTGGCCAAAATAAACATGTCCTACATCTGCAAGAAATCACCACTGCCCCAACTGTAATGTGCTTTAATGACCATTGAATAAAATTACCTACTACCCTATAGCCTCCCCAGCACTCAAAACATCCATAAAACAAAAACCATTACCTTTCAAGTCCATTTCCATCAAAGCATTAACTGTTACTCAGTCAGCACTCTATCTGTGACCTCAATGTGCCCACCCAAGTGATCAGGGCTTCCATTTAAACATGCATCCAAATTTAAACATGCAACAAAACCATTCTCACTATGACAACCATCTAACATATGTGATCTGTATGTCTTCCTGTACAAATATATCCAATATTAAGTAACTAGCAACTTAGCAGCATGGAAGGAAAACCCAGGAGTGCCCAGCGAAATCCACACAAACATAAGGAGGGCCCGCAAAGCCCACACAATTGGCTCCTGGCCAAGAATCAAACTGGAGAACCTCTAACTGCAAAATGACACAAGCAGCTGCACCACTGCATCCCATGATGCTTAAATAATAGAACTCTTAATTCTACCATGGATTGTACCTTATCCTGCATCAGAAATCAAATGAGGTCATAAAACATTAATTCTTATTCTAGAGTAAACAAAAAGTTGGGAGTGCTTCATCATCCTGGACAGTCATGAGTTTCTTCTTCTTCCAGATCACTGCGCTTGCCTTTTCACCTCTCCATTTCTGAGTACTCACCCAATAAACCCACCGCTTAATTGACACCAAAGCATGATCATCTACTAATTCACTGAATCTCACCACTGGAACTTGGCACACCATCATCTACAAAGAAAAGGACAAAATTAAACCCTCTAATAGGAATGAGAAGGCTCCACCTTATACCCACCTACTCCAAATTACAGCCACAGCATTCCAAGACCCCATCTGCAAGAAAGAAAAAGACATGTAAAACATCAAAATATGTAACACATTCCAAGACATCTTCAAGGACAACCTATCCTGCCAAACCGGGAAGGAATGTACCACCAACACTCCCATCTATGACAAAGCAGCCATAACTGAAGCAATGCTTCCTATGACCCAAGCAAATACCCAAGATAAATTTAACTACCAGTGGAATATATTAAAATAAACCCCACACCGGAAGGGACCAATCGCTATCCACAACTTTGCAATTCCAGACCATCAAAGCTGCTGAACATGCTATACTTAAAGAAATTCCATTCCCTTAGAGCCACACACTCCAGGGATATAACCCTTGTCATCACAATGAACGAAACATGCTGAAGTGATAGGTTCCTGACCCAGAGACTCCCCAGACTCTGGAATAGACTGCCCATACATGTCAAGAAGAGTGCCTCTTTGGCCCTCTTCAATGGCACCTTGATGAATGTATTGTCTTTGTCTTATAAAGAGTTAGGGTAGTAAATGCCAGCTGGCACTAATGCGGGTCCAGCACCCCATGAAATTCTAACATACCACTCCACCTCATTGCAAGCAATCTGGACAAAGTCAGAAATAACAGTGTAACTGAAGCACAAAATTATGGGTACATAAATATTGCTATGACAAACTGAGCAAATTGGTAGGATAACAAGTTTAGCGTTAGCCTTCACGTACAGAAAGTACACGGTCTTAATCTCAAACATCTGTCAATACTTACCTGAATCCGGCTTCACCAATTTCCAGTACTAAAAAAAAAAAAAAAAAAAAAAAAGTTTGTGGACCAATCACTATTACCAAGCAAACTCTGGCCCTTCCATGAAAATCTGTATAATTGAGAGGTATGCTGATGAATGCTCAGGCACCACACAACTGTAGCAGCAACCCAAATCAGTACCATCCTCACACAACTCCTTCCTAACTGCCAAAATTAAGCAACTCACTCTCCAATGCCCAATGAGCCACCCCCCCCCCACCAGATGTGGCATTTGGTATAGTAGTCTTTATGAACTTCAAACTCAGCCAAGCATTTGCTTCCAGATACTGTTCTTCATCCTCCAGTGAAACAGGCACTGCAAAACTTGTCAAGAATTAATGCAACACTTTTACATGTCATCTTTATAAATCAGTGAACCACAAGTTTACACCCAGACACTAGAGTTTACTACCAATGTTGCCTGAATGGCGTCTACTAACAACACTACTACTTTTCCGTAGCATCAGTCTCAAAGTCTTTTTCCCCCCATGTTATACCTGGGGTTAGCATCCCTGCAACTAGTGTTTTTTTTTAATATTTCGAAATTTTCTGCCATGTATAGCTTAATATCCCAGTTATATGTAGCTTTAAGAGCTTTGCTAGCTTTATTTTAACTAATTTTCCAAGGTGGTTCATCTTTTCCAGAAAACTGTATAATTGTGTTTTTTTTTTTTTTAACGTTTGACAGGAGCCGACCCAATGTAATTCATATCACGCCACTACTCCCCTTCATTGCTCATGCGAGATTAACTTTGCTTGGAATGCCTCCTAGCCCGCAAAATCCTTCATCACGGAAAACCATACAACAATAATCCAGGACTCAGAAATCCCACTTCCCGAATGGTATAAAATGTAAAACTCAGGGTCTGTCATTATTCTAACTACAAACTTTGATGATATTCACCACATTACTAGAAAGGCACAAATATATGAGAAATGGACCCAATGATTAGGCAAAATTCTTGTGAGCATCTGTCCATTTAACAGGTATACCAAACATCCTTTAGGAGCTGTATATCATGGCAGCCACCTCGATTAATGCCATCCACACACACCACTCCTCTTCAACCACTTCCAATGTTATAACTAATAAGAAAAATGAGTGGCCAGCCAACAGAATACAACTTTGCTCAGGACAAATCGAGGTCTATTACAGCTTGCAGCTCTAAACAAATGAAACATCCCCAATATCTCCCAGCCCGGCTGCATCAGAGGAATAAACACCTTAACAGCCTGCAGAAACAGCAACATCTCGCAAGATTTATTAAATCACCTGCCACAGGCCAGTATCACCTTCAAACATAATTCAAGTCCTCATACCACGCGAGTAAATGTACACACGCTAAAGGATGATAACCCGAGAATGAACACAGCCATACAAATGAGAATGGTATCAAACGCTCCACCCGCCATCTTGTAGAACACCATATAAAATGAAAAACGCATCAGAAAGCCTTTCACCCATCTTGTAAAACACCCTGCCACAGGCACCATAACTACGTACCCAATCACATTCAAACCTATTTCAAAGCATCTGTGGAAATTACTTATGATACGATTTGCACCACTCACCACAATGTATAATTATACTACGCCATCCAGTTGACTGCATGGCTTAAATGGTTTGTCTCATATTTCCTTAATTTAAGGAGAATGAATGTCACTCTACTTGTCGATACCATCCCAGCAAAGTATTGCTTCGCAGGCCAATCCCAACCAGCTGCCTGATTTATGCCTTCTACCGCATGCCACGTCCAAACCCAAACACACACCATTACCATGTGAACTCCCCTGACACTGAATAAAACAACGGAGACTGGAATGCTCTATTTTAAGTTCTGCCATTGACTCCCATGTGTATATCTTAAAATATACACAACTAGTGATGGCAGTCAGCAATAGTGATCATGGGTATGTGCAAATGCAACTCGCGGGGGGGAGAGCAACACATTCCATACCTTGCATGGTGGCCCAGTCCTTCCACACCATTGAGCCTGCTCTACACAACCAGGAAAGGAAGCCTGAAGCCGCCCAACTCCCAATGAAACAAACAAAAGCCTTCACCCACAAAGCCCTCACCATCCTGAACCAAAGACAGCTCAGCCACTGGGTATATGTCCACATGCGAAATTCTTCAGCTAATTGTTTAAAATGCTAGGTCTCACTCCAGTTCTTAGGCGTGAATGAGACTCTACTGCCGTGCAGGATGAAACCCTGATCCCTTATCAAAGGCGGTAGTGACTCTGAGTTTGATCCCCGGGCCCCTATCAAAGGCGGACTTCAAGTTTTGAACAGGGGGCCCATCACGCAGGGGAACAATTACTAACCAATACCGAATTCGACAGCCTTGCAACAGTGCCTTACCTAAACCCCATATAATGAAACAGCTGAACCATGATACAAAAACTGACCTTCTCTACCAATCTGCACCCTTGAGAAGGATACTAGACCACCCTCCCTCAGTCGTCACTGCTGACCCAGCAGCATGAGGCCCATAAATAAATAAATAAATAATTACCAGTACCAACCTTTGTTATTGAACATTACTCACCTCTTTCCCTAGTCATTATTCTAAGGCCTACCCGACCCCCATAGGTCGTCATGGACGAAACCTGCTGTAGCAAGTTCACGCAAAAATGTGACTCCTATTCCAGTTACACTTGCCTAATATCCTTTAAGTCCCACCCGACCCCTACCTCACATCCTCCCAAACCTCATCCATTCCTATTTAACCCTATCTACCCCCTATCCTCCCAAATCCTACTACTCTAACTAACCCCCCCACCTTGAAGATGTCCCTGGATAAAATGGTCTGTTCCAAACCTCATTTATCAAGGTGATTTTACACAACTAATCACCCTTTGAAGCAAAAATTTAACCATCTCAAAACATTATAGACAGATTTACTTCTTCAGCAACCCCATCAGTTAATACATAGATGGACTCTTCTTTTTCTGGGGTAGAGGTTCAGCAAGGAAATGCAGCAAACTCTATGGACAGTAGTGAGGTAACTTTTGTCAACTTTTACTTGGATTCAAACATCAGGCACAGCCAGCAATTGAATGGTGGATTTAAAAACAACAACACTACGGACCTTCAAAGAAGGTTTAATAAGGAAATTTCCAGTACCCGACTATAAATCTTCCTAATGCAACTTCCAAGGTATATTGGATGACTTTGAACTTTAATAGACAAAGTACGTAACCTACAGATAGATAACTTATACTTGACTGAATGTATAAAGAACAAGAGAGTCCCAAAGCACCTCTGTGTCTTCAAATATTCTAACAGATTGATTGTTGGTAGTGAGGAACATTTTAAACTGTTGGAATTATTTGATAGAAGTGGAACTAAACTTATGCATTTTATCATCAAGTTTAACAATTCTTCTATTAAAAACGTATTTGATGATTTCTGAAAAGTTCAAATTTTATTAAAAGGAACAAAAGCGCTAAGCTGTGGTGTTCATGTTTGCTTTCCACTTCGTTGTCTGCAGTGGTTTGATTACTTTTTTCCAAGTATTTGATGATCTGCCTGTTTTAAACAAAGACATTACAAATGATTTGTCTTTTGAACACAGCTGTGGAAAATATGACAATATATTTCACAAAGTTGAACAACAGGTAAAAGTAAACTTTAATAGGAAGCAAAAGAAATTAATGAGAGGGCTGTAAGATTATACCACCCATAAAGCCTACCCTATCCCCAAATCCCTTCAACCTGGTAGTAATACACAGAGTTTATTCAATGAAGGCAATCCTGTATCAGGTAGTGACCACTTTTGTAGTATTACTAGGGTACAGTCTTCTTCCCGTAAAACTTCTACATATAACATCACATCTTTCGAAAATCCACATGATATTTACATGGACAGATACAACTTTCCCACTTTAACGAGATCTGAAAGGACTGAGAATCAAAACATGGAAGGGAGTTTTTTAGCCCATCCACTGGCCTCTTCTGGATTGGGGAACAAGAGATTGAGCAAGGGGAAGAGAAGAAACAAATTGAATACATAGAATTCACTTCTTATGACCAACTTAACACCTCCATTAATGTTAATAGAGGAATTACTTGTACATATGGGGTATAGTGCTGTCTTAATACAGTTTCAAAATTTTCAATTACGTTGATATTGTGATTACTAAAGTTCCTTGTACCTTGTTTAATAAGGGAATTCATTTGTTCCCAGCATTAGGATGGACATCGCTGATACTATTAATGAACTCAAATTATTTGCATGCAACCTCAATTTCCAATTGAACAGAACCAGCAAGGCCAAAACACGGAGATGCCCCCATTCATTGCTCACTAAGGTCCTTAGGAAAAATACACTGTACAAACTGCCACTCAATTCTACTGTATCTATTTTTGAAAAATCCTGTGAAAAGTATCTTTATTGTTTACAACAGTCTCAATTACCCTGATATTACAACCTCACAAAGTAAGAAAATGAATTAATGTTAAGCTTGAGAAAGGATACTTCTTTAAGAGGGATGACACCTGACAAGGGAGAGTTATTGTGATAGTAGACAAAACTGATTACATTAGTGGTATATACAATATGCTACAGGATACTTTTAAATGTGAAACTCTCTCTCGAAGTGAAATCTCTGAAGATTGATCTTTTTCTTGACAATTCTTTGGCACATGGGATTATTGACCTGAACATGTGCAATATTTTGTTAATAAAACACCCTAATACAGAATATTTGGTATACAAAAAGTACATAAGGATATAATGACTCCTCCATATCATTTAATTGTGGCAGCACATAACTCTAAAACTTACTTACTTGCAGTTTATTTGGATCGTATTCTTGCAGAGTTTACTATTCTAGTTGAGAACATTTTGAAAAATTCTGTGGATTTTTTTGCTAAAACTGAACCCTATTTCTTTATTGATTTGTTCAGTTTTCCACAGTTGATATGGCTGACCTTTTCACTTCTATACCTCACTACTCAGGGCTTCAGTTATTTAATATGGCTATTACATAGTTAACAAATTTGGAGAGTCAAGTTATCAGTTTCATTACTGAACTTATGGAGTTGATTTTACTTAATAACTTTATATAATTTGAGGGAGAATATTTTCACTAGGTCAAGGGGGTAGCCATGGGTGCAAGTTGTGTCCCAGTGTATGCTAACCTTGCACTGTACAGCTGGGAAAAGGTTTTTGCAATGGAATCCTTTACCTAAAACATTGGCACACTTACTTACACTTCCTGGATGACATTTTTATTTTATGGAAGGATTTGGGTAGTAAAAAAAAGGAATTTTTTTACATTAATAAAACTTCCTCCTTCCTAACAATTTACTAGTCAAACTCCTTAGATTCTGCAGACTATTTGGGTTTTACCATTTTCAAAGACAACCTTAACAGTTGTTTTGGTTTGAAGATTTTCAGAAAAACTAGTTTCTCTGTCAGTTACCTTGACTACAATAGTTGCCATCTGAAACATGTCAAGAGAAATATATTCAAGGGGCAGCTAGTTGACCAACATGTTTTTGGACAGGGTGTACCCTTCTAAACTGTTGTACAATATTATTAAGGACGTTTTACTACATTGGAGGACTAGGTTTAAATTTTTGCTAGTACATGATTTTAATAGTCCACCACCTTCGTTGTATGGAAACAATTTCCACAAAAGTGCTTCAGCTTTCTCTAATTCTTTAATAATCAAGTTTGGTGCTTTTTTCTAAAAAGATACAAAACATTATTTCTAAGAATTGTAATATTTTTAAGACTAATGAGATGACTTTAGATAATACCCCTACATTTGTACATAAAATTGGTAAGCACTTTAAGTACCTTTTTGAACATAAATCTAATTTCATTGTTCTTGAAAGACAAAAAGGTGCTAGAAAATGTGGTTCTTGTAGCCACTTCAGTTACATTGCTGGACAGAAAGAAATCAGGATTGGAACCTCTAGGAGATGGGAATTGTGGCTTGAAGGGAGTGGTCTACATAGCTGTTTGCCAATGATGCTGGAGTTATTACACAGGTAAAACCGAGAGGCAGTTTTGAAAATGAATTTACTAGCATTTTCTTGACATTTCCAAAGGGAATTAAAAAACTCATTATGCTAGCATGCAATTAATTTGCAATAATTTCTCCAAATTTCTTTTTGGCATCCTAGAAAGTGTCCCATTTGACATTCAGTGTGAGGGTTCTTGGGAAACAAAAACTGAAGTAAGGGAGCTAATTTAGCAATTAAGATTTAATGCATCCAATCATCCAGCTTTAAATGAAAAAGTTTCAGTTTCATCTGTTCTTAAATCAAGAGCTGCCAGTTTCTAAATACAGTATAATTTTACACAACCTTAATAATATGTTGTACGGTTGTATTAATTGTTTAAAAATTTATTGTTTTAAATAAACATATATTTTTATACATTTTAGTATGGAATCTTCACCACTTCTACAAAGTACAAGCGATTTTAAATTTTAAACTGTATTTTTAGGATTGATAAGTTATTTCTCTCCTTTTTTGTTCTACTTCCTTAAAAATTAATTGGATTATGCCATGTGACTTATATTTATTGTAATTAAAAAGTGTTGAAATGTTTGTTAATGATGAAGTCCATTTGGACAAAAGGACTTAACCGTTTACTTGTTTGCTGTACTTTTTTATGAATTAAAAACTAATGCAAACACAGTTGTCTTGATTAGCCACTCTATTCAACCTTACAAAAAAGGTCTGTTAGAGTAATTTGTGTGCTTTGACTGTGGAGGACTGCTTGACACTACGCGAGCCAACTTTATTTCACTTTTAGTACCCTGTACGCTGCATGTTCACACACTGAATTCCTGTGTTATTATGTTTTCAATTTTGGACTACTTTCTGAATAAGGTTTTGCTATTATTAGAAATGGGAAAAAAAATTTAAACAAATTTTATATAACTGTAAATAACAGCCTGGTACATTGTTTAAATGAGGAATGAGTTGAATGTCTAAGATTTTTATCTGGTACTACAATCATAACTCTCAACCTCTTAGAGCAAGAAACCCGGACAAAGCCATTAATAAAAGTGAGACAAAGGCCCCAAAATAGGGACACATTTTAAATATTGCTCTTACAGACCTAGAAAGTTGATTAACAGATTTTGCATTAGCATGAATTTTCTGAAGGGTATAAAGTCTGAAACTCAAATGCCTGTCATTAGTTTCTAGCTTCTGACTTTAATGATGTGCCACTAATTTTCCAGAAAACCACAACTTTGTGAAAAATAGATGGAAAATATGAGGTAAAATCTGGACATTCTGAAAAAATCTGTACAGTTGAGAGGTATGATGTACAATACCTATGGCTGAATGAAGACTGATAATGTAATTGCTGTGTTTTCTTTTTTCTTCTCTTTATCTTTCTTCTTGGAAATTGTGTAGTCTTGCATGTATGTGTGTGCACTATATATATATATATATATATATATATATATATATATATATATATATCAAGCTTAGGGGTGTGAGAACTTGCACCACATTGGAGGTGCAAGGGTCCAAGCCACAATTCAAAAAGTATATTTTTATGTTTTGTGGCATTGGGAGTACTGTTGTTGTTTTGTATAGTGCCTTGTCAAAGTTTTAAATGTTTTGGTTTTGAATATTTGCATGTTGGTCAAACAAAATGTGATTACTCACAGTGGAACTGGCTTGTATTTGATTAAACAAAGGACAGAGGTTATTAATTATTACATATTAAGTATACTTGCAATCCTCAAATATTTGGTACACAGTGTAAAATAGCATACCTTTTAGTGATGGTTGCTTGAGAAGAAAGCATCTCATTTGTGATTGCTTCACAGAAATGCATTCACAAATTAGCAAAACATCATGAATGCAAACAGCATTCAAAATGAAACAAAACAAACTCTGCATTATGACACTGTTGTACTAAGCCTACTTCTTCAGTAAATATTTTTGTCCGTACATGTATTTAATGTAAAAAAGTCCTCCTAAAACAGTTCTAGCGCTGGTTCATTTTGTTTTGAGAAAATGCTTTTATCAATGAGAAAAGTGCTCACTCTAAGGCCACACAATTAAATAAATAAATAAAAACATTCTTTCAGACAGACAGACTCAGGGTAATTTATTTAAAGCTTTATGGTACGTAGGGAGGAATCCCTCTATATGTGTTATACATATGTCTATGGAACATTAAAGAAAGGTGAACACTCTTAACCATAAAGACACTATCAGCACCAGTTTTCTGAATATTACTCACACGGCCTTTATTGTATTACCTTTAAATGACAGAATAATGATAAGGTTCTAATTCTTTTTTCATTTTGTTAGAATTTATGTTACAATTATGTTTGGAATATAATTTAAAAAAATATGACTTTACTTGTATAAGGAGTTATTTTTTATCCTCTTAAAAGAATTATACACAAAATGATGAAATAAATGCTCAGAGAAATGCAGTAAGATATGAAACTTGCGGTTATTACAAATGATTGCTAACAGTTTTGCTGTGATAGAATATATACATAAACATACACAATATATGTAAAGATATAGATAGGCACTAGGCAGTAACTTAGAGACATTCATATAATTACGGATGTATATATAGTTAAATACAGATATAGATATGGCTATAGATATACAGTAGATATGCATAGAGATGTATTGTTATATAAGATAAATAGATATAGACAAAAAGAGAAACAGGGGGTATGAAGCTTCAGCCATTATGATTACATTCAACAGGCACTTTAGACATTTATATTTTGCAGTATTGTGTGCTTAACCATTAAGGCATGACCAGTAATTATTTCAGTGTTCAAATTAATTACCCCCCGGTGGCATAACACCACACACACACATGCATCTTATGCTACATTTCATTCTCACTGTCTGGTTAAATGAAGATCACTTAAAGCTCCTTAATGTTATTATGAATGGGTTTGTGTTTTACATATCATTTTCATCCTACATTTTATTACTTTTATGTAATTATAGAGCTAGCAGATTTCTAGTTGGCAGACATTAATATGATAAATGTGAGACCATACAATGCAGCATTTTCCTAACAACATAGGAAACTAGTAACAGTATAGTCTTTATTTTACATCAGATTTCTTTAGTTATTTTTCAAGTTAATACTTTGGCATATTAATATTGTCATTTAGAAAAGCATTTTTCAAAAGCATACATACAAATGATACTCGTTCATACAGAATGTTATCGCTTTCCTTTGATGTGAGACGTTTTTGTCTGGAATTTAAAAATTCCAAGTAAGTTCAGTGAAATTCTGTGCTGCTCACCCTTTATATGATGTTTATTTATACATTTATTTATTTATTTATTTATTTATTTATTTATTTATTTGACATTTGTTAACCAGATTAGTCTGTCTGGGTGGATGCCCTTTTTCAGCAGAGGCCTGAGGAGAAAAGCTCCAAATAGTACATAATCTACAATTAATTATAAAAGTAAACAGAATTCATATACAGCTACAAATCATACATAGTAAGAAGCAATGTGGCACCTTGCAAAAAAAGGGCTGCCAAAGAGCATGGTTCTAGGCTAAGATAGGACTGCAGAGACTTAGTGTATGCAGCTAAATGAACATATCTGCAAGGCTTTTCATATGGAAACAAAGCTGAGTGGAACACAAGCATTAGACTCCATCCAAGAAAACACAATGTTTATACAGCCCTTGTTATCATTTAATCTCTAGTACATATACTGCAGCAATTATAATGGTCTCTGCAATGAATAAGCACACATGCAATGTCTGGGTTCACTACAGGTGCTCAAATCCCAAGTGCTCAAAAGCCACTATGTCTAAACCAGGGTCTTGATCACCTTGTAGCTCAGTTAGGTTGCTGCTTGTTTTCAAACTCCAATATGAGTATGGGCAAACAGTTGTAGGGAGGGAGCACTGCTCTCTCTCAGACTTAAATATGACATTAGTCAGACAGCTGTGGTATGAGGGTTTTAGGATTAGGGTGCAGAAAGGTTTTAGTACTAGGGAGTTAGAGAGGGTTTTTAAGGTTAAAGAGTGGGAAGGGAGTTTTATGGTTAGGGATTGATTGGGAAACTTAGGTTTAGGGTGGGGGGCTGGAGGTTTAGGTTAAGGGCATGATTAGGGAATTTAGGGTTAATGAAGGTGAGTTAATGTTTAGGGTAAGGGACTGAATGGTGACAGAACTCGGTGGGAGTTTTAGGTTTAGGGTTTAGGTTTTAGTGGGGCTATTTAGCTTATAGGATTGGGTGTTGGGAGTACTATGTAGAAATGGGAAATTGGGCTAGTGGGAGTTACAGCACTTATTTTATTAAACAAGTAGCAGTGAATAGGTGTACCACAAGCTAGCAGCATGCAAACACCTGCAGTAGACCAGCAACTGTCACATATCACTGTCATCTGTGAAGGACCTCTTTTGAAATATGCAATAACTCATCATAAGTGTCATACAATCACATCCTCATTCCACACACTGGTATTACATACCAGACTTAGGAGTGTCCATCTGCATGAGATGATATTGGCAACGAGCATGTCAACTAGCTATAAGAATATATTGTTTGTCATATTTTGACATTCCAAGCTGCAATGCACATTATTTTTGATAATAAAAATGCATTACAAAGATCAAATCATTGTGCACATATCTCACTGAGGATACCACTGCTCTGGAACAGACTCCCCATCCACATAAAGGTCATCCCTGTCCATATTCAAGTGCAAATTGGATCTCTGGAGGGGAAACAGAACATTTACTCCAGGACTACCATCTACTTGTGGGCTGAGCCTTTATCCCATATTTTTGACACCTCAACTAGGTATGGTATGATCCCAGTTACTATCATTAGGGGAAATATATAATTATCTACCATAGGATGGGTAAGGCCAATCTTAATTCAAGCACAAAATGGAAAATTGACTAGGCTTAAAATAGCTCAGAAGGACAGCTAGCCTTGTACTTCCATATGAACCTAAATGTTGTAATCTACAAACATTATATAAAATAAAGTCTGAATGTCCATCTGATAAGGAGTGCTGAAGTGTAATCTCACCTGTCAGATATATGTATGCCATACAAGAAGCTACATTATCCACATTATAATAATAATGTCATACTCATATCCTCCAGACTTCTGCAGAAATAGCAATAGTGCAGTTTACTTTTCAGGAAACCTTGGTAGTGCTAGTCTATTTCAGCAAACAGGCTTTAAACTGCTAACGTATTTTACATAAGGAGTAATGTCTCCAGAATAGGGTTTACCTGTCCCTCTTTACACAGGACAGTCTCTATTTGGACAGTTGTGTCCTTTAAAAAAATTAAAGATGACAAAAGTCCCGAGACAAAAAAAAATGTTCCTACGTTTGTTCTAATAGTTGCCTGAAAAATGTTTGCATTTGAAACTATATGAAACAACATAAACAACTGAAATTATATAAAAAGTAAGCATTTATTGTGTCAACAAAGTGAGGTCCAGTCCTTTGTAATTGTTGTAGGTGTGATGGCCTCTCTACCCTGGGCCAGTAATCAAGGAACCTCAGTTCTCACCACTGACACCAGTGAGAGCTGGTCAGTAAGAACAGGAATCAATTTACACAGTATTTTAAGATGCAGCTCTCTGCATCAAGCACAATGTCCTCCTAGAACACACAGTGAATACACTTCAGATCTGGGACTTGGCTCTCTGTCTCTTCAGATCCCAAACAAGACTCATTTTGGAGCATTGTGTCCCAAATCCAGGTAGCTGACACACCCATACATGGGTATTTGATTTTCACACTTACCCACTCCTGGGAAAGGCTGGTGCACATTTACTAGCTGTATTGCTTCTGCCCAGATTATAAGGTAAGCACACTACCACCAGTCAATCACTCTCAGGCTTTTACAAGGGTATTCAATTATACTGAGTAAAATCATTACTGGGCAAGGCATCAGCAAAATAAGCACAAGTACTCCCAAGATGATAAAAGTATTCTCTAAAAGACCAGCCAGAATGAAAGGTATAAAAATATTTAATACTACATAATAAAATAGAAAACATGAGAATACAAAATATCTTAGTACGATAAACACCAGGGTTTCAATCACAGGAGAAATAAAAATAACACAGTTGGACGGATTCAAACAGTTGCAGAAAAAAAAAACCAATACTTAACTGGTCTCACTGTATTTCCTGACTGCCTAAAAAACAACTGTTCCTTATCTAACATAATTAGTACAGCAAGGTAAGATTAGTTGCTAAGATGCTTACTTCCACAAAGCAAAGTGATGAGCCTTTAACTTCTGACTAACTGAATAATTGACTGTGATAACTGACCTAGATCTTTTATATCAGGTTTCAAAGAAAACAAAATAAAAAAAAAACTGTTGTGAGATTTCTATCCTCTCAGTGCTGGTTATAGAATGATATCATACTTATTCACCTGACTCTGGTACAATACACACTCAAGAGTTTTGCTAAGATCTGTTGTAGTATCTGAAAGCTTTAGAACAATTTCAAAAACTCTACTCTTCCCTTCCATAATTCTTTCTTTAAACATATACATTTAATCAGTTATAATAACACTGTTGATACATTTTTAACACAAGCATCAGTGCAAATCAGTGTGGTAGTCAAATGACACAAAATTATTTACAAAACTCCAGCTAACTATGCTGGCATATGTCAAACATGCACTGCCCTTTCCTCCCTGGCACGGATGGCAATACCTCACATCATACACTGAAGAAGGGTTTTTACTTGAAACCTTTGTCTGATTAAATAGCTTTTTGTTAAAGTTGCGTTGTCGAGTTTATTTTCTACTTTGCTGAATACCTCACATTGTCACATCTCTCCAACCCTTTAAAGACTCAAGCTAGTTTTTCAAGTGACCCTGAAAAAACATTGCTTGAGAGAAATGAGCCTGCCTGGGAACACATGAACCTATACCCTGTCTTGAGAGTCCATCTGCATTGGCATTGCTGACCCTACTATCTTACCATAATGTCATGTCATATGCCTGCAATCCTAGGCTCCACCTTAATAACTTGGCATTTCATTTTGTTGGCTGACTCTATGTTATCATGTTAAGGAATTGTGTTTCATAACTGCAGTGAATTACCTTCCATACAGATAAGGCTGAAGTTTTTGCAGTGCCCATACTATGGCTAGACATTCTTTTTCTACAGCTGCATAACATTCATTCCTGGGTTGAAGTCTATGACTAAGATATACAACTGGGTGCTCTTCTCCCTCTGAGGAAACTTGGCTGAGTAGAGCCCCCACCCCATGGTTTAAAGCATCCACCTGCACAACAAATTATTTTATGTAGTCTGGACTGGCTAATATATGGGGTCCTCCCAAAGCCCATTTAAGCTTTTGGAATGCCTGCTCGCAAGGTTGGGGTCCAGTCTACCTTATCTGGCATGTTTTTCCTTGTCAGGCCTGAGAGGAGAGCAGCTATTGTACTATAATTGAGAACAAACGTTCTATAGTACCCCAGTGTCCCCAAGAATGCCCTCACCTGGATTTTGGTAACAGGGGCAGGCCACACCTGAATATCTTCAACTTTGGCAGGTTCTGGCCTAATCTTACCACCCCCACTCTATGGTCCAGGTAGGAGAACTCTGCCATACCCACCTGGCACTTACTGAGCTTAATGGTCAGTCCTACTGTTTGCAGTCTGCCCAGGACCTTTCTGACCTGCTGAGGCTTCATTATGTTAACATAGTACAATTTGTGCCACTGCCTCCTGCCTAACAGGTTTACCATATAATGAACATCACTACTCTTCCTTTCCATTTCAGAGAGTCCCTCCCAAGCTGCCTGCAGCTTATTGTGTCTGACAGGAATGAGCACCATAACCTGCTGTCCCACAGCATACTCTCAGGCTTGAGCATTCCTCTCATACCATATTTTTTTCTGCTGTTGGGCTCTTGTCAGGTTCTCCTGGACCAAGCTCATGATCTCCCTAAGCCTTGTCCGGAAGTTTAGGACACATGCAACAATAGACTCGTTGTGGGATTCACACTCACCCTCCCACTCATCAGAAATCAAATCTAAAGGGTCCCTCACCCTATGCCCATACAGCAACTCAATGGGTGAAAAACGTGTGGATTCTTGAGATACCTCTCAGTATGCAAACAGTAGATTAGGCAAATATTTGTTCCACTCACTCTTAAACTGGTCTGCAAATTCCCCTAGCGTGGTCTTTAATGTAGAGTTTAACCTCTCCACAAGACCATTAGTCTGAGGATGGTAGGGGTGGTCTTTTGGTCCCACAACATTTCCACAGACAAGTCATCAGGTCAGACAGGAAATTGGCACCTTTGTCAGTTAATATTTCTCTCGGGAAACCTACCCTGCTGAAAATCTCTAACAACACATTTGCCACCTTCTCTGCCCAGATGGACTACAGAGCCACTGCCTCAGAGTATCTAGTAGCATAACCTACTACCAACAGGATATACTTCTTCCCTGTGGAACTTGTCATACTTAGAGGCCCCACCATATCCATAGCTACCCTCTGAAATTGCTCCTCAGTCACAGGTAAAGGCATCAACAGAGCTTTGACCTTGTCTCCTGCCTAGCTTATCTTTTGGCACTACTCACAGGTCTCGCAGTACTCTGTTAAATCCTTTGCAATCTCAGGCCAATAAAAGTTCTACAAAATATGTCTCTTGGTATGCTTTATGCTCACATGACCTGCAAAGGAATGTAATGGGCTATGGCTAGAAGTGCCAGCTGCTGTATTACCTCACCCTCTAGCCCTTCCTTAGGGGTTCACTCTGTATACATTAACCCTTTGTTCCAGTGTACAGACTTCAGTATTCCTTGAGCATCAGGTGCTTCCTTAGCTACCTCCCTCAAGCCTCGTAAGGTAGGATCTGAAAGCTGAGCCTGTCTCAACTCTACCTTTGTGACTCCTCCCAGCTCCCCTTCCACAGGTAGGCTAGTATCTTCTGACAGCAGTGCCTCACTGTCAGCCTGGGTACTACCACTCACCTCTGCCCTTGCAGTCACCCTGTCCACAGGAACATCAGTACCTATCAGCAGTTGTGGATCACTTTCAGGATCACTGCTACAAGGTAGCTCCTTCCCTGAAATACCCATATCATTAGCTCCAGCTTCAGGTGTGGGGTCTGTCTGGGTTTTCCCCAGGCTACCAGACCTACATGCCTGTCTCCAAACCTGACTTTGTGTAACTTCATGCACACAAGATACTGCATTACCAAAGTCACTATCAAGAGATCTGCAGGATTAGCCACAAACGCAGTTACCTGCTTGCTTCCTTTTCCACCCTCCAAATCAAGCGGAACTCTGGACAAAGGTATTAGGAATGGGATCCCTCCTAAAGCTCTGATTGGAATGAACTGCCCAAGCAAGTACTGCTCCTGTTTAACCACTGCAGGCTTCACAATAGTTATGTCAGAGGTTGTGTCTCTCTCTTAGCAGTGGCCTGTCTTACATCTACTAAGATAGGATACAAACTCCAGCGATAGTTTGGTACCCCTGTTGTCTCCAGACAACTTACCACTAGCATTGTGTTATTCCCACTTGCTGGCTCCTTCACCTTTTGTCCCCCACCTTGCTTCAGTGGACATGGCCCCTTTCGCTACATTTAAAACATCTAACCACTGATCCTGTCTGTGTACCAGAACTAGTGGCTTTCCTGTTACTGGTAGACTCTGTTGGGGTAATTTAGGTTGCCCAGTATGGGTTCCTTTACATCCATGTGCAGCACTGGGTATCCCCTTCTTGTGCACTGATGCCCTGCTTGCTAAGTAGAGCTTCCCTTTTCACCCCATCTCATCTGCAGTGTTGCACTTCCAATCTGCCAACCATATTCTCATGTTCTCAGGCAAAGCAATAAGTTCTTGTTCCCTCACCAAAAGGTCTGCAAGCTTTTTGATAGTGGTAACCTGATACCCAGTCACCCACCTATGAAAATAAGTATTTAACTCAGCAATATAATCACATGCACTTTCATCTGCCTTTCATCTATGTTGACAAAACTTTTTTCTGTAAGCTTCAGATGTTAACTTATAACAATTCAGTAGACGTTGTTTCACTCTATCATACTTTTAATAATCAGTATCAGAAAATTTAGAAACATGAGTTACAGCTTTACCATGGAGTTAGAGGGTCAGGGACCTTACCAAGAGCTCTTTGTCAACATTATACTGTTTACATACTCTTTCAAATATATGATTAAAATTATCAAAGTCATCCCTCTCTGCAAATTATGGAAGGAATTTACGGACCTTTATTGCTTCTGGGGTCTGGTTATTCCTCTTCCCATTACCTCCATAACCCTAACGAAGAGTAAACATTTCCCTCTCGTGCTGTTGCTGCTTCTCTTTTTTTTAAGCCTCCAACTGCTGCATTCTCTCATTTTCTTCGATCTTTAAATGCTACAGTCTCTCTTTTTCTTTGATTTCCAAATGCTGCAGTCTCTCTTTGATCTCCAAACATCACAGTTTCTCTTCAGTCTCCAATCATTTGGCCTCCAGTTCATGTTGTTGCTACTACTCCCTTTCTTCAGCCTCTAGTTCAAGTCTCTTTAACTCCATATGGATTGGTAAGTCCTCTGAGGAAAAGGTAAACTGTGCTGTTTCTGAAGACTGCACATCCCCAATATCAAACTGGTTGTCTTTCTGGCTACTGGTCCATGCTGCAGATGTGATTAAGGCTACAATCAATTTTCCTTTAGTCTAGTTACCATGGACCAGTCCTTTGGCTTCACTCATCTTGATCATCTGGTTCTTTGTTAGCTTACAGTAATCATCTGCTGGCATTTTTGCCTGCTTTCCCTGTCTAAACTAAACTTACAAAAATGAAAAAAAAGCTATTGTGAAAATGAAACTCTGAATGTTTACCTTGTGGCTGTTAAGAGCACACACATCTTCAGTGACAACTGCCCACAGGCTTCTGAAGTTCAGTTAATATCCCACTGCTCTGACACTAATAAGTGACATCCTCTGTACACTGGGCCAGTAATCAAGGAGGCTCAATCCTCACCACTGGCACCGGTCAAAGATGGTCATTGAGAACAGGAATGAAATTACACAGTATTTTCAAATGCAGCTCTCTGTATTAAGCACAATTTCCACCTAGAGCACACAGGGTACATGTTTTAGACCTGGGACTGGACTGTCTGTCTCTCCAGATCCCAAACAAGACTCACTTTGGAGCACTGCGTCCCACTTCCAAGTAGCTGACACACCCACACCTGGCTATTTCATTTTTCACATGCACTCCTGGGAAAGGTTGGTACAGATTTACCAGCTGTTCTACTTCTATCCAGGCAATAAGGTAACCACACTACCACCAATCAACCACTCTCACGCTCTTAAAAGGGTATCCAAAATCAATACTAATATAAATGGTAGAGTGTAAACAAAGCAGAAAGACTTTTTGGAGTGGCCAAGGTTTCACCAAAACAAGCACAAGTACTCTCAAGATGATAAAAGTATTCTCTAAAAGACCAGCCACAATGACGGGTATAAAAATATTTAATAATAAATAATAAAATAGAAAACATGAGAATACTAAATATTTAAGTAAATAAACACCAGAATTTCAATCACAGGAGAAATACAAAAAGCACAGTTGGACAGATACAAACAGATGCAGAAAAACAATACTTAACTTGCTGTATTTCCTGATTGTATAATGAATAACTGTTCTGGAGCTAACTTAATTTATACAGCAAGGCAATATTAGATGCCGAGATGCTTACTTCCACAAGTCAAGGTGATGAGCTTCTAACATCTAAGTAACTGACTGACTGATAACTGACATAGATCTTTTATATCAGGTTCCAAAGAAAACAAAACAAACTGCTGTCAGAGTTCCATCCTGTCAGTGCTGGTTATAGAATGACATCACATTTGATCATCTGACTCTGATACAATACACACTCAGAGCTTTGCTAAGATCTGTTGCAGTATCTGAAAGCTATAGAACAATTTCAAAAACTTCTACTCTTCCCTCCCAGTATTATTTGCTTAAGCATATACATTTAATCAGTTATGATGACACTCTTGTTACATTTTAACACAAGCAGCTGTACAGATCAGCGTGATCGTCAAATGACACAAAATTGTTTACAAAACTCCAGCTAATTATGCTGGCATATGTTACACATGCACTGCCTTGTTCTCCCTGGCACAGATGGCAATACCTCACATCGTCACAGTAGGTATGGTCTGTCCTACAAAACAACACATTGTCATAAAAAATATCCCATTCTGAGTATGTGAAACCCTACCTTCACACTTCCAATGCAGGGATATTTGCCTTTTATGTCATCTTTTTTAATATAACAAACTATGAGATCACAGAGTCTCAGGGTAAGTTACAGTGTTAATAATTTTGAGCCTGTTTGATGGGAAGGGCACACAATGTCAAGGTTCTCTGAAAAGTAGTTCAGTTCTTCGATGAATACAGAAGCATTTTTGTAGTAAGAACAATTAATCTTCAAAAAAACAGTATGACATTCATAATATCTTCAACCAGAGTTGCATACAGACTATGCTATGCAGTGCTACTATAGTTACTAAATTATGGAGGCATGTTATGTGATTACAGTATACCAACAGAGTACATGACAAACATACATATCTGCACAGTATATATGTACTGTTAACTATGGAAGAGCACTAATCATCATGGGCCTGCTTTGGACACTGCATGGGAGCACTATCTGGTTAAGTGACTTGCTCAAAGGTACATAGGCAATTGAGACTGAAAGAATCAAAGCCTGGGCTACTGGACCACAGGAAGTGCCTCATTAACAGCTCATAATTTTAACATTCTGCACTAACTGCTAACAGTTTCTGATTCACCCAATATGTGATTCATGCTTGTGATGCACACATAAATTCCCTATGTAAAGACAACATTTAAGAAAAGTGTTGACTATGAAAGGAATTGATGGACAGGAAAAGGATAGCAAGAAAAGGTAAAACAAATTATTAGGAAAGGACACCTTCCGCAGTCTAAAGGGTGTGAGGCAGGACTTTTACTTTGGGATTAATACTGAAAAATATGAGCAGGTCACCAATCATAACCATGTTATTATGTGTTCAAGACATGAATGCTAAACAATTCACCTCAACAGCGAAGCTTGAGAGGTGAGTCTCAGCATCCATGTTGAGAACACATAATAATGGGTTATGATCAGAGATCCGATAATACTTCTTTGTAGTGCATGGAGCTTTATTTCCATGTACTACTTGTTACAAAATGAAAGTGTTACATGTTTTGCTGCCTTTCAAAATCATAATGTGCTTAGAGACCACTCTCAGAATGATGGAATAAGATATTTTATGTTACTAAAAGACAGGGACACATCACCAGCACAGACAAAAGACAAAAATTAATCTGTTTTTTATTCTGCCACTGTCATTTGTTGGCCAGTACTGGCAGATTTAACTGCCTAATGTGACACCCAGTCTAAACAAAGGGGATGCTTAACATTTATTAAGATTGAGTCTTGCACTATAGAAGCACTTAACTGATTTATCTTTTTCTGGATATCAGAGTGTAATCACCATGTTCCATGCACTGCATACTTTTTCCACTGTGGAGATGTCATGGCTGAGTGAGAAAATGTTGCATTTGATAGTAATTTCTATTAGAAAATGTGCATGTGGTGACTGGACAGAACAATCAGAATGCTGCATGTAAATTGAGCATTACTCAGAGAAAGCAGTCTAGAATCTGTGCACTAAGTTCAGTAAAGTGGCTGCTAAAGAAAAGACAATTATTTATTTCACTGAGACCTCTGCTCTAAGGTGTGCTCTGTCAATGCCCTCTTTGATGACTTTGCTGCTAAAATAAAACAGCATGTCTACATTAAGAAAAATGATCACCACACTTGAAAACATTATATTAGTACACTTGCAGGAAGAGTATTTTAATGTAGACTCAGTATTTTAGTTTTTTGTTGTTTTGTTTGTTTTCAAAAGAGCATCTCTCTAATGTGTTATGCCAGTAAAGATAAATATGTTCTGTGCATATATAGTACATTAAGAAACTGTTCCCATCCACTCAAGATGGTGATAAAATATGAAGCAGAGAGATAGAGAATTTCCCAAATACAATGCAATTATTTCACAATGGTAAGGAATTTCTTTTTAACATAAGTAACACAATTCATAATAGCAGTAACTTACATTCAGGTATGGAAAATGAAGGATTTATCCATGGCTGGCTTTGTTTGAGCACTCAACTTTGTCTTTAAAATCATACCATGCCAGATGTGGGTAAATCCTGAATTATCTACACCTAACCATTTGACTAAGAGCACAGTGACAGTGGTTTCATATTAGTGAGAAAGATGCATGGATGTGCAAGGAAACAGTCGATTCAGAAGCTTTGATACACAATGGGTAGAACACAAGAAAGATGGAACATTCAGGAATGGTAAAAGACAACAGTGAAAGGACAGTGAAATGCATGCAAGATGTCACAACAGATAGGATAAGTGGAGGGTAACACAATAACCAGAGGTAGGAGGAGCATTAGAAGTTCGAGAAGAACCTTGGTCTTGAGGATAATGCCACTTTCCCCTACTGATCCATATTGGCCAGTCATACATCTTAATTTTTTAATGGTGGTTCTGGTTAGCAAACTGGATGGGCACTCGGATAACCAGAACAAAGTTGGGAAGGCTTGTGGCACCTGTCAAGCTCTGATGTCATAATGCCTCTGTAGGCATGGGTCAGCAGGCACAAAACTATCAGCCAGCATCAATAAGGCCTACATGGTCCATTTACACCATCTGTACATGGTAGCACACTGTTTTGGATTCAATAGCAGGCACTGCACACCACCTCGCAAACAAGATAAACACTGTGGATTGCAAATTACAGCATAAGCAGCTGAATGTAATGCTAATCAACCAATCCAAGATGGAGGAGCTATTCAACAAGCTATAAAGCAACCATGTAGACTCAGTGCTGGTTTTTCCTGGAAATTCCAAAACCGATTGGAATACAGCCATGGAAAGGAGTCTACACAGAAACAATTTTAGGGGCTGCTGTTGCTTTAATTCCTGTGTATGTGCAACAGGCTGAAGTCTATGCGACTGCTGCTAATAGACCACGGCCAAGAAGGAGAAGAGTTTTCAGACCCCAGTTAACTTATCAAAATCTACATGATGTGGAAATTGTAGAGTGCTACAGGATGGATAGAGACACACAATAGGAACTCTGCAACCTCTGTTGTCCTAAACACAGAACCATTGCCAACATGAGGGGAAGCTATCCAAGTGGAGAAAAAGGTATGTCTAATACTTAGAATTTTAGCTACAGGTACCTTTCAGCAACCAACAGATGACATGCTGGGGGGTGTCACAGGCATCAGCATCCTGGATCCTCCATCAATTTCTGAATGCTATGCTACAACATGCTGGTAACCAGATATATTTTCCTCATACTCCTGAAGATAGGGCCAGAAATATGCAGGAGTTATACCTTGTAGCACACTACCCTAAAGTACTAGGTGCCATAGATTGCACACATGTAGAAATGAAGGCATCACCCATGGAACAAGGAAGGCTCTACATTAATAGAAAGGTCTTCTACTCTATTAACTGCCAAGTCATGTGAAATGCCAAAGAATTCATCTTGAACATGTGTGCTGGCAACCCAGGCAGTTGCCACAACTCACATATCTGGCACATCTCTCAGTTGTATCATATGTTCACTAGGAGGGATATTCCACAGGTTCATGCAGGTTATGCACTGGAACTATGGCTGATGACACCCATCAGCAATGCACGCACTCCTGCTAAAGAATGTCATAATGTGGCACACAGTCAAACCAGAAATATCACAGAGCATGTATTGGCTGCTGATGATGTGGCTCCAGGGCCTAGATACTTTTGGAGGAGCCCTGCAGTACAATCCATGGACATGTAGTGAAATATTCAAAGTATGAGACATGCTATACAACATCATCCTGAAGAAACAGCTTCAGCAAGATCAACAAGGGGAAGGCGTACACATTCCTCCACCAATGGCAAGTTCACCACAGCCACATGCAGCTGAGGATTTGGGGGGGGGGGGCAAGCAGCTGCTGTGGATGTAGGCAGATGTAAGTATACTCAATATACCATCACACTGGCTAAGAGACAATGCATAGCACACTCACTCACTCACCACATAAGGGCCTAAAACTTTCCTCCTATGCACATACATATACTAATATTGATGCCAGACAGCTCTCACAACCTTTACCTACCCATGTATTGGCTGTGTACTGTTTGCACCAGACAGAATCAGCCCTGAACAAAACTGTTGCAACTATTGGATTTACAAGGTAAGTGTTGAACCTTGAGTGTATTTTGTAATAATACTAATGACTGGCATATCCTTGCATGTTGTTACTTGATAGTGTAAGTAAAAGATGGAGATTTGTACAGAAATTACCTTAACATATGACAACAGAGACTTATTTGACTTATATGTGTCCATTATTAAGTAGTAGGCCTCAGACATCAAAGATTTACACAATCATATGCAGTCAAAACTCCAAACACAAGGAAAAAAGTGACCAGGAAAAATAAAATGAAGTTTCAGAACAAAAAATCCCAGGCACTCACGGTTGTAGGCAACAAAAGCATAAATCCAGTAAGTCCAATGATAAGCCAAGTAGCACAATTATAGAGAAAAAAAGTTTAATAGTAAGAACTTTCGTGGTTCAGGTGACCGCTTTTTCAGACTGCAAAGAAATACAATGTATTAGCATGTTTAAATAGTAAAATGCAATCACAATCAATTAATTATCTCTTGTTAAAAATTTTAAAGTAATATACTCATAAAAACAATAAAAACATTTTCATTAAAAAAGCAGTTCAGCTACATGTCAGTGTTTAAGTTCATGTCCTTTTAGGAAGGGTTTAAGAGACACTTTACTGTTTAAGCCATGTGGTTTATCTGCTTTAAGAAAATGTATCCATTTTTGCTCATTGGTTTCTGTAATGTTCCTTATATCACCACCCCTCATATTAGTTTGTATAATTTCTAGAACAAAAAACCTTAAAGCAATGTTCATCTCCCTTTTCTATGACATAGTGTGCCAAGGCATGTTCTAGCTTTCTGTTTTTAATGTCTCTAGTGCTCCAATATATTTTCTCTTAAGGTGCAGTTAGTCTTACCAATATAGTATATAAAACATATTGTGCAAAAACTAAAATAAATTATATTCCTAGTTGTGCAATCAGCATAAAAGTTAAAATCAATTTTTGTACCTAACTGGTGATGTATAAACTATCTGCCACTTTTTTTCTCTATAATTGTGCTACTTGGCTTATCATTGTACTTACTGGATTTATGCTTTTGTTGCCTACAACTGTGAGTGCCTGGGATTTTTTGTTCTGAAACTTCATTTTATTTTTCCTGGTCACTTTTTTCCTTGTGTTTGGAGTTTTGACTGCATATACTTTTCTTTTTTTTTTCTCAAACACGGAACATGGCTGAGGGGCAATTGAATCAAATGCAATTAGAACTTCCATACAACCCACTGAATGGGCTTGGACAGACACTGAATAGGAACCAATGCTTTAATAAAATTCTGGAAGCTACTACTAATCCTTTTCTGCATGGAGACATTATGCAGCAAACTGTATCAGAATCTAATGACAAAAACCTACTGTTGAGCTTTCAAGACAAATACAGAACATTAGAGAATAAAATGTATAAGTTTAAGCATTTGCAGTGGCAACACTTTCATTTTGAAGCCTCACTGAAACACCAAATTGTTCCAAGAGGGCTTAGAGTTCTTAACATGCCTAGCTATGGACAAACCTATCCTGAACTTTTAAGGCAGTGGCAAATGTTAAATTTAAAGCTTAGTGTCCAATACATGAATCTCCTGATTGATTTTTTTAAACCCCAAGAAGATTAGTTGCTTAAGGAGATTGTATCAATACAAAATGAGATATATGACTTGTTCCCAGATGAAGTAATCTGTGATAAAATAGACTTGCTATATGATAATATCTCTGCATATGAAAAATGCTTGCAAGCTGCTAAAATTCATAAGATACAGAGAGATCTGACTGATTTCCATAAAGGTGCTGTGTTTTTCTGGCCCAGGGATCAAAGTAATATTCCTCATACAAGGAACAATTCTGTGCAGCCTAGACAAGGCTTTAATGTTAAAAGTTCCACCTTAATTCCTAATCCGGCTATCAGATCGTCAAATACAATACCGGAACTGCTAAATGCATATGTTAGTGAGAACGCAACAGAGCAATCTGCTGAACAGCAGCACAGACAATCTAGCTACTTACAAACTGTAGGTAATACAGTTACTGTTGGATCTGAAGTAATTAGAAATTAAATAAATAATGAAAGAACGGACATGACAGTGAGACCCAAAATAGCACGACTCCACTCAGGAGAGAATGCTGCAGATAATCCTTTACAGTAGAATTGTTTTTTATTGAGAAATCCACTCTCAATAAGAGAACGATTGAGGAGTCATGTACAGACGGGAAGAATTCAATGTCTCAACAGCGTAACCGACCCAATGAACAAAGGGAAGAGTTGGAAATGACACAACCAGATTTAGTTTTTAACATTTCTTCTATAGTTTTAATGGAAGCACAGACAGCATTATTAGCTAAAGGGCCTAAACTTCATACCAGCACAGAAAGCTGAGCTTGTTGACCTGTTAAAAGAATTAAAACTTTTTGGTAGGAAGTTGACACTACAAACAATGTTTAAAGCAGGAAATAAGTACTATGATATTTTCAAAAAAACAAATACTTTCATTCCCCCATCCCACCCTACTATTGAGACCTTTTTAGAAGTTTGTGAGAAGGAGATAAGGAATGTATATAGTAAAGGTACAAAACTTAATTATTATAATATGTCACAAGTAGAATATCAGGCCCGACATGAGTTAAAAAAACATGTCATGTATTGAAATCAGACCAGCAGATAAAGGTGGTGGAATAGTGGTGTTAGAGAAAGAATTATATTTACAACAAATGTGTGGTCTCCTTTACGATGAAAACACTTATGTACATATTTCAAGTACTGCACTTAAGGGCATTACAGATAGAATCTCATTTTTAATTTTTGATTTATTGATTACAGGTATGCTTTTTGAATATTTATTTAAATATTTTACAGTAGAACATCCATTGGTGGCAAACATGTATGGATTACCTAAGATACACATACATCCTACTATACCACTTATGCGGTAGATTGTGTCCAGTGGAGGCTGGGCTACTGAGCCCATGTCTATATTTGTTGAGAAAAATCTACATCCATTCTTAGGGAGCTGTGAGACAGTGTTAAAAGATACTGAGATGTTTTTATAACAGCTATATCATAAAATATCAAAAAATAAATGGGATAAATATGTGTGTGGCTCTTGATATTGAATCACTGTTTACAGTTATACCCAGTACATGGGGTATAGATAATATAAGGATGTTTTTACTTTCTAAAAGTTTTAATGCCAATAAAGTTAACCTTATATGTGCATTGTTGGACATTATATTAGACAATAATGTATTTGTCTTTGAGGGAGAGTTTATTCTGCAGAAGGTTGGCGTGGCTATGGATATACCTTGTGCCGATAGCTATGCCAACCTTGCTCTAGTGCAATGGGAGACTAATGTGGTCCTTCAAAATGAAAGATTTAAGGACTCCATAAAATGCTATGTGTGTTTTGTTGATGATATATTTTTGCTTTGGAATGATACAAAAGAAAGGTTGAGAGAATTAATTGGAGATTTTCAGAATGCAACTGATTTCTTAAGATTTACATCTAAATGTTCTAGAGAAGAAGTAGATTTTCTAGCTGTTAAGATAAACAAATATGTACTACAAGGAATAAAGACAAGCCTTTATATGAAGTCAATGAGGAAGAATAATCTATTACACAACAAAAGCATGCACCCAAGCCATGTGAAACATAATGCATTAAAAGGGCAGGTTTTTAGAGTCATGCACCTTTACAATGATGATAAACAACTGAATTTAGCCCTCTTAAATCTTAAACAAGAATTTTTAGAAAGGGGCTATAAGGAGAGGGACATAGTAAAGTGTATAGAAGAAGCATGGACATGTAGACAAGACAGATGTAAACTATATTATAGTCAAAGTAATGCCATGGATGAGGAAAATGTGATGGTAATAGAAGGGAACAATCACACTGCAAATAATAATTTAAGATTAACATTGTCTTACTCTAGCGATGTAGGTACCTTCTGTGATATTATACAAATAAACTGGAACATCCTTACTACAATAGATGAACTAAAAGATGACATCACTAATCAGCCCAGTTTTTCTTTTATTAACAATAAATCTTTGAAAAGCACTTATGTTATAAAGCCAGTCAGGAAAGAAATACATTATACTCACATAGACAGGGTACCTATCCTTGTAGAGGATGCTCAACATGCAAACATATTTTTGTGGCAGAAGTTTACACATCACCAGTTAGGTACAAAAATTGATTTTAAGTTTTATGCTGATTGCACAACTAGGAATATAATTTATTTTAGTTTTTGCACAATATGTTTTATATATTATATTGGTAAGACTAACTGCACCTTAAGAGAAAGGATATTGGAGCACTTTAGAGACATTAAAAACAGAAATCTAGAAAATGCCTTGGCACACCATGTCATAGAAAAGGGAGATGAACATTGCTTTAAGGTTTTTGTTCTAGAAATGATACAAACTAATATGAGGGGTGGTGATATAAGGACCATTACAAAAGCCAATGAGCAAAAATGGATAATATTTTTTAAAGCAAATAGACCACCTGGCTTAAACAGTAAAGTGTATCTCAAAACTTTCCTAAAAGGATGTGCACATAAACACTGGCATGTAGCTGAACTGCTTTTTTAATGAAAATGTTTTTATTGTTTTTATGAGTATATTACTTTAAAAATTTTAACAAGAGATAATTAATTGATTGTGATTGATTGCATTTTACTATTTAAACATGTTAATACATTGCATTTCTTTGTAGTCTGAAGAAACGGTCAACTGAACCATGAAACCACTTACTATAAACTTTTTTTCTCTACAATTGTGCTACTTGGCTTATCATTGGACTTACTGGATTTATGCTTTTGTTGCCTGCAACGGTGAGTGCCTGGGATATTTTGTTCTGAAACTTCATTTCCACAATCATACCTCACAAATGTAGTGATATTCACTACATGCCCTCAGTTTAACACCATATGTCTGTACTGCAAGATCATTAAAGAGGGAAGTTAGAAAGTAATGATACACATTACAGTTTCAGACTTCACAACCCTCACAAGATCACTAACAATAAAGATGGAAAATATTGATGCTATCAACTGTCTACCTTTCTCAGACCAATATAAGTGAAAGGTACAATTATCAATCAACATCACAAATGCAGATATGCTAAGTACTAAGTGTGTACGAGCAAGAAAAAGAAGCCAGAAGGCATTCAGAAAAAGCAACAAATGGCCAGTGAGACAAAGTAAGTTTTAAACTTCACGGCTGAACCATGTAACTGTTGTGTGTGTGTCTGTATAGGTCATCTAGGTGAAAACAATGTGTAAGTGTCTGTATGAACACAGCTAAACTCTGTGTTAGCTCTCTGTCTTGGTATGTCGGACACGTGTGAGCCTAGAGATTTGAAATATGAACAACAGGCTGGATGCAAAAAAAAAAAGAGAGTAACAATAGCAACATATCCTTGTTTGTGTCATAACAGAAATTCAACTTTGCCTCCCACCCCCAAAATAATGTGCAAATGACATAATTTGCTAACAAGCCATTTTTGAAATGCTAAAAGTGTTATCAAATGAACTGTCCCTGAATCATATCTTCAGATTTAACACAGGAGATTCCAATTTTAGGTATTGGCAATCATGTACACCTGCAAAATACCCTGACAAACATGCCCATGCCATCAGTACACTTCTAACAGATGGATGCAGATAAAAGTGTAGCCTTTGCTAATCAATATATATATATATATATATATATATATATGTATATATATATGTATATATATATATATATATATATATATATATATATATATATAACTATTAAACACATTTTTCTTAATCACATTTCAGCATATGCAGTATATAGCTGACAAAATGCAAGCATACCTTCTAAACTTCAGTAATCTTCTGTGCAGATATATTGCAAGGCAATAGCCTCTTTTCTATGTTCTCCACATAAACAAGTCTCCTCACCCTTAGTTTCCCTACATACATGATTGCCTTTTTATGGTGTAGATTCAGGGCTGTCTGCACAGTGAAGATGCAAATGAGGTGTGAACTCATTAGAATTTCTGAATCCGAAATGCTTGACTCCATGTATCATATGCAAACACATTCCTCAGTATTTGTTTACAATGGATTGCAACTGTGAATGATTACTGATAGGGAGAAGGAAAACACAACAGCAATGCAGACATCCAATGGGTGTGTCAGGTTAGGCTTTCAAAGTGTTAGATATAATTTTATCAAGGTTGGAAATTTTCACAGGTTCTGTTCAATAACATCCAACCTCCCCTTCATTTTTTGGCAACTGCATACTATATTATTGCCATTTACTATCCTCACATATTTTACGGACAATGATATAGAATTACTTATAGACTGCATGTCCCAGATTATTGGTCAGATAAGAGAAGAATGAGCAATAAACACAGAGAGGTAAGACAGAGATGCATATTTGCAAGCAATACTCATAACTGGTTGTTTGATCACTCAGTGCAATACATCCAAAATGAATAAATGTATAAGTAACTGTTATATGGTTTCATATTACTGTAGATGATGTTGCAGTTGGTTGTATGCAGAATAATTTCAGGTCCTTGCTGCAAAGGTGTTTGTGTGGCAAAGAGGGATAAGGCACCCTTACTGTATTCTAAAGGCTCACTGAAATGAGAGTTTAAATCCAGACATATGTAGATATATTTCATGTGTACTAAAATTTTGTAGTACATATGTCATAGATTGCTTTTGCTCATTTGAAATACTTTTGCCTTTTTTTTTTTTTTTTTTTGTGGGGGGTAGTGTTTCTGCAATACACGGCTTAGTGCAAACATGGAAAATGGAGAAAAAAATGAATGTCAGATTTGGCTGTGCTTATCTCGTTTGCCCGAAGGGCAGCACTGCACAAACTGGACTACTGGCCCATCCAGGAAGCAGACAGAACAGCTGCAGAACACCTGCAAACAAGGCATCTGTAAAAGTGCAAAGATCAAAAACAATACATTGTAGCAATTTTTGTTTTCCATCTCTCATCTGCACTAAGAGCATTGTGCTGCATTGCGCAGTGGCTAGCAAGGTTCCCCAACACCTGCAGACAGGACTCAGACAGCCAATAATTGAAACCAGATACATTCAATTAATTCTGTTGGGCACTTGTGTTAGCATGCTAAGTGGCATTGCACTGCAGTTAACGCACAGAACTTAAGAATGATTAGGAAATTAGGGAATGTCAAGTAACAAAGTCCTGTGGCAGCAGGTGTAAGCTAGGGCTAGAGTACATCTGGTCTTGGGTTCTAGTTCAGGGTGTGCAACCTATTTTTCCTGTTGTGACAGTGCGATTATAGCAATTAACTGAAAAACAGACAAGTGCTATTTTAACATTCTTGTAGCAACAGGTATAAGAGGACTGCCATACACATAGTCTTGGTTTCTAATACAGGATATTCCATGTACTTTTACTGTTCCACTTCCCATTATATTCACTCTCACTTATAACACTTTGGATAGTGGAGTTTATATGAATTATATGTATGAGGGATGAGACACTATTATTGTGTTTTCAAATGTCTGACTGAGGGTATACTGTCTAGTATATTTCTATAAATATAATGCTGCTATGTGGACTTGCATGGCCTCCACAATTGTGTAAGACACATACATAGCTGGATCTATATCCAATAACCTTGCCAGGTCAAACATATACAGGTCTAACAGCACAAACTATCACCTGTATTTATGTATAATTTGAGAGTATGTCTGATATGTACCGCTTCTGTGGCAAAGATGGAATCAATGTTGTGGAAGAAAATTTTTGTTTCTTATGCCTAGATTTGAATCCCACAGTGGGAAAAACAATTTTCATCAGTGTATAAAGGCAAAAATAAACGTGTTAGGTAATTACATTTATGCTCCTAGTGCATGTTTGCAAACTTAACTCACCTAAGAGTTACTTCCCAATTTCCAATATATATTTCCAAGCTACATCACCAGACACATTTTAAACTGAGAGGAAGCTGCCAAGTTTAGGGCACCGAGGTGGGGTGTCCATGAGTCCAGTATATTTATTGGACTCCTGGTAAACTGCCACAAACAAAGGCTTCTGCAGGGGGACTATTCTGGTTCCCAGTACAAGACTGAGGTATGGAATAGTGTGGTCCAGGTAGTATCCAGTGCCACTGCATTCCACACACCGGAGAAAAGTATAGGCATCTTTTTAATGACCTACACAGGTGAAAAAGGGATACACTTAACCATTGGTTGAATGAATTTGAGACTGTGGACAACCCACAGGTGTTTAAGTATGACAAAAAGAGAGTACTTATAAGACTTAGAAAACTAAATATAGGCAAGACTGCTATGCATAATGCTCCTCTGCTCTTTTCTGTTCTTTCCACAGCTGCTACCGAATGTGAGTTCCATAGGTTGGCTCATCTTGTTCGAATGGAGAGACTGAGGGAAGAAAGTTGTATGTAAGCAGCAGAATATAAGTGTTATTGTAGCTTTAAAAGTTAAAGATAGCTTTTTAGGTCTTTTATACAGTTGTATCAAATTCAGCATGCATATCCCAACTGTAACAGCAAGTATGCATGCATTAGTCTGTAGCACAAACTAATTGTAGAAGTCAAATATTAGGCTGTAGTCAAAGGTTGTGGGTTCAAATATCAAGATTCACAACTAAACAGTACTGTTATTTCTTTAATAATGTTTACATTAAATTAAAAACTCTATACCAGTGGCATAAATGCCCTGCTGTAAACTGTAATCTGCATAACTGGAACATGCATATATGCACATTTCAAGGATTACTTTCAGCAATCTGTATTACAGTGTGCATCGGTTAGGATGTATACTTAAATGTAGTACTTCAGATAAAAGAGTTGTATAATTGTGTTAATTCATTGTATGTCACATATGATGGTACTAATTTTATCTCTTTTTTTCTCTCACCCCAACTCTTATCTCTCTTTTTTATTTTATATTATGTGTTGTCAAAATGTCTCCATGTCATCCATGTGTACCACATCACTAAATGCTACACAGTACAGTGAGGTAGGCCAGCCCCAGAGGATCAGCCTGTCCCCCCTCCACCACCTCCAGCATCAATGCACAGCACCACCACGTCTGGGATCCATCCTGGTAGTACTGCCTCTGCTGCCCATGCACTAAATGCACCCTCAGGTAGTACTACCCTGGAAGGTGGTGTAGTGGTACCCAACAGGAGTAGTGGTGGTTGTGGTGATTTCATCACCGGCCATGAGATGCCAGGGTTGGTGCATAGGGTCATGCACCACAACATTGGTGTACACCCATACCAGATGGAGACACTTCTCTCTTTCATGGTCCATAGGAGCAGAATATGTCAAACACTCCAGATGCCAGTGGAGTAAGGGACAGTGATGACAGTCCAGTGGGTGAGGACTCAATTCTCACTGTCTCCAGTCTTAAATATCATGAATCTGTGTTGTCCCCTCCCCTACCCCAATCATGGTATCCCCCAAACTTTTGTGTCCCTCACCATCCCTGTCTCTTGTTTTGTTTCTGTTGTTTGTTTGCATTTGCTTCCTCACCTACCCACCTTACCTGACCCTGATATACCTACATCCCTTACCCAACAGTTCTCTCTTACTGAATTAAAAAAAAGTCCCATATATAACTCTACATTTTGCATACATGTCTTCTTGATACATTTGGTCCAATTGGCTATGCAACATCATTACATTGTTGCCACCCCTCTCTCTGGAGGTGACAGTCCAAATTTAGGTAATATTCTGCCCATATGATCATTTTTTACTGTTTGAAGAAATGGATAGCTATAGTTCTTTCCTACCTCATGCTAGCACATTCCTCTATTGCTTTCTCTTTGTTCTTCCCCTTGCTTGCTTCCCATTTCAGCACTGTCATATCTACTCCATTTTAACACCTATAATCTGGTCAAGAAATAGAATGGCACACAATACACGAGTAGCAGAAAAAGCAATAGATCCCTTCACTTTTGGGTCTCTATGTTTGTGCAGAGTTTGGCATCATGCAGCAATGCCAAGCGATGGTGAGTGGCAGTACAATGCCTCAAATACCTCTGCGCATTGCCTCTTAACCATACTGCACTATGCCAACACACATCAACACACTTGCTTTAAACAATAATATCATACCATTATCACTGTTTCTTTAAAAATCTTAGATGCACCTGGATTTGAACCCTGTATCATCTGGGCTCAAAAAGAAATGTGTTAATGTATTTACGCCTGCTGCCATAAAGTCAGTTAAGCAGCAGGTGTGCTTCCTAGACTCAGTACCAACTCTTAGATTTTCAGCAATGTGGGTCATGTTTGTGCACTACTTAACTACACACAAACAGGGAGAGTAATGGAAATGTTTATCTCGCATGTGCAAACACTTTGCAAACCATTGAGCAAACCTGCTGCTCGCTGCACTATGGAAGACTAAATATTATTATGTATTGGTGCTGTTTACTTTCCATTTCCTGTTTATGATATGAAATTACATGTGGAAACATAACAAACTGAAAGCCCTATCTAACAATATGTCACATATTTACAGTACAGCTAAATGTTGCCTCCCCAAGCACTGCAACCCTGTTGTCTCAGTATTTTTTTCACACATATATCAGCTACACTATATAAATTAGCAAGTGTGATATGCAACGCACATCAATCTGGTAACAAACACACCTAAAATGATTGACCCATAAGCCTAAACAGCCTTATTTGCAAGGCTATGGGAGGAATCATCATGGACCTTGTCCACAGGGACATAGGTGACCTTCAACATACTTACCATGACCCATTTTGGTTTTGTCTTGGGCAGATCTTGCTTATTGATTATGACCCCAAAGACCTGATTGAGAGATAACAGGATGTACCACATATGTTGATTTAGCCAAGGCCTTTGACACAATCCCCCATTCAGGTATCATAGAGAAACTCTTTCATCTGGGGATTAACCAATATACTAAAAAATGTATAGCTATCTGGTTCACCAACAGAATGCACACTAGCAAAGTTGGGGACTGCACCTCCACCACTAGACCACTTGCCAGTGGAATAACACAAGAATCTGTGCTGGGCCCTCAACAGTTTGGAAACGGCTTCTCTGAAGTCCAGGCAAAAGTAGATAGCCTGTGGCTTACCAAGTTTGCAAATGACTGTCAACTGTGCACACTCATATAGACTCACCCAACGATATTAACATATTACAAAAAGGGCTGACACAGACACATGTTTTGTGGAAAACACATGGGCTGAACCTTAAAGCAAAAAATGCCTCATTGTCTCCTTTGCAATGAAGTATCATGCTAATTATGATATGCATAGCACACCTGTAAGCTAAAACATAGTGTTGTGAGACTTGGGAACACATGTTGATATCAAGCTCTACTTCAATCATTATGTGTCCATGGTGGTGATGCACACATTCTACATTGTGTACCTCATAAAAAGAGCATCACATCCAAGACCAGGTAGGTCATAGCTCAGCTGTACTCAACTCTTGTCAGTCAACTACTTGAGTACAATGGTCCCTTCTGTCTACACCTCACCAAACACCTGCAGCAACTGGAGAAAACACATAGGTTTGTGACCAGGAGAATGCAGGACCTCTAAAACATGACATACATAGAAAGACTGAAAGACCTGTCACTGTACTCAGTATCATGCAGGCTGCTGAGAGGTGACCTATGCCTGGCCTACAGAGCAGTCTCAGACCCTGCCTTACTGGAAATGCTGGACATCTGCAAATCAAATGTGACAAGAATAACTTGCTACAGCGATCTCAAACTAGCCTGTGACATAAATAGAACATGTCAGGGAGACAGATATATCTCCCAGTGATTACCACTACTCTGTAATAGGCTCCCACTGCATGGGAAGTAGTGCTCCTCAATGATCCTATTCAAGTGCAACCTTGACAACTGGATGAGTGATTGTAAATTTAGCCCTGTGGTGGCACCTATGTCCCTCATGGACAGAGGTAGTAAGTGCTGAGCACAAACTCGCTCTGCTAACAATGACCATCTAACTATTCTCAATAACGGTACATATGTTTTTACATGGCCCTAGGGCCATTAGCCTAGTAACCCCCTTTGAACGTATGAAGCTATGAACCTATGCAGACCTCCCAACATGGCCTGCTGATGTCATCTACTATAAGTTGCCCTACAGCCTTGTGAAAGTTTGATTTGTGCCATGGCACTAGCATAAACTACTGAGTTCTGAAGTTTGTGTACTTAGGTAGGGGTTCTAGTCTCACTGCAGTCAACTAGTGTGTGTGTGTGTGTGTGTGTGTGTGTGTGTGTGTGTGTGTGTGTGTGTGTGTGTGTGCATAAAAGTGTCTCCCTTTCAAGTTATTTTGTAAGTGTTTTCTGTTCACGGCATGGAAAAGAAATTTATAGGGTTTACTGGCAACCCTAGATGTGCCACGTTATCGGGAAAGAGAGAGATACTGGATTTAAGTGATTTATGCAAGTTCAGGATCAACTTGGAACATGTAAATATCCACGAATGAGTACGAACAAAATACATAGCATGAGGCAGCATAAGCATGGCAGCAAAGTAAACTAGTTTACCTGTTAGTGACAGCTAGCATAATTTATGGATAGTGCAGCTGTTGGGATACATAAACTCTGACTTTTCCATCAGATTTGCAATGGATGTTAAGCCTGAATAAGCCTTAGATCACAAGTTTCTATTAGGCAACCAATGAGGGCATTCTAGACCTTTGAGTCATCCACGGAGAGAGATTTTTTTTGTCCACCTTGAGTTTACTTCCAAGTGATGAGAGCAGAACTGTGAACTGAGTTAATCTCAGGAGCCTGGGTTCCTATTTAAACTGCAGTCTGCTTCCCAGGATTGGAGAGTCATTAGAGGCATTTATAGATAGGGGTGTGGAGGGTAATTCCACTTCTGCTATCCATGGAGAAATCAAAGAAGCCTTTTGCATTTTGGGAGTATTTTAGAACAATCTGATAATGCTTTAGTAGAATATTAATCTGGAGAAGTTATTTTTTATTTCAGGTGAATATGGCAATTGTTCCATATTCCAGCCCCCCCCCTTCATTTGCATCTCGTTGCTACATATTTTTATTTTGACTTTGCTGTTGTCCATGCGCAATCTGGTGATTATCTAGCCTTTATGTCATGCCCTATTGTCTTAAGAAAATACTTGCTGCACTAATTTGCATACTTAGTATTTCCTTCTGGTTGACTAACAATATGTTATCAAATTTAACTATGAAAAAATACATCAGCATCTTAAATACTAAAACAAACATAAATACTAATGTTACTTATCTTCATATTTTGTTACTAGACAATAGATCATTTAAGTTTTTTGAAACCTTTCAACTGCAGTCCCACTGGTACACCCAACTATTTACTCTTCCTGTCTATAGGGGTTAGGGGAGCAGGGTCTGATGTAAAGTTACAATTTTTAACTAAGATTTGAAGATAGTCGGGTACATATTTTGCTTTGCAGACAGCTGTAGTCAGGGATTAATTATTTAGGAGTAATATCTGCCATGTGAACAAGTCCGGTTTATGTTGCAATATAGATTTAGTTCCCTTGATCCTATATTTGTATTGCTGCCAGCCTTGTGGGTCTGCAGTAGGTCAAGCAGGAGCAGGTCATTTACAATTTTGTAGGACAGGCATAAATCACAGCATAGAAGTGTTTTTAAGAAGTGGGGTTTTTTATAGGTGTAGGACTTGCATTAGTCACCATGGTGATTTGATTTATTTTAGTATAGAGTAGATTACTTAATTATGTATGTATTTATGCATCTTAATAATTGGTTGTTTGCTTATTCAATCATATAAATAGTGCATTTTCATTTGTTGAAATGGTTCTGACGCCAGATGCATTTTCTTGGGATGTGGTGTGGGTTTCAATGCTATTTCAATAGATGTGATTTTCAAGGGCAGAGAAGTTTTAATGCCAAATCTATTTTCATTGATACAGTATTGCTTTGTTTAGCATATGTCAAAATAAAATCCAAATAATCATTGTAGAAGTAAAGCAGTATGCACACATTAGTGTTTATGGTAAATGGGGCAAAATCAACAGGTAATGGGACATTGGAATGGCTGCAGGGGGTCAGTGGTGCCATATTTTGGTTGTCTGTTCTTCAGTTTGCATTTGAAAGTTGATATCCCACAATTCCATTGGGGAGGGTGGGGTTACATAATTATGTATGCAAATTATATGTTAATGAGTGTACAGATTTGTACCTATTTTTCATGGGCCTTGTACAGATTTTTAATTTTTCCAGGTTGAGAGGTATGTCACCAATGGAGAACCACATCACCGCAACAGTCAGAAAATCCTTCTATGTGGCACACCTCATCACTAAGGGCTTTTCATCCAGAAAAAAGGAGGTCATTGTCCCACTGTACTCATCCCTCATTAGACCCATTATAGAATACAACTCCCCGTTTGGTATGTACCTCTCAAGACATCTGCAACAACTGGAAAGGCCACAGAAATACCTCACTAACAGAATCACAGGCCTAAACAGATGCCCTATGCTGAACATCTAAAAAAACTCCACTTATACTCTGTCGCATATCATCTTCTCAGAGGTGATTTCTGCTTAACATACAAGGCCATGTCAAACCCAGAGCTGTTGGACATGCTACACTTAAAGAAATCCCAATCCCTCAGAGACACACACTCCAGGGATCTAAACCTTGTCATCACAATGAACAAAACATGCTGGAGGGATAGTTTTCTGACCCAGAGACTCCCCAGACTCTGGAATAGACTGACCATACATGCCAAGCAGAGCGCCTCTTTGGTCCTCTTCAAAAGGAACCTTGATGATTGGATGGGAGATAGGAAAATCACCCAGGGGATCACATCAGTCGCCCGGCTAAACAGGAGTCCAGGGAAGTAAATTCTGTGGAAAGAAATAGCCAGGGAATTGTTATGGCTAGGCTTTTATAGTCCCTAGAGCCAATAGCCTAGTACCAACGTATGAACCTATGAACCTATGTTTGCCATCTTCTTTTCAAAAGTCAAGGCTAATGTCAAAGGCCTCTGGCTCACCAACTTCTCAGATGACTGTAAATGGGGAGCTATTATAGATTTCCTAACACAACATCAACATTCTACAAGAGGGTCTTAGACAAACAAATGACTGGTATAAAAGCATGGATTAAAACTTAGTGCAAAAAGAAGCATTATAGTACCCTTTGAAAAAGTGTCAACCCAACCTAATTACTTCATCGATAAAATACCCCAAAGAGTTTACCTGATAGTTATGGATCTGGGAACATATGTGGACAGTAATCTGGCCTTCAACCAGCACATAGTCAAGATAGTAAGAAAATCATTCTATCTGTCCAAACTCATAACCAAAGGTATGGCATCCAGGTCCAAAAAAGTCATAGTACCACTGTCCTAAGCCCTTTTCAGATCCATCATTGAGTTCAATGTACCCCTTAGCACTTGCAATAGTTGGACAACCCTGAAAGGTTCCTCACAAGGAGAATCCAGGGTATGAATACCTTACCCTATTCAGATAATCTTAAGGTCTTATCTCTTTACTCAGTCTCTGACAGGTTGCTAAGAGGCAATGTATGCCTAGCATATAAGGTGTCCTTGGATCCAGCTCTTATGGATCTCTTGCATATCTGGAAGACAAACAACACCAGAAACACCAGATCCAAAGAACTAAACTTTGTGGCAACCTAAATAGAACCTGCTGGAGTGACCAATACATGTCACAAAGGATCCCCACACTATAAAATAGGCTCCCCACATACATGAAGCAGAGTTTATCTCTGATCCTGTTGAAAAGAAACCTTGATAATTATAAGCATAGAGCAAATTCACTGTGGCCTGGCCCACATGACTCTGATGGACATGAGTCAGCAGTAAGCAAATTAGTCTCCAGCTTACGCATCCCCACCACCACCACCACATAACCCTTAGCTACTTCTTTACTAACATACCCCACCATATAGATGTCCAAGGAACTTTGGGACAAAACTAGGTTCGGTTGCATAACTAGGCTTGTAAAGACCCTAGTATGTACCTATAAACGTATGAACTATTTGGTTGATATGATTAGAAAAAGTCAAAGCAGGCATGGCCAAGATGGCTAACTGAGAGAAGCAACTGGTGAAAGCTCTGTAACTGAAAACTTTTTTCTGACAGAAAATGTAATAAAAAAATTGAAATGTGGCAATACTTGATTCATTAATAGTCACAGAAATTATTTATACTTCCAAGTTCTTCTAAAGTAACAGCTTTTCTGTCAGAATTTCAACTGTTTGGGTAAAAGAGAAAATACTTCAACATGAGTCACTCAAGAAATGGACTCAGAATTCTTGTGTTAAAAAAGATATTCAGTTAATATTATCTAAAATGCAGGATATATTACTTAACACAGACGAACTGGATACAAAACTAGAATGTTTCAAAGAAGAGGCAAGAAAGAGGATGGAACATTTTGAAGCTATTATGAAAAGACAAGGAACACAAATCAGCAGTATAGAAGAGATTTTGAATGATTATGAAAGCAGAATAAGTCAAGGTTAGTCTCAGACTGAATTTTTTTTAAGCAAGCAATAATGCTCAACAGAGTATGTGTTAATGTGGAAATAACACCTACCCAGGCGTGTTCTGAGGCTCAATGCCACTCACACACAGACAGAAACATAAGCACACACGCACACACACACACACACACACACACACACACACACACACACACACATACACACACACACACACACACACACACGCACGCACGCACACAAGCACACACACACTTTTTTTCTGTTGTATTTAGTTTTTACACTCACTAAACAGCAAAAGTAGTGAGTATAAAGTAATGGCTCAATCACTCTTGGTCTCACTCATACACATACAGCCATAAACAGACACCTACACACACACACACACACACACACACACACACACACACACACACACACACACACACACACACACACACACACACACAGACTTTTTTTTTTATTTTCTTCTTTTTTATTTAGACTTGCTAAACAGCAAAATGCTGCTTAGCAAGTATAAAACAATGACGGCCATTATTTATTTATTTATTTTTTAGTCTGAGCTCCAGGGCAGCTTAATATACTGCTGTGAAGTGGTGAACTCATTTCTCAGTGGGCATTACCTGTAGATTAACACCCTGCTGGAGAATGTTCATTCTCCAATCAGGGTGTGATCTAAAACATTCTCTAAAACAAAATAACTGATTCATAGATAAAGTTGATGATTTAGAAAATAGACTGAGACAAAATAACATTAGAATTTATGGTATACCTGAAAAGCATGAGGGAGACTGAAATTAGTAAAAAAAATAATGACAAAATATCAAACAGTTTTAAAGCATAAAGTGGAGATAGCTTTAGAAAAAAATAAAATTGCATAGTTATGTGATAACTTCAAAAATCTACATAAATCAGCCAATAGAAGTAAGATGTTAAGCAAAAAGGCACCAATAAATAATATCTGAAATCGTCACACTAATAAGCTTACTTCAGATATAGAGGAAGTGCTTCATATTTTTAAAAAATTCCATGATGAACTTAATAAAGATAAAAATAACAATACTGATGATTACAAAATTGAAAATGATTTAAATAAAAATGTTACTTGTAAAATATAATCTGTCTAAGCAACAGAGACCTCCAAAGCAGAAACGCAAGCAACCTCCATCCCCCAACACAACCCAAATGACGCATAGCCCACAGACTCAGTGTGCCACTCAACCACAGCCAATAAGGCAAAACAACGTACCCAACACACTAGTAATAGGTGACTCTATAGTCAGGCACACTGATGTCCCACTCGCCAGGCTAAACAAGGAGAAGGTTACTGTCAGCTGCCTGTCGAGTGCCAGAATCTGCCACATAACCCACACACTCAGGTCAATCCACAACACGTAAAAATATGACTCCAGCATTGTCCATATTGGTGTGAATGACCTGAGACGTACCTCCCTGGACTACATGAAAAGAGACACGGAAGAGCTCTCCAATCGTGTAGCCCAGGCAGGTATGACCCTAGCCCTGAGTAGCATTCTGCCATCGCACAGAATGATACCGCAGTACAAGGACAAAATGATTGACTTCAACAATTGGCTAAGCTTCTGGTGTCATTCTAAGGGGATCCAGTATCTGACTGCTTGGGATGACATGGTCGACAGACCACGATGCTTTGCCACAGATGGCCTGCACCTGTCGCCCTTGGGATTCTGGATACTAGCTAAGGGTCTTGCTGCCCCTATAGTGCCTTTTTTAGGCAAGATTCAAATAACAAATTCACCACCATAAAAGGAACAGGCAAGCAAAAACTGAGGGTAATGCTACTCAATGCTAGAAGTCTAAATCTCAAAATGCACTCACTCGAGGCACTCCTTAAAATGGAGAACATTGATAGCTGTGCAGTGACTGAGACCTGGTTCAAGGCTCCAGAGAGCACCCCTGCACTACCAGGCTATAACTCATACCATAATTTTAGGCCATGTAACCTGGACTGAAACATTAAAGACGGAGGTGTGTCCATATTAATTAAGGATATCCACACCTCCAGGCTAGTTGCTTAGCATAATGCATCGAAGGTTATCCAAGTGCAACTAACTCTGGGCAAAACTGCAATCCAAATTGTAGCTTGCTACAGATCCCCCACCATGCCCCAAGATTCCCACTCCTCTTTTCTTGAAGTACTGGAAAATATTAGGGTTCGACCAAACATCCTAATAATGGGCAACTTCAACTACCCCACCATTACCTGGGAAAACTACTCGTGTACCAGCTCCTTAGCTCAACGCTTTCTGGAATTCATAAACTCCAATGCCCTGGATCAACTTGTCCACACCCCAACCAGGGGCAACAATATCCTAGACCTAGTCATTGCCAACATGAGTGACCGGTGCTCCACACCTGAGGTCAACTCCTCGTTGGACCGATCTGACTATAAGCTAATCACCCTTTATATCCACATCCCGCCCCCACCCCCCATTAAGGAAACCACAGTAAAAAATTTATCCAAAGCCAACTTCATGCTTCTTAAGACAGAAGTGGTGAACTTCATGACACCCATGCAGATAGACAATACAGTTACAACTGCTGAATCCTACACAAATGCACTCTATAAGCACTTACACAAGTGCATGGATCGTGCTATCCCAAACAGAACCAAGACACTATCCTCCAAAAAAAGGAAGCCAATCTGGTGGTCCCCTGACATAAATAAACTGTACAATAGGAGGAAGAAACCGTTGCAAAAGAGAGTAAAATCCCATGAGTGGAGGAGCACCCTGGTCAGCCTCAGTAAGAAGCTGAGATCCCTTATAAGATCCTCCAAAGCTAGCTACGAAAAAAAAATCGCCACTAATTCCAAGGACAACCACAAAGCATTCTATAGCTATGTCAAGAATCTCGATGGCAACACCCTGATCTGCTCTGAGTTACAGCACAAAGGCAAGAAAAATTACAGAACCAACTGATATTGCCAACATCCTGGCAGATAGGTTCAGTGCTATCTTTACCCCCCTCTCACCCCCTAAAGCGCCCATATCTATACAGGAAGAATGCAGAGTCCCTGTAATCACAACTATGCAGGTAAAAGCTGCACTCTCTAAAGCCAAAAACACATCCATGGGACCGGACAACATCCCAGGCTGCGTTTTACATGAACTTCAGAATGAACTGGCTCCCCACTTAAGCACCATGTTCAATAATAGCCTCGCATCAGGCTTTGTGCCCACTGAATGCCGCACAGCAACAGTTATCCCACTCCACAAAGGGGGAGCCACCACTGATCCTGGGAACTATCGACCTATTAGCCTGACGAGCCTGGTCTGCAAGGCCATGGAACGTATCATCATGGGACTCATAAACGAAGACATCGGTAACCTCCAAACTCTAGATCATACCCAGTTCGGGTTTGTGAAAGGCAGATCATGCCTCCTGAACCTGATCGACTTCTTTGAGGCAGTCAGCAAAGCCGTAGATGAGGGTAAGGTGGTTCACACAGCCTATCTTGACCTCGCTAAGGCTTTCGACACCTACCCCCATTCTGGAATTATAGCTAAACTCACTAAACTAGGTATAAATCCCTACGTCACAAGATGGGTTGCCAACTGGCTCACTGACAGAACCCACACTGTAAAAGTTGCAGACTCCAAATCTGACCTCAAAGCAGTGACAAGTGGAGTACCACAGGTTCTGTCCTGGGACCTCTCCTGTTTGGTATCTACTTCTCTGAAGTACAGGCTAACACAGATGACTGCAAACTATGAGCCATAGTCAAGTCCCCAAGTGATGTGGACATCCTACAGAAGGGTCTTGCTGAAACAGATGCCTGGTGTCAGAGCCATGGCCTCAAGCTCAATGCCAAAAAGTGCAGTGTCACCCCCTTTGGTAAAAACTCTATACCCATGAACTACCACATAGGCAGCAATCTACTTAACAACGAATGCGTAATAGGAGACCTTGGGACCCAGGTGGACAGTAGTCTCTCTTTTGATAGTCACATCGCCAAAGTAGTCAGAGAGTCCTTCTATGTGGCACACCTCATCATAAAAGGGTTCTCATCCAGGAAAAAAGAGGTCATTGTTCCCCTCTACTTGACACTCATTAGACCCATTATAGAGTACAACGCCCCTTTTGGAATGTACCTCACAAGACATCTGCAGCAGCTGGAAAGGCCACAGAAGTACATCACAAAGATGATTACTGGCCTCAAACAAATGCCCTACACTGAACATCTCAAAAAAACTCCAGCTTTACTCCATAGCATATCGCCTACTCTGAGGTGATCTCTGCCTAATGTATAAAGCTATGTCAAACCCAGAGCTGTTGGGCATGCTACACTTAAATCCCAGTGTCTCTGAACCACATGTTCCAGGGACCTAAGCCTTGTCTCCACAATAAACAGGACATGCTGAAGGGATAGATTCCTGTCCCAGAGACTTCCCATACTCTGAAACAGGCTACCCATCTATGTCAAGCAAACTTCTTCATTAGCACTCTTCAAGAAAAATCTTGATGAGTAGATGAGAAATAGGAAATACACCCCTGGGTTCATTTCTGTGTCTCTGCTCGACAGTGGCATAGGAAAATAACTTTGTTGGGTGGCATAAGCCAGGGAACCTTGTTGGCTAGGCTTACATAGGCCCTTGGGCCAATAGCCTAGTACCTACCTATGAACCTATAAATGAACAACATATATCTCAGATGAATAAGCGTATTACCCTGATACAAGTTAATGAAGTTTTAAAATGGGTAAAATGGTAAAACTCCAGGGTTGATGTTTTAAGTATGGAATTATATAGTCAGTTTCCATTAAAATTTTTAGAATTATTGATTGACATTTTCAGGATAATTCAGGGTGATAAAATAATTGTTCTCTCATGGAAATTTTCTGTAATCTCAACTATTCTTAAACAAGGAAAGGATAGCCTCCTCATACAGGCCTATTTCATTATTAAATGTAGAGTGCAAAATATTTACTTCCATTTTCACCACAAGATTAAGAGATAGAGCAGATAAATTAATTACAAAGATCAAACAGGATTTATAGTAAAATTAATGTATGATAATATAAAAAGGGTAGTAACTATCTTAAATTTAGCAAATGGAATTAGCAAGAAATTGACCCTAATTAGCTTAGATATCAAGAGAGATTTTGATTCTGTAGGTTGGTACATCTTGTTTAAAATGTAGAACAGTTTATTGGAATATTAAAAAACCTGTATACAGAGTCCAAAGATTATTTAAAAAATTGGATCTTACATTTCTCAAAGATTCACTTTAAACAAAGGCACAAAACAAGGGTGTCCCTTGTCCCCTTTATTATTTGCATTAGTTATTGAACCCTTAGCTAATATTCTAAGAAGCAAAGGAAAAATTGATGGATTCTCAGTTAACAGAGATTGTCAATCTAAAATACTTTTTCTGAAGAAGATATTTTACTAACTGTAGAAGATTTAAATTATTTAATTGATTACAAGATAGTAAGTTTAAAGATAAATATAAATATAATTTTGAAGGAAAATAATTAAAATATTTAGGAATAAAATTACTCAAAATATACATATATGTATTTATATATTTATATAATACATTCAAAAGCTTTAATTCCTGACCAAAAAAAAAACTTTTATAGAAAATACAAAAAGTACAGTTTTGTACCTACCATAAATGTAGATGTTCGAGGATCCACATTGCTGCAGTCCTAACTATTGGGTAGTCCGCTGTCCAGTCGGCCCGAATACCAAAGTATATGGCTGACGTCGGTCAGGGCGCATTAGACTGACGTCAGTACGTCAGGGTACTAATGCGCATGACCGACGTCATATCCTCAGTCTTTACTTGCCCCAGATGTCAGAAGACCCTGAAAAGATAAGGCCAAAAACCAAAAACTCCCAAAATATCTGCACCAAAAAATATATATACAATATATACACAATTAGCAGAATATAACCTCACCTACACAACCACCCCTAAACACAGAGGGGAAGGAGGGATGTGGATCATGTGGAGCAATGTGGATCCTCGAACATCTACATTTATGGTAGGTACAAAACTGTACTATGTTCTTCATTCCACATTGCTGCAGTCCTAACTATTGGGTAGAATCCCAAAGCAGAGGTAAGGGAGGCTGGCAAATCATAATGAAGCAGGAACTGACAACATGCCTTGCAAAATAGCTGTGGCAAAACCAGCCCTAGACTTAGAGTAGAGAGGAAGGTGATAATGCTTAGAGAAAGTATGCACTGAACTCCAAGTAGCTGCCTCCAAAATATCCTTAGTTGCCACCCCCGTTAGAAATGCTGTGGAAGTGGCAGTAGCCCTAGTGGAATGAGGCCTAATCCCAGCTGGAATCTCCTTGCCATGATGGGAATAACAAAATGTAATGCAACACCCAATCCACCTAGAAATAGTTTGTTTTGACACAGGCTTGCCCTTTGAACTCAAAGCAAAAGAAACAAACAACTGCTGAGACTGCCTAAAATCCTTAGTCCTGCTCAAATAATAACGCAATAGCCTGTGTACATCTAAAGTGTGCAAAATCTTTTCCCCTTTATTTTGGGGATCTGCATAAAAGGTAGGCAAATGAATAGTTTGGTTTAAAGCCACACTAGAAACCACCTTAGGCATAAAGGAAGGATTAGTACGTAAAGATACCCTATCCTTATGAAAAATCAAAAAAGGCTCCACTGCCATAAGGGCCTGCAACTCAGAAACCCTTCTTGCAGAAGTAATGGCCAACAAAAAGCAGTCTTCCATGACAAGTATTTCAATTCAGCAGTAGCCACAGGCTCAAAAGGTTGTAGAGTAAGTTTCTCCAACACAAAATTGAGATCCCAAGCAGGAGTAGAAGCTCTACGTGGGGGTCTTATATTCTTTGCCCTCTAAGAAATTGCTTGAACAAAGGATGCGAAAACAATGGTGGGTCACAATCATAGTGAGCTGAAATTGCTGCAGCATGAATCTTAATGGAAGAGAAAGACAAACCTTTGTCCAGTAACTCAGTAAGATATTGAAGAGCCACACTCAAATTTGGCTCAGTAATCTCCAAATTGTTTGCTGCACTCCAAAACAAAAATCTCTTCCATTTTTCTGCGTACACTTTCCTTGTACTAGGTCTTCTGGCTTCCATAATCACTTTTAAAACTTGTTGAGGAAGCTGAGACCTGCTGTCTTTCAAAACAGAATATGCCAGGCTGTTAGATGTAGAGAGTGAAGCTTGACATTGAGCAGATGACCGTCCCTCTGAGACAACAGGTGTGGAATCAAGGGTAAAGGCCATGGAGGCTTCCTTACCAGACTCCTCAGTAATGGGTACCAGTGCTGCCGAGGCCAATCTGGAGCTATTAAAATCATCCTTGGCTTGTCTTGTCTGACCTTTAGAAGCACCTTTGGAAGAAGAGGCAGAGGTGGAAAGGCATACACATGAAGATTTTTCCAACTGAAAGAAAGAGCATCCACTTTCCAAGCTGTGTGATGAAATCCCTTTGTGCAAAACTTTGGCAGCTGGTGGTTTAGTGGAGAAGCGAACAGATCTATGTCTGGAGTTCCCCATGACACTGTCAATTTTTGAAATACATGAAGATCCAGTTTCCACTCGTGGGGATCCATGATTTGTCTGCTTAATACATCTGCTAAGGAGTTCTGTGCTCCCGGCAGAAACCTTGCCTGAAGAGTTAGTTGCAGACTGAGCGCAGTCTCCCATAAAATCATTGCTTGTCTGCACAATGGGTAAGAATGTGTTCCCCTTGTTTGTTGATGTACCACATGACAGTTGTGTTGTCTGTTAGAATCAACACCTGCCCTGGAAGAAGTAACTCCTTGAAAGCAATTAATGAAAACTGAACTGCTAACATCTCTTTCATGTTGATATGTAGATGCTGTAGTCTGGCAGGCCACTTGTCTTGTATCCACTTTCCATTTAGATGAGCTCCCCAAGCAATATCTGAGGCATCTGTCGTTAGAATCTGACTTGCCTCTGGCCGGGTCACAGAGAGTCCCTTGTTTAGGTGACATTCCTGAGCCCACCACAAAAATTCCTTTTGAATGCAAGGTATTATTTGAATGACAGTGTCCAAATCCTGGCAGTGCTGTGTCCACAGATTTTGAGATACCATTGTAGCTTCCTCATATGCAGTTTGGCATTGGGAAGCACCAGAATACAAGATGCCATGAACCCTAAGGCTTGAAGGACTGTCCTTGCAGTCAGCCCGGACTGAAGAGATAGATGATGGAAGTAACTGGAAAGATTCTTTTGTTTGTCCGGGGTTAAAAAGGCCATCTGGTCTGCTGTATTCAGTCTCACACCCAGAAAGCACATGTCTTGAGAGGGTACTAGACTGGACTTTATTTCGTTCACAGAATACCCTAGGCATCTTAGCACTGCTATGACATATTCCAGATGCTGTAGAAGATCTTTTTCTTGAGCCAGAATCAGGCAGTCGTCCAAGTAAGGATAGATTTGGATTCCTTTTAGCCTGAAGTAAGCTATCACTGGAGCCAGAACCTTTGTGAATACTCTGGGCGCAGTAGATAAGCCAAAGGGCAATGCAGAGAACTGATAATGAGAATTTCCAGCTCGAAAACGCAGATACTTCCTGCAACTTAGTCTTATTGGCACATGAAGGTAAGCTTCCTTGAGATCTAAAGTTACCATCCAGTGATCTTTGCCCAGCAGAGGTAAAAGCTGTTGTAACGTCAACATTTTGAACTTGGGAATGTCCAGATAAGTGTTGAGGATAGATAAATCCAGAATTGGTCTCCACGTGTTCCCCTTCTTTGGTACTAGGAACAGGCGAGAATAAAATCCTAGGCCCCTTTCCGGCACAGGAACTGACTGAATGGCCCCTATTTGGAGCAACAGAGAAATTTGCTTATGAGCCTCTGTTCTTTGAAGAGGAGGAATGTCTGGCATGCCTTTGAAAGGAGGCAAGGTATGGAAATAAAACCTGTAACCGTGGTGAATAATATCCAGAACCCATCTGTCTTGGGTAATTAAATCCCAATTTTCTTTGAAAAGAGACAGCCTTCCTCCCAAAGGTGCTGCCAGGCAAGAACGTACTGGCAGCTGAAAAGGCAGGTCATTGGGTCTGCTTACGAAAGGACTGACCCCTGCCCTCACCAGAAGTCTGAGCAGGGAACTCCCTGTCCTAGGCCTAAAAGAACCCTGAGCTCTGCCCCTACCACGTCTAGACCTACCCCTAGACTGGGAATCATAAGCAGGATAAGTCCATCCCTTAGTAGGCCAATTTCTACTAAACTTCGGAGTCTGCACCTGCAAAAAATCTTTAACAGTTTGCATAGACTTAGCCTTGTCCTCCATTTTCTTCAAAACTGCTTCCACAGGCGAACCAAACAACACATCAGACTGTAAAGGAGCATCCAAAATCCTTGTCTTAACATGCTCAGCTAAATTCTGATCTCTCAGCCAGGCGTGCCTACGAAGAACAGAACCAGTGGCAGCCACCCTGGAGGAGGCCTGCACAGCATCAAAACCACACTGCAAGGAATGTTTACCCACCTGTTCAGACACATGAACTAAATCCTGCAACTCTTTACACTCAATACCTTCAGCCAGAGCATCCACCTTAGATTTCAACTGTGAAAGAAGATAATTCTGATATTTTAACATGTGAAACTGACAATTCAACGCCCTCATGGCTAAAGTGGAAGAAGTATACACTTTCTTTCCCCATCTATCCAAAGCCCTTGCCTCTTTATCAGGAGGGACAGGATTTTTAACAACTGAGGCCTTCACACCTTTAGGCCCCTGAGAGACAGTTTCTGGGTCTGCCCTAGGACTTTTAAAAAGATACTTATGAGCTTCAGGCACCCTATAATACCTATCCGGTTTAACTGGGGCAGGAGGCAAAGAATCAGGATTCAGGGAAGCTTCTGCAAACACATCTTCCACCACATTCAAAACAGGAGGTATAGCTAAAGGCCTATGCTGGGGTAAAAACAAGAATTCCCTAAGCCTTTTCCTGGAATCAGAGAAATCTTGACCTTCCCATTTAAAATGCTCCCTCATGGAATGCAGAGTCTCTGAAAATGAAAAATCCTCAGGAGGAGAAGCAGAAGGAGTAGAATCATCCACATCAGAATCAGAATAAGGAGGGTACTCCTGCAAGTCTTCAGCCGAAGACTCAAGCCTCCGAGCATTGCTCAAAACTCTCAAACTCAGGTTCCACCCTAGGCCTCTTATCAGGAGGGGGCATAGAACCCCTAATCATAGTAATCAAATCCTCTGCCATTTTAAGCATATGTTTCTTAGGCAAAGATCCTGAAGCACTAGGAGAAACCCCACAGAAGCTAAACTTGGCCTGCCCTCAAAGAAGCCTTGGAAACTGAAGGGAGGCTCTAACCACCTTAGGAAGAGAGGAAGAACAGCCACCTGAGAAGCCCCCTCAGCCTGGCCTACTTCCTGAGAGGATACATCCTGTAACAGTAAAGTCTCTCCCTGAGACTCCAAAGAGACACCTGGCAAAACCTCCGGCTCCACTGAGCCTTCCAAAGAACCGGCGTCTGGGACTGTCGGTTCCTCCACCCTAGGCTTTGCTGCTTTATCTTTGCGTTTTTAGCGAAGCTGGCGTCGGAGCATCCGACGGCATTTTATAATTACAACGCTTCCCAAACACTAACCTGGCACAGTCTAACCTTCTCTTAATAGTGCGTTTGTTAAATCTAGCACAAGAGCGGCATCCAACAACGTCGTGCTCAGGCCCTAAACAAGGTATACACAAAGTATGGTAATCCCTATGAGGTATCTGTTTCCCACAAGAAATACAGTTATTCACTTTTTCTGACATCCGGTTAAATACTGAGGCAAGAAAAAAACAAAATATTCCCCAACGGGGTACTTAGCCAACTTTGATTCGGTCTGAAACTCTGACTTCAGAAACTTTCAGAACGCCAACCTGCACTCGCAAAATTGCTTCTGCATCGGACCATGCGGCAAAAAAGACTGAGGATATGACGTCGGTCATGCGCATTAGTACCCTGACGTACTGACGTCAGTCTAATGCGCCCTGACCGACGTCAGCCATATACTTTGGTATTCGGGCCGACTGGACAGTGGACTACCCAATAGTTAGGACTGCAGCAATGTGGAATGAAGAACATCAAATCATTTCTATGGTATCCTTGTTGACTAACATACAAAGGAAATTTGTCCAAGGTATATAAGTTAATTATAAATAATAATAACAATAATAATAATCATAATTAGTTTGATGCAAAATTCTGGAACATATTAGATAGCAGTGGATTGAATGACTCAATAGATGACAAGAATAAAGCCTTGATACTTAAATCAGGTAGTCAAGCATCTTCAAGTTTATACTAGAAAGTTTTTATGTGGAAATATATACATAGCATTTTTGTTAGTCCTTATAAAAATCTCTAAGTTTAGTGAAATTACTTCTTCAGTTTGTTGGAGATGTAGTAAAGATGTAAAAGCTGATTGGATGCACATGTTTATGGATTGCGAAAAATTAAATGTATATTGAGAAGAGATAAGTATTTTTTAAGGGGTTATGGTCTGATAATCATTCCTGAACTAGATCAGTAATACTAATGACTGTTCCACTTCCTCTATGTGTAAAAGCCAAAGAGCAAAAACTCCATTGGGCTCTCTTGGCAGCTGTTAGAAATGTTATTTAAAGAAATATGGAAATTAATCTCAGTTTCTATGTTCAAATAATTTTAAATGTAACAAAAATATTATAAAATACTATGGTAAAACTGAAAAAGAAGTGATCAGAATAAGATTTATAAATCATAGTAAGACCTTTAGTTGTTGGAATAACCTTGAAATTTCGCTATTGAAATACCAAGATTCTTAATGTGTTAATTGTATAAGATGTGAAGTTGAATTTTATCCTTTCTGCCTGTATATTTTAAATATGCTAAACTAATAAATATTTTCTTAAAAATAAAAAAATAAATAAAAAAATCAAGGCTTGGCCTATCAATATACCTGGTTCCGTATATTATTCTGCAGCTCAAATCAGTGCGTGCTATCTTAAATTTTCAACTTTCTGTCTATGTCACCCAAATCTTATATGCTTAGTTTCTATTGAATTTATAAGCATATTGTTTTTCTAGGCCCAAATGTTCAATTTAGTTAAGTTTTTTTTGACCAAAGTCTGTCAGTAAAACAGATGCCTACTTTAACTACATCAAAAGACATACAAAGAGTGCACTAAGGCATGCATTTTTAAAGAGAAGGCAAAAAAGATTGATTGACTGCTCCTAGTATAAACAGTTCAAACGATTGGGATTTAATATGATAGAAACTCTTAACTAAAATCAAAAGTGCATAACACTTATTTGATGTGCAGGCAAGTAAAACAGCTCTATAAGTGTAATCCCTCTAATTCATATGAACTACCATGGCCATGTGAATAACCACATACCTTATTGCAGTTATTTGGGTACAGTAACAAACAACCATCCATTTTGCACTTTTTTGCAGCTTCAGGGTGCTAGGCTAGGAGTGTTGTTATAAAATGCAGACATGTTTCTTCAAGTAGCACTGTAGAACTTGAGCTGTAGAGAGATAGCCATGATGATGTTACATTTTTTTTTTTATTTTGACTGTTTGCTTTCTCCATGGAAGAGAACACTTATACACAGTATTTTTGTTATGTAATTGACCTCCATGGAGCTATTTATGATGATCCTCCCCAAAGTCTTGATGCAATGCAGCAATGTCAATAACAGTAAGTCTAGTAACAGACTTCTCAGAGGTAAGGATGTACCAGGCATACTCTTTGTACTCAACCGAGTACATCTTTTCTGAATTCTTCTCCCAGGTTAGGCCTCTTGAGGCCAGAATATTTTTAAAACTTTCTAAATTAAAGTGTCTCTGAATGTTCTCTATACTTAGGATCATAGGATCATAGGAAGGTACTAGTTTAATGGCCCTAGAACCCTTACAAGCCTAGCCAAGTTCTACCCTTCTTTTCATGACTGCCCCTGTCCAAGAGGGACACAGGTGAAACCCCTGGAGTGAATTTACTGTTACTCATCCAATCATTCAGATTGCATTTGAAGAAGGCCAATGAGGTGCTCCGTATGACATGATGTGGGAGCCTATTCCAAAGGTGCAATAACCTCTGGGAGACAAATTTGTCCTTCCAGCAGGTTCTATTAAAGTCACATACCAGGTTAAGGTCTTTAGAGCGAGTAACCTGTGTACCATTTGACTTGCAGATATGCAGCATTTACAAAGATATGCTAGGAATAGGATAGATAAGAATACTCCTCTGAAAACAACCTTGTTATAGTTGCAAAGGACAACAGTTAACAAGTATGCATATATTTATTAAACAAATGGTGGGGGGCAACATGTGGAGAAATGTTCACATTTTAATTGTAAAGATGTAAAGCAAGATGAGGAAGAAACGATATGAGACTGGGCACATAAAATTACATTTTCTGACTATATTCCATCTTAGTGGTGACTTAACTTTTCCTAACAGATAGACAAAGGAGATTTGTAAAATGGTGCCCAAGGACAGAAAAACATAAGCTTCCAAAAGAAAATATATATTTAAAATCTTTCTTCCTGATGACCATATACTTGACCTGGGTTACATTTATGCAAGAGAACCAAGCAGAAAAGCAAGTGACATGCTTTGGTGCAGATGTGATTCAAAAGTTTAATCCTCTGGTATCATCATGTTTTTTTTTTCCTCACAACTGATTGTCAGTGGAGGGATTCAAAAGCCATCTGTGCCAGTGAATCCATTGCACAATGTAAATCTTGCATAAATCTGTCCTTGAATAAAGGAGATGTATCATGGGGCAGGCTCATTAGTTCTGTTTTGGCATTTATCACAGATATAAAACATTCAGCAAATGTACGCTGCTTCAAGTGCATGTCTGGAAAATTCCATTTTTTCCACATAAGGCCATTCCATCATAACTAATTTACATTGCAAAGATCATGATCTGGAAAAAGAATATGTTTTTGTTGCTGAGTTAGTAAAACCCAGGTTCGTTAATTTGATTTTGAAAACAGAACAAAAAGATTACTGAGAATCTAAGTTCAGGCAAAGACAATTTGCACTGTTAGCATTTTAATGTCTGCATCCTTTCACATTTCTGGAAAACTGATCCTTTTAAAGTAAAAGGTACTTACATTTTGTAACTTGCTAGCTTCAAGAAGTATGAAATTATATTTTACATTCCAGTTGCCTGAACAGTTCAGATTTTCATAGGATTTTGAAAAAGCCAGGTGGAGTCCTAACTAGACCTATTTGTCAGGAAGACTTATTAGAAATAACAGGCCAGCAACAGAGAAAATATCAAAACGTGATGGCATTCCAATGGACATATGGCAACTTTAAAGAAGTAGAAATAGTCACCCGTTTTCCACTCTTTTCCTTCCGTGTATTTTGTGTCATTAGCAGCATGAATTCTAGCCCATTTAACTTACATGACCCTAGGTTGAGGAATGAAGAATTCAGCATTTCTGTTTTTGTTGTTGACGTTTTGATATATTTTATCTAGTCCAAATCCTGGATTTATATTTTCATTTAGAGGGTTGGATATGACTGGTAATTTTATATACAGCTAAAATGAAGGCTGTGGTGGTGAATTATACCTTAACAACTCAGCAGATTTATTTATTTATTTATTCATTCATGCATTCATTTATTTATTTATTTATCAGTGTTTAGGGAATCTTCTGAAGAGAAGTATTTGGAAGCATGGATAAGAATTTCAGTTTAGGCTTCATTAAATAAAACATATGAAGAACTGACATGAAGGCTTAAAGATAACTTTAGAAGGTGGGTGGAAGGTTATTGCTGGAATGTCTCATGTTGCTTCAATGAATACAGACATTGCATTTTTTTGTGGTGCAATGTTTGCTCACATGTGTGTATATATATATATATATATATATATATATATATATATATATATATATATATATATATTCACTTCAGAAGCTCAAAATACTGAAATCTTGAATTTCAGTATCTCGAGCCTAAGAAGCAGAATCCACATAACAACTTCTTATTTTTCTTCTTTTGGCTTTTCCCGGTTAGGGGTCGCCACAGCTGATCACCTGTCCACTCATGATTGGCAGTTTTATGGTGTTGAGTTGCCAGCTTGGCGCCCAACCTTCCACAGAAGGCACACACACACACACACACACACACACACACACACACACACACACACACACACACACACACACACACACACTCACACCTAGGGCCAATTTAGAGTGTCCAATCCACCTACAGCATGTCTTTGGGATGTGGGAGGAAACTGGAGCACCCGATGGAAACCTACGCGACCACAGGGAGGGCATGCAGACTCCGCACAGAAGGCACCCCAGCCAAGGATCGAACCAGAGAACCTCTTTCTGTGAGGCAGCAAAGCTAAGTGCTGCACCAACCGTGGCCACCTTAGAATACAATGAAAACTAAAAACCACGAAATTCAAAACCTCGAATACCGGAGGTTTTGAATTTCGTGGTACTACTACACACACACACACACACACACACACACACACACACACACACACACCATCCTCCACACAAACACACACAATCTGCCTATAACATGAAAGCAGGGGGGCAAGCCTCCCTGGGGGCTGCACCCCCACACCCCCCTACTTAAATATTCTCAGTCCGAGGTCACACTACATACAAACACACACAAAACACCACCACACAAGCTACATTCTCCTCGCACACACACATCACAGCAACAAAACACACTGACAAACACCACAACCCCTACCCAAACCCCTTAACACACACACACACTTACCTGAATACATGACCACAGCGAAAGTTCAGAAGCATGAAATTCAAAACCTCCGGTATTCGAGGTTTTGAATTTTGTGCTTCTGAACTTTCTCTGTTCTATGGATTCGACTTCTTAGGCTCAAGATACTGAAACTCGAGATTTCAGTATTTCGAGCTTCTGAAGGAAACTCACATATATACATATATATATATATATATATATATATATATATATATATATATATATATATTTAGATCAATAAACAAAACTTTCTTCTGCTTAAGTCTTTGTATTCTTAAATATATATTTACAGTAATGTGTTCTTCTGTAAAAATGCATTAAAGGACTGTTTATTTTTTGTATACAGTTTGAAATCCTCTGTGTTTTAATTGATTAATTTCACCTTCATCTTGAATAGTGCAGAGTTCACTTACAGCATTATTTAATTTTCTTGGATCAGTAACTTTGGATTAAGTGCAATCATTTTCATTGATTTCATGTAGGCCTTCCAGTTTGCTTGGTACTTTATGCCATCCCCCTGCCTGCCGTGACATATTTATTTAGTTTCAAGGGGCACATATCACAAGATGAATCAGCATTATTTGACTGTATCTTACATTAACCAGTTTACCAATTTTCCCAAAACTACAACAATATTTTTGTTTTAATCAGAGGTAAGCTACCTGTTTCTCTGATTTATATATATATATATATATATATATATATATATATATATATATATATATATATATATATATATATATATATATATATTATATATATATATATATATATATATATATGTATACATTCATTTAGCCACCGGATATATTACCGATGTAAAACATGTCTGAGGCAAAATCCCAAAAAGGCGATCGCAAGAGTTGCGAATCGCAAAATATCACCCCCCTTTTTCACTCATGGTAGTGCTTGTTTAGGTGGTTGAGCGGTCCAGAATGTCAAATTTGGTGTTTTTTATGATATTCCGACTGTTCAGCATTCCGAAATTCAAGGTTTAAAGTCCGTGTTGTGCATGATCGAGCAATGTGCGCTCAATCAAATGAATGTATTCTATATATATATATATATATATATATATATATATATATATATATATATATATAAGTTATCTTCATTTGACTTAAAGCTCATTTGACTGACAATCATTTGACTGAGACCAAATGACTGAAACTTCATTTAAGTGACACTCCATTTGACTGACAGTTCATTTGACTGACAATTAGTACTGGCAGTGTCTAGAGCACTGTAAGGCTAGTAAAAGGAATATGTCCTTTTCCCCACTGTAGTGCGACCCTGGAGTTAGTATATATAGTTAGGGGTGTGTGGGGGGCATGGGGTGTGGGGGCATTGCCCCCCACTTAGTTTAATGTTATAATCTTTGCTTTTGGTTTTATATTGTTTAGTAACACCAAAGTAAGCTATCTTAGGCCGTGACTGACAAACTGATCAACTTTCTCACGTCTACAAATGGAATGTCTATGCATGTTCCATGTTCATGTATGTGTGCATGCATATTTATGTAGGTGTGTGTGTGTATATGTGTGTGTGTGTGTGTGTGTGTGTGTGTGTGTGTGTGTGTGTGTGTGTGTGTGTGCGTGTCTTTATACATGAGTGTACATTTCCGTGTATATTTGCAGACACAACCATTTGTATGGGTCTACTGCACATGTTTTTTGTATTACAACCTAAGTCCTAACTCCCTTACCACAAACCTGTACTCCCCCTCCCTAACCTTAAAACCCTTAAACATTCCCTAAATCTAAAATTCCAGTTCCCTCTCCTAAACCTAAATTCTCTGAGTAATCCTTAACCCTAAAACTCTCTTCCAACTCCCTAAACCTCTAACTCCTTTCCTGTTCCCTAACCCTAAAACACCTTTCCCATTCTGTACCCTCCCCCCAAAAATCCTCCCTTCCCACTCCATTCCACACAGCTGCTGCACATACCTTACTTAAACTCAAATAATGGGTTTATGCTAACTGCAACATCTGACACTCGAGTTTGAACACCACCAGCCACCTGCATCAGCTACAAGATGATCAAGTCCCTTGCTTCAAGACAGTGGGTTTTGAGTGCTTGGTAGTCAAGTGCTTGCAGCAGGACTCATATGCATGCATATGAGTATGTGTCTATCTTCACGTGTGCTTGCTGTGTTTCTGTATTAGGAATGCTTTTTTTATATTTGCTAGTCCTTTTACTTGCTGGCATCTCTTTGTTTAACAGGAAAACAGAATGGATATATGTGCTACATCTACATGAAATGCAGCCATCACCACAAGTTACCAGAATTTGTATATAATACATAGCAGCATTAGCATTTAATTGTATTATAAAGGTTAACACATGTTACAATTGCACTATGCCTGTTGTATTTTAAATTGTGTTTACCCCTTTTCTTGAAGAATAAAGATACAATTTTTTTCTTTAGAATTGCTCAGTAAAACTTTTGTTGTTGAAGCTGAGCAGTTCTCCAGGCACACCTGTGTTGATGCATTGTTTATCTGGGGCTTATGTGATGTAATAAAAAATAATGTCATTAGATATGTTTTACCTGAGCACTACAGAGAAAACAAATGGTAAAATGTACTGGTATTTTATGATGCAATGCTTAATCTTGCTACTGCTGATTTTAGTTAAGTGACTGAAGCAAAACGCATGTACAAAGGCACTAAACTCCCACAAAAATACATCTGGTGATAGTTTATAACTACTGCAGTTTCATCTATATAACTAAAATGCAAATATGTAAAATTGCACTTAGCATGTCCCAACTGTCCTTAGAAATGCAATTTACAAATATGCTGTTAAAAGTAAATACTATTATGCATTAAAGACTGAAGACTCATTTATGTACAAGTCCCCATCTGTTAATTTGACATTTGCATCACTGTAACATACAGGAAATAAAGACTGACTCATAGTGTATGTTAACGAGGACAGATTAAGAAAGATTGACTCTCTCAGGAGGACCTTCTAACATGAATAGAAAAGCATTTCATTAATTTTTATGACTGCAATTCTGTCATCATCAGTTCTACTACAATTATCATAGGTGCCATGCATTCTCTGAACTGCTAGGAAGCCAAAAGCATCATCACTTTTGTCATGTATAATTCCTTTACTTTTTTACACTAATTTTAATTCACAATGCATTACAAAACAAAAACTCATACAGTAAGAGTGGTAAAGGAATGAAGTGTCAGTATTTTGGATATCCACAGTGACAGAGGCTCTGTTTTATAGGTACATTAACTGAAGCAGATTATAAATACAACAATTTCCTCTCCAGGATTCTAAAAGGACGAATGAGTCATTTGTGAAAAGAAGGACTAATAGCCTAGATGCATATTGTAAACTGCATAATTATACTTTTGAAATTGTTTTGACTGTATTATTTTTTAGAGTTTAAATAGCTGTTTTATCCTGTTGTGCTTCAAAAATAATTCTGCCTAACCCCTCAAAATCCTTTTTAATAACAAAAATTATAGACTGTGGAAAGCATAGCTGAGTTCAATGGATAAGACAACTGATTAATCTACAGAAATATCTTGTGGCAGAAATTTAGAACTATACCTGCTACTCTATACCATAATCCCTAATCAGACAAGTGGAAAAAGTATTCCCTAACAAACCAAATTATGGATACTAATCAGGTGAAAGCCACTCTGCCTAGCCAATCTCAGCCTTAGGCTCTGGACATTACAACATTCAGAATGTCTCCTGGGTGTAGTGCAAGAACAGGCTTTGATAACTGAGAAGAGAAATGATTTATGAAATCAGAAAAGGACTAGATGAAACATTGAGTCAGATGTGACTGATAGAGTGAAAGAAGGTTTTCTTATGGCAGGTCAAGACAGTCTCCAAATAGACATATAAACCTCAATTTTTTTACAGACTTTTCTTGTTAAATAAACTTCTATCATGGAGTCTGGCAGCTAGTGCAGAGTTTAAGGTCGCAAACTATAATCTGTCTAATACAGAGTTGGCTTACTGCGTGACCTTGAATAAGTTATTAATCAGAAATTGTTCCTGGGTCTACCTGGTTAACAGACATGCATTATTATTATTATTATTATTATTATTTTTATTATCATACGTTGGTTTGGACATGTGCTGGGAGGGATGCAGAGTATATTGGGAAAAAGATGCTAAGGATGAAGCTACCAGGTAACAGGAAAAGAGGAAGGCCTAAGATAAGGTTTATGGATGTGGTGAGAGAGGACATGCAGTTGGTTGGTGTGACAGAGTAAGATGCAGAGGACAGTAAGAAATGGAAGCAGATGATCTGCTGTGGCGACCCCTAATGGGAACAGCCGAAAGATTATGTATTATTATTATCATACATCATTATTTAAAATGCTTAAAGATTATCCTCATGCTGAAATGGGAATTATGCGGCTAGGTCAAAGCACAGCATTGCCTTACATCTATGTGAAGTGTAGTTGTTTGTTACCATGGAACTGACTCATCTGCATTGGTTGCAGAAATAGATAGCATCTGCGTAATGTTGTTGAAACATAATATACAGACTATTACTGAAGGCTGATGGCCTGAAATTTTGTTGAATGAGTTTTGTTACATCATATAGTTTTAGAAATGCTGGCTATGTTAGGTACTGTCTTCTTGTTATAGTGGCCTGAGACTTTTGCACATAAGTCAGTCTCTCCCTCCCTAGAGAATATGCAAACAACAGGAAATAATATCTGGAAATAAAATTGCTACAAATAGAATTGTGTGAAGTAATATGGCATTATTACCTTTGATAATACAAGTAACTTCTACCAAACTCAGGAGCACATAGTATTTCTGATTCATGAAAATATAAAAAAATGGAAATATGATAACCATTTAAATGCAGACACTGTCTTCATTATTTTACTTTTCTATTATCTTAGATGTTTAAAATGTTGATGTATTAGCTATGGGCAATATTTAATTGTACAAGATGATGCCATAGGCTGTAGCAAAATGCTAAAGTCAATAAAAATATTGTATATGTGTGTGGATGTGCTTCAGCATGTATGCAACAAAGATAACATTACTTGTGGGTCATTTTCATCCATCTTCCAACTTTTCTTTTTAAAGACTCTGTTGCTTTTATGCAGTGAATAAATAGCTAATTGTGTGAGATATATGGTTTACTAACTGTCCTCGTTCTTGTGTATCTGGTGTTGCTGAACTTTTCTGGTTTCTGGTAAATCGTTTTCTGTCTACTCTTAATATTGCCTATCTAATGTTATGATGGGAACGGGTCTATATTAGTTAATTGAAAACTAACTTCAGCAAATGATCATTCACTGGATGTTAAGATCGGTAAACTTTTTTCACAGGGCAATGAATTACTTGGTCAGCATTAGGAAATGTCCCCTTTTTCCCACTGTAGTTTAATCTCGGAGTTGGTATATATAAGTGGATGGTGGTGAGTGCAGCCTCCCCACTTTTGGGGTGTGAGGGCATAGCCCCCCCCACCTTGGTGGGTTTGATATACTGCTGTGTGTGTGTGACAGTATGTATGTTGGTCAGGTAACTTACTGCCCTATGAAAAATTTTCACTGATATGAGCGTTGGATGAATGGCTGTTCACTGATTTATGTCGATGAATTGCTGCTTGCTGAAGTTAGTTTTCGATGAACTAATATAGCCCCAATGGGAGCACAGCATTTATCTTCCTGAATGAGTATTAAGTAAGTGCTATCTGCTTTGTGTAATACTTGGATCGTTAGAGACATTTTGGGTATCACTTTACATATGCTTTTGGTAACAAGAAATAGTTACACGTAAATAAAATTTATGTGGTCAGGAATATAGGGTGAGTTAGGAGCATCTCCTGCAATTTGGATCGATAATGCCATGTATCTTAACTTGTCACTACTAATAAATGGGTTATCTTAACCCTTTTATTACTAGTGATAAACTATTGCACTTACTAACAAGGTCAAAACAGTGAGTGCTAATGTAACAGTTTACCTGTAGATTTTTTTCTTTTAGTTTAAAATTATAAAAAACAAAAACTATGATTATAAATTTCATTCTCAGCTTTAGAACATTTTATTGATAATAAAAATGAATGTATTAATGAAATGGTTGCACTAAGGTTAGTAACTGAATGAGTATGCAGCCTGTAGTAAGACATTATGGTATTTATTAGTATGCTGTCCTCATGTTACTCCCTCTCATCGAGTAATGGACCATAGTCAGCCAAGCTATGGCTTCTTGTTATGTGAGGGAATCACTAATGCTGGTTGCTCAGACCATGTGATCTCAGTGCTTACCTGATGATACCTAATCCTTATTACTGCGGGCAGTGTGTACATAGATTTCAGGTAGTAATCTGGGGGTGTTGAATGTACTGTAGCAGATTTCATTTGAAAGCAAAGGATAAGTACTTTTTTGTACCCCCCCCTCATTGTTTCCTCACACTCATTCCTCTGGTGATTGGTGGCCCATTCATTCCATTGTGGGGTGAGAGCCAATAATGGACATCCATCACCAGTACAACCATAAGGTTAATATTGTTTTATGGGCCTTCTCCTTCCCCCATCAACTGGTTTGTGCACACACACACACACACACACACACACACACACACACACACACACACACACACACACACATACACACACATGTGAGGGCCTTCAGTATCTTTCTCTATAGCTATGCACTTGCTTACACATGCCCCAGGAATGCTACCAAACAAACACTTATTTGCAGAACCAAGTGCACATCTTTGACTAATCCACTGCATGCCGTGCACCTTTTTTTTAAAAAAAATTCTGGCGTAGCAGTTGAACAGACTGCCTACATACCCAAGGATGGACAAGCTACTGCCAGTTGCTCACCCTCCCTACCTTTTTCTCTGGACCCATTTATTACCCAACTTGCCTATCAGTTTTCTGTCATCTTTATCATATTTAGAAATTCCTCGCTCTATGCACTGAGCTAAGCAGGAAGCAAATGATGACTACTGGATCACAGTTAAATGATCATTAACGTGAACCTGTACATCTTTACCTGATAGGAGAATGAACAAGATCCAACAAGATGATAATATGCAGTTATGAATTTGTACAGCTTTACCCTGATAGGAGAATGAACAATCTCTGACAAGATGTTAATATGCAGGTAATTGCCAGTAAAATGAAAGTTGGCCACTGCTACATGTAAACATATTAAACTACTGTGAAGTTTAGAGAGAAAAAAGTAAACAGACATCTTTCTTGTCTACCAAGTTTAAAATGAATGTGTGTGTGTTTGTGTGTGTGTGTGTATTTTTATCTATATGCATGTGTGTGTGTGTGTGTGTGTGTGTGTGTATGTGTGTGTGTGTGTGTGTGTGTGTGTGTGTGTGTGTGTGTGTGTGTGTGTGTGTGCATGTGTGTGAGCATGCGTGCATGTATGTATGCATGTGTAGACATGGAATACATAACTTATTTTTGGATGTGGAATGCTTCCTAGGGCAGCAATTAAAAATGCTAAAGCAAGATTAAAACATTAGGCTGAGGAACTATTTTACATCTAAACCTTAACAGAAAGCCCATTTTTTAAATGCAATGACATCTGGTGTTTTTGTTATTGTGAAATAATACCCTTTTGGATGCGTAGGTCACAAAACACCTGGGCAGGCATTATTTCACCAATAATACTACCTTGATGGGCTTTATTTCATACATAACAGACAGGTAAAGTGCCAATGTGAGACAATCAATCTATAATATATTACTGTGACTAATATATCTATCACATAAAAGCATTCAAACACCTGATTTATAACTTAGAAAATATTGTTTTGGGGGCAGGTTGTTGGGATATATGTTAAAGAAAAGAAAACTAAGCAAATACAGATCTAACTTGTTTGAGGAAAGATGGTGAATGAGTAAGAAGGAAACTTATTGTAATTCATTATTGTAGTGATTATTTGATATGTTAGGAAGAAATATGTTGTAATTGATTATTGTGGCCATTTTATATATATATATATATATATATATATATATATGTATATTCCATTTGATCACAGAGACACATTTGATGTGTTAGAAAGAAACACACTGAAATACATTATTGTGGTAATTGTTACTTTCAGTTGATTACAGTCAAACCCCAGAAGTGCAAATTGTCGAAAAGTGCTTATTTTATGTGTGAGGAGTCAGGCTGTTTGTAAAGACCAAAGGCATTCCATTTACTGGATAATAGTTAGAAGTATATTGTCATAGTTTGCCAGTGTATGCGCATGTGAGGAATAAGAAATATGTTGAACTACATTAATATAGCTATTAGTGCTTTCATTTGATCAAAGTTAAATGTCAGAGATGTACACAGTCATAAACTGTAGGAAGGTGAAGAGTTAAACTGGGCATAAAAGCAAATTACACTGCAATTACTTGATCATGTTTACATTGTTATCAGTGTGGCTTCACAAAAAGAGTCAGAGTATGTATCTGATAGCAAGACGATGAAATAAATTACTGAAGCCACTACAACTTTCTATTTATCATAAAAAATTATCAGTGGTTTATCCAAACAGAACATACCTATTTTGGGGATTAGCAGACCTTTTGAGACATCTGACTTGTCAAAGGCAGTATTGTGTGTGTGTGTGTGTGTGTGTGTGTGTGTGTGTGTGTGTGTGTGTGTGTGTGTGTGTGTGTGTGTGTGTGTGTGTTTGCATAAGACAGAGACAAGGAGAGACAAGATGAAATATAACACTTTTTCTTTAATCTCTTTCATTTGATTATGGGTGAACTAGCAATTATGACATATACCCAGTCACAGTCTGAGTATGAAACAAATTGATGATTGCTGACACTTGATTGCAATTAAGCAACCATACTGGACTTGCTAGGGGAAGTGTGAAAAATATGTGTTGAGTGAGTGATCATTACAGCTTTTATTTATTGAAAACTATTTTTGCTTTTTCTTAGCAAAGGAAAGTTAGCTCTCTCAAAGTGGATGCATTGTACTAACAGCCTGTTTGCAAAAGAAGCTGAAACTAGTGTTTAGTATTCTTTGAGTACCCTGCACTATATAAGGTCAAAGTCAAAGTAAACTTTATTTTCATTTAGAACTACACATGTATAGCCTAAATGAAATTTCATGCATTAACTCAATTCTTCGGATCACACAGCAAAGTAAAACATCACATACAAGTAGAGGAATAAACATAACTAACAAATGCAGTACTACTCCAGTACCTGTAAGAAAGAGCAGAGACATTTACCGTGCACTCAAATACAAAAAAAAACCTCCCCAAGTTAAATAAATGACCCCATGTAAAGTAATACAAAACACACTACAGATTGAATAATGCCTAAGTTATTTGTCTAATATTGCACTTGAGTGGGTTAAATAATATTGACTATGGATATAATAAGTAAATCTTGCACTTGGAATGTATATAAGTATATATTGCACAAATAAACACTGACGTATTATGTGTCCAGACCCCTGGGACAAGTGCCTCAGTTCAGAAGTGTAATCACTGTGGGGTAGAAACTGTTGTTGAATCTTGTAGTCCTGCAGCAGATGCTGTGATATCTTCCGCAGAATGCCAGATGCTTAAGCAGACTATGCATGGGATGCAGGGTGTCCTGTATTTTTTTGATTATTTTGGTGGCATTTTGAATGCTTCTTCCAGAATAGAGTTGTATTGATAGAAGACTGGAACCCATTATCTTCTCTGTAACCCTCACCACTCTCTGTAGTGCTTTCCATTCTGTAACAGATCAGCTGAAAACCACACTGTGAAGTTTCAGGTGAGGATGCTCTCTATTGCACCTCGATAGACGGTGGAGAAGATATGAGGAGGAAGCTTAGCTTTCTTCAGCCTTCACAAAAAGTGGAGACATTGGAGCCCATTCTTGACCAGCTGATTGGTGTTCTCCAACCACAAGAGATTCTCTGATATGTGCACACCCAGGAATTTCGTATTCTTAACCCTTTCCACACTCTCACCATCGATCATAAGTACTGGATGGTTTGTTCTCCTTTTGCTGAAGTCAATGATAATCTCTTTTGTCTTGCTTACATTCAGGACAAAGTTGTTCCCCTTGCATCAAGTCAGCTGAGATGCCACCTCCTCTCTGTACGCCCTTTCATCCTCCTTTGTGATGAGTCCCACAACTGTGGTGTCATCAGCAAACTTGATGGTATGGTTGGACTTTTTCTTAGCATAGCAGTCATGGGTCAGGATGATGAATAACAGTGGGATGAGAACAGATCCGTGTGAAACCCTAATATTAACTGTAATGCATTTTGTTGTGTTCTTATCCGAACACACACTCTGTGGTCTAAATGAAGTTAAATAAATAAAACAAATAAATAAATATAAATTAAAACAAATTAAATAAATGTTTCTGTTAAAAAGGCTGAAATTGGGGTTTAGCATTTTATAAACAGCAAAGACAGCTTATGTTTTTGCCTTCAAGACTCTTTTCTTAATAATTGTTATGTTCACATTATTCCTACAACAAATAATGTTATATGGCTAGATATATTAAAGCTGAAGTGATTGCTTGCCTAGTATGTTCCTATGATCATTTTAAAGCAAGCATACCAATTTTTATTATATTCATGTCACATACATAACATCATAAATGTGTTGTGTTCTTATAATAGAAGAACTAACCCTTCTATTAAGTTCATAGTTTCATAGGAAATTACTAGGCTAACAACCCCAAGAGGCCTTTTTAAGCCTAGTCAGTGAAATGTTCAGACAGAGAAAAAAATATTAGGGACTTTCTGCTGGCACTTATAACTTCAAAGTGCAGCTGTTCGATTATCTTTTTCTCAAAAGTACATCAAATTACGATTTATAACCAGAGAAAAGAGTGAGAAATTAATATCTCAGTGTGTTAGGTGCAGTAGTGGTGGTGCTCAGCGTGGGGCTTGTTCAGATAAAAATGTAGCACCCACGCACAAAGAGATGAAATTGCATGGTCAGCATTATATGCTAATGACTGCATCATGATATGGAAAGAAAATCAAATGAAAAACATTATGATAACAAACTCACTTGGGAATGAAAATGAGGCTACGTAACATATGGAGTGATTCAGAAACATATAACACTTGCTTGATCGTCTGTGTCTACCAGCAAATTTTTGCACCATGATTTTTTTTTCAGTTAACAGAGGCTGAGACTGTGCTACAATGTTAGAAATAGTTACTATAGTAACTGAGCAGTACATGGTAGATGCTGCTGTGCACCCAGTAAATATAATGGGCTCATTGCCACCCTTCACACCACAGAAGGATAAAACAAAAATGCCTGACATACCATCACCTCCTCAACAGGGACCAAGTGTGGACAGAACTGTCGTATGGTAATAGTAGTGGTATCCTGACATGGAATCTTATGAGATGTCTGGAGTACTGACCCCTGTTGACACTATCATATGCTCATCCTTGACCACGCTTAGGCCCATAGCCTCATAGGTGTTTACTAGGCTAATGACCATAAGGACCTTTTTAATCCTAGCCATGCATCCCATATCTCTGACAAGTTCTGGTCAAGGTCACTTGCTACAGAGCTCTTCAGATGAGATCACAGGGTATGGTGGATGCATAGGCATTTGCCTCATGAATACTACTCTGGCTCCTTCATGTTATGATGCAGTATGCAGAGTAACATATGTAGTTCCCAAGGACCACGGATGATCACAACAAAATAATGCAGGTCTACTACAAAATAATCCATTTTCCTGTGGTTCAAAGGACAATTTTTGCATCTATACTGCTATGAAAGCCCCACGAGGTCTACAGAGATTATGTAAGGGCATCAATTGGAAATATTTGCACTCTATAAACTGCCAAGTGGTGACCAGTACATCAGGGTTATATTCAAAGTGTCTTTATGCCATCCAGGCAGTTTCTTCTATTCCCACATCTAGCTCATGTCAGACCTGACTCAGCAATTTGTTAGAGTAAATTCTGCAAGGACATCTTATGGCAGATATGCCTCGGAGCCATGGCTCATGACACTCACATGTAACCAACAAAGCACTGATGAGATGCAATGCAATATCCCACTGCTGCAGACCCACAACATTGATGACTGTGTGTTCCAACTGGTGAATGCCTACTTTCAGTCTATCTTCCTCCAGTGGCGCACTGTAGAAATATCTAAAGACCTGCAAGAAGATATTTGCTGCTTCTATAATTCTGTACAACATGTGGTACTCTGACAAATAGAGCAGATATTTGCCATTGGAGGACCAGGCAGGTCAAGGCTCACAGTGGATAATCTTCAGTTGAGGCACCTATATAAGAACTGGACATAGGGAAAGACAATATGAGACAGAGAAGGGCATAATATGCTTGCCACTGGCAGAGACACAGTGTCTGCTTCACAACAACAGGGAAGATTAGACACAAACTTTAAAAGTTATGTTTGCAATGCTATACTCAGGCTATGTATTGCAGTGCATTGACTGGCCACAATTGTGCATCAAACACAACCCACCCATTTAATACCTATGAGTGCAGGGCACACTTGTCATGATATGCACAGGGAAAGACAGATAGACTGGCAAGAATCATAAATGTAACCAGTGATGGGGAATTAAGAAAGGATGCGGAAGTTGGGGGGGGGGGGTGATATGGCCAGGAGACTCAGGGAAGATGACTGTACTGTGTAGTGAGGGAATATTGCTTGCTGGGAGCTGGTGTCAAGTAGTACAAACACATTTTCATAATGGGCTCCAGGAAACAAGACTCTTGCAGAAATGGTTGCACTGTGTGTGTGTGTGTGTGTGTGTGTGTGTGTGTGTGTGTGTGTGTGTGTGTGTGTGTGTGTGTGGGTGGGTGTGTGTGTGTGTGTGTGTGTGTGTGTGTGTGTGTGTGTGTGTGTGTAGAAAGAATGCAGTCTATAAAAATTCCCGGCCATGGCTGCATCCCCTATGTGGAATAATACTTGCACTGGCACTGTCTCCTCTTAGTAAGGACAACATTGAACCATAAGACCATGACTGGATGGCCATGCCATATGCCTAACCACCATGTACTCATCATGTGTGCATGTGGCTATGTCATGATTAACCTGGCATATCACTAGAGGATAGTACTGAGGATGATGCAGCAGCGTGAAATGTGAATTGCTTGTCCTGTCCAATGTTACATACAGTGAAAGTAGGTGTGCAGTAGCCATGGGAATGGTATTGACCCTGCTATATGGAGGAAAACAGAGCAAAAAGGCAGGGATGAAACCCAGGTGTCTCTCCAATGTGATAATCATGTAATCCAGGCATTACAAACTCTCTCATACATCATCATGCATGCAGAAGATTAAACCAATCATCACTAACATGGTGGAAGTGGCACTTGCATGTGCCTGAATGACTGCACTGCACATCTGCTATGTAATGCCTATTGTGACATGCACGGCAGACATTACTCCCAAACCCCATTCCCAGGACCTGTGGCGATGCTGTCATCCACTGCAAGTACATTAGCAGAGAGCAATAGTCCTCCCTGGGTAGGGATGCCGAGAATGACCTGTTCTGCCATGGAGTCTAGATATATGGGTGCAGGGTTTACAATTAACAGAACTGTGTCACTGGATGTCGGTAGCATTGCACCTTCCACAGAGACTGTTGCTGAGATTGGTACTACAGTTTAATACATATACATTTAAATGGTAATGATGTTTGCTTTACTTCTGATGAAGTCCCAAAGAATAGAGATGAAAGTGCTTAACTTTTAACAGTAAAGTCTTATTTTTATTTTACTGTCCAGTCAGCTCTTTTAGCCAATTCTTTTTGGTTATTGGTACTTTGCCCTCGGACTGTACAGATGCAAAGCCACTAACACTGCCAGTTTCTAATGCAGCATCACCATCTTGCATGCCTCTTCTGCATAGGAGGACACTATAATCATAGCACCTGTGAAAGTAGAATGATAAACACCTTTGTGGAGATTACTAATATATGACAATGGCTCCACCACATGATGCACCAATGATATGGATAACAGCTATGTAAAGAATCTAAAGAAACATACTTTGTCTGGTATGCCTTTGTGCCACCATCACAGATATGCCAGAGACGATATGGCAGTGCTAAGCAATGATGAATTTATAGCACAGATGTACCCCAGAACTGTGTTAAATGACATTGTATCCCCAATAGAGATATAAAGTGGTTCATCCAGTTCATCTCCCACATCCCAGCCTCTGTCAGGGTTCATGTTCTGTTTAGTCTCCACAGACAGGGTCAACAGGAACTCCTTTATAGTGGTCAAAATGGTCTCCAATGGTTGACCCAAACTGCAGCTATCCTCTCCTGTGCAATGACATGGGCTTTCTGGTGGGCATATAAAATTATGTTAGTAAACCTGCAATGGAACTGATTGGCTGTGCTGTTGTTGCCACTGACTACATTCACTTCTGCCACAAGAGTACAACACACATAGTCACAGAAGGCACAGTCTTTCATTCCTGTGTCTAGTATCTGTCATCCATGATCATAGATGGCCTGCAGTAGCACTTCCATCTTTGCCTTGGAAAACTAATCCAGGTATTTTTCTCCTCTTCCATGTATCAATGTATACATGTGAACATACAGTTATTGTCAGTGAGCAGACATATATGTGCAGCTTTATCTCTAATGGTCATACACCTTCTAGCAACTTCACCACTATAATGTGCCTCACCTAGAATGTCTCAAAAATTCCATTAAAGCTGCCCATGACATTCTCGTGGGGCAGCACAGAAACTGACTGCATTATTGACATGTACCCTGTAAGCAGTTTATGCTTATCTGTGCCCAGTAATGTCCATCATTTACGTGTTCCACATATTCACCCCTGCCAAGTACTGGTTATAAAAATGCTGTTCCGACTTCTCCTTGACCATTACATTTCATATCTGTTCTATCGACTCAGATATTGTGCATTACAACACTGCCCTCTCTATCTGAGCCACATACCAGGGATCATAGAACCAGGGATCATAGTGCGCATCACACAGCCCCACAGCCAATACTTTTGGAAAGCCACTGCTGCCTGAACCTGAGCCCTTTGGTCAGCCATTCATTGTTGCAATTTACTGATTTCTCCCCAAACGCCAGTCAGCAGATGGCTATGGCTATGGATCCATCTTCCAAAAAAGTATACAGTTATCCAATCCATCTCCCCACCTGCCCATGACTTGTGCAAGCTCATACCATCAGATGTGCCACATGATATAGTCTGTAGAGCACAATAGTTATTTATAGCAGAGCTCTGTCACAACCCTTCCACTGCTGTCCCATCCTTGGCAGCAAGTAGTTCTGGTGCAACCCCCCAACAAAAACAAATGAGTACTACAGTTATCCCATCACTGTCCCACTTGCCAGTGCCTTGAGGACCCTTACCACAGCAACTGTAGAATGGTCCTTTCCTCTGTAGCTAGATAGATAGCCATAACCAAAAATCAGGTTCCACAAACTATACTGATTATAATTTTAGTAGTGTGATGAGTACTGCAAAGGCTTTGTATATTCTTTTTCTGCAGCTTTGAGGCACATAGCACAGAAGTTTTGTTAATATAGAAATTCAAGGTAAATATTTCTGAATTTCATGCGTAACACTCTGAGTACCAGATGCAGACTGGGAAATGCAGCTCACGTCTACCTGTGCATACAAACGGAAGACTCCAAAGTTCTCTGTGCATGTACAGGCAGGCTGGTGAAATGCAATAAAACTATCACTCCCTTAATACCAAGCAACAGCTAAACACAATTTGCATGCATGTGATATCAACCCTGGGAGGAGGAAAGGAGATAGAATTGGATCTTCTTGCTATTTCTGCATGCAGTCACATTAGGTTTCCCTTCAGAGGGCTTAATTCTCTGTACACGAGTACAGTTTCTCAGAGATGGAGATTTGATACTATTTAAAGAACTAGGATTACATTGTGAACAAGTATATCCTGATAAAATCTATTACAAGCATGCCAAACATTAACTGGATCAGTATTTCAAGAGATCAAGTTTGATAGAGCAATACATCTACTGTTTATTAAAGTATATTGCACACATGTAGACAATAAGTACAGAAAGATATCTTTTAGTATTTATTTCTGAAAAGTAGACTTTTCTGTTATGACTTTATGTATAGTAAAAACTTAGTGAAGTTGTGGAACAACAGCTAATACAGGAAAAGAAGGAACTTTTTGTTTTAGAACATGCTTACAGAGCATCTGTCAATTATCATGTAGTTTAAACTGAATGTTTACCAGGGTCAGCGTATAATACAATACCTCATCTTACCAAGTCAGATTCTTAGATACTAGAAGGCTTGTCAATGGCAGCAACTGAATCCATCATTTAAAAATGAAACACTGCAAATTAAGGTAAGGCATATATAGTGCAATAGCAGGGAGTCAGTGCATACCAGTTAACTTTTAAATGGGCTCCAGTATTAGATGCATTAAACCTATAGTTTGTCTGAGTGGATAAAAGATTAGATAGCAGTCAGTGTGATTTGTTGATGTTTTCATAGATTCTAGGTACACCTCCATATTTAGAAATATTTTTTACTAACAAAAGGGTGTGATAGATTGGAAATTAACACATGATTGCAAGCACAGGCCTTCATTAAAGTACATAAATATGTGAGGCACACGAATGTGAGCAAAGCCCCTCCTTGTAGTACATATATATGTGAGACACACGAATGTGAGCACAGCCTCTCCTTGAAGTACAAATATGTGTAAGACACATGAAATGAGCACAACCACTCCTTGTAGTATAGACATATGTGAGACACACGAATGTGAGCACATCCCCTCCTTGTAGTACAAATATGTGTGAGACACACGAATGTGAGCACAGCCCCTCCTTGTAGTACAAATATGTGTGAGATACACGAATGTGAGCACAGCCCCTCCTTGTAGTACAAATATGTGTGAGACACACAAATGTGAGCACGGCCCCTCCTTATAGTACAAATATATCTGAGACACATGATTGTGAGCACAGCCCCTCCTTGTAGTACAAATATGTGTGAAACACACAAAGGTGAGCACAGCCCTTCACTGTATTACATTTATGTGTGAGACGCATGAATGTGAGCACAGCCCCTCCTTGTAGTTCAAATATGTGTGAAACACATGAATGTGAACACAGCCCCTCCTTGTAGTACAAATATGTCTGAGACACATGAATGTGAGCACAGCCCCTCCTTGTAGTACAAATATGTGTGAGACACAGGAATGTGAGCACAGCCCCTCCTTGTAGAACAAATATGTGTGAGACACACGAATGTGAGCACAGCCCCTCCTTGTAGTACAAATATGTGTGAAGCACATGAATGTGAGCACAGCCCCTCCTTGTAGTACAAATATGTGTGAGACACACGAATGTGAGCACAGCCCCTCCTTGTAGTACAAATATGTGTGAGACACAGGAATGTGAGCACAGCCCCTCCTTGTAGTACAAATATGTGTAAGACACAGGAATGTGAGCACAGCCCCTCCTTGTAGTACAAATATGTGTAAGACACACGAATGTGAGCACAGCCCCTCCTTGTAGTACAAATATGTGTGAAGCACATGAATGTGAGCACAGCCCCTCCTTGTAGTACAAATATTTGTGAGACACAAGAATGTGAGCACAGCCCCTCCTTGTAGTACAAATATTTGTGAGACACACGAATGTGAGCACAGCCCCTCCTTATAGTACAAATATGTGTGAGACACATGAATGTGAGCACAGCTCCTCCTTGTAGTACAAATATGTGTGAGACACACTTATGTGAGCACAGCCCCTCCTTGTAGTACAAATATGTGTGAGACACATGAATGTGAGCATAGCCCCTCCTTGTAGTACAAATATTTGTGAGACACAGGAATGTGAGCACAGCCCCTCCTTGTAGTACAAATATGTGTGAAACACATGAATGTGAGCACAGCCCCTCCTTGTAGTACAAATATTTGTGAGACATACGAATGTGAGCACAGCCCCTCCTTGTAGCACAAATATGTGTGAGACACACGAATGTGAGCACAGCCCCTCCTTGTAGCACAAATATGTGTGAGACACATGAATGTGAGCACAGCCCCTCCTTGTAGTACAAATATTTGTGAGACATTCGAATGTGAGCACAGCCCCTCCTTGTAGTACAAATATTTGTGAGACACAGGAATGTGAGCACAGCCCCTCTTTGTAGTACAAATATGTGTGAGACACACGAATGTGAGCACAGCCCCTCCTTGTAGTACAAATATGTGTGAGACACACGAATGTGAGCACAGCCCCTCCTTGTAGCACAAATATGTGTGAGACACACGAATGTGAGCACAGCCCCTCCTTGTAGTACAAATATGTGTGAGACACACGAATGTGAGCACAGCCCCTCCTTGTAGCACAAATATGTGTGAGACACACGAATGTGAGCACAGCCCCTCCTTGTAGTACAAATATGTGTGAGACACACGAATGTGAGCACAGCCCCTCCTTGTAGCACAAATATGTGTGAGACACACGAATGTGAGCACAGCCCCTCCTTGTAGTACAAATATTTGTGAGACATTCGAATGTGAGCACAGCCCCTCCTTGTAGTACAAATATTTGTGAGACATTCGAATGTGAGCACAGCCCCTCCTTGTAGCACAAATATGTGTGAGACACACGAATGTGAGCGCAGCCCCTCCTTGTAGTACAAATATGTGTGAGACACACGAATGTGAGCACAGCCCCTCCTTGTAGCACAAATATGTGTGAGACACACGAATGTGAGCACAGCCCCTCCTTGTAGTACAAATATTTGTGAGACATTCGAATGTGAGCACAGCCCCTCCTTGTAGTACAAATATTTGTGAGACATTCGAATGTGAGCACAGCCCCTCCTTGTAGTACAAACATGTGTGAGACAACTTAACTGCTCTGAATACATTTCAGTTTCCCCCTCAGTCCCTATTATAGCTTCTATGAAGCAACAAAATATGTCCCAACTCAAGTTAAGCATATCAGTGTTGTGCAATATTAAACATTTGCTGTTAGTAATGCCTTCCCACAGTTTTGATTATGTTTTGCTTGCTTGTTTGTTTACTTTTAATTCTCATTTCTCTCTATATATTTTATTTTTATCAGATGAAAATCAAAGTCTAAACCAACCGTACTAGAAGCAGTGAATGTAGTAACAGAAATAAAATGACTGGAAGTGGGCGCTTTAGAAATGTGTAAGAGTGAATTACATAGAAAACAATGCGCATTTTGGGAACAATACATACAGAATAATGTTTTGGAGGAGGAATGTGGTTTAAGTGAAAGCAGAAATTGAATGAACTAAATAATGTTTGATGGGCAATGACTGCACAGAGGATTATATATGATGTATAATGTTTGCAACTGAAAATATGTCAGTATGGTTTATTTTCATCTATATAAATGTATTTTTGCCTATGTCATAAGTGACAACTCAATTAAGATGTTTCTTGTTAAAAAAATAAATCCTTAAACTGAAGATTTGAGAAAAAGAATAAAATATATGCATCTTTATTGCAAAAAGGAATTTTTCTGCCAGTAGAAATATGTCACACCCATAAATTTCTCTACTGACTGTTGCATATTGCAGGGTCATAGTCATTATTGATTTGTATTTAAACCCTTAAGAGTAAAATGGCAGTCTTAATTTAATTTTATACCTAAGGAATTTCACTTCTCTAAAATGTTTACTAATAACTGTTAAGGTGAAGGCTAAGATGTTACCTCTTATATTCAGGCATGCTAAGCCATTTTATGGATAGGTAGGACATGAAGGCTTTTACAGTTGTTTCACATCAAGAGTCTGGCTTGTTGAATTATAGATCCTTTTCACTAGGGTCATGTATATAACTTACTTTCAACAACTGTACTACTGCACAGACCACAGATATGCATGTCCTAAACTGTTATTTTATCAGAGTAAAATGTCCTTTTCCAGTGACATAGATGGATGACACCCTGACTAAAGTCCAGGGCATAAGAGTTCAGTTAACGGCTTGGGCACTTGATGATGCTGGCATTCGAGGATGCCCATCCTGGAAGGTGGAGCTATAGATGTTTTCTGGTTACACCTGATTGTTTCTAGGTTGCAGAAAAGGTCAAAGAGAACAGGTTATGGTGGTCTGGGCAAGTGTGCAGAGGACAATTGGCAAAGAACATTTGGGACATACAGGAAGAAAGCAAGAGGAAACAAGGGCATCCAGAAAAGAGGTGAATGGATTGTGTGAGAGAAGACCTGCGATGGTCTGGCATGAGTGTCAAAGAAAGCAGGAGTGTGGCACTGAATTGCAAAAGATGGCTACAGCTGACATGACAACCTGACCTGATTTAAAAAAATGAGAAAAGGGGGGGGGGGGTTGATGATGATAACCTACTTCCCTAATCAGTTAACTAGCCACAACTGGAAGGCAAAGATAGGCCATGAGTGGGCCAGACTGCTTTCAGGTGTGGATGATATACAGGCAGAGGTGGGGCCTGTAGTGATGGAAGTGCCCATGTCTCCACCAGGTGTGTGCTTAGCTTCATAAATAATGATGTCATTGATGAGATGCCCACATCAGCACTAACTATCCTATGGCTTAGTGGATAATGGCACCCCTGGAATGGCTATCACAGTAGATGACTGCAGGGCACCTCTGCTCCTTTGGAATGAATGGGCTCAAATGTGACTGGAGATGGCGTAATGACTGGTAGATGGGGAGGAAAATATAAAAATCATAACTGTTTCTCCTAAACAGATAACTTTTTCAGTAGAAAGATACTGCCATCAAAAGTGCTTTTACTGACAGCTTCAGTGTTGTAGTGCCAAGTTCATACCTCACCAGCACTTACCTCCTCGTGTAAAGAATGAGAGCCATAGACACACTTTGTGTCTTAGTGCCCTGGTATAATTTCCTATATAATGTTTACTTACAATGGCGAAAGAAGAAATAGCACATGATCTTTATGCATAATCTCTATATGCAGGGTTTCAGAAGCATTTGACAGAGAAATTAGAGCATGTCCCATTATATACAGTGTCCATTATTGGAGTATATATGACGTTTTGTAAATAAGATATGCAGTACACACCTAGAAGATATATGCACTGAGATGTTCTTAAGTAATTACTGAATATATATACATATATGTGTGTGTGTGTGTGTGTGTGTGTGTGTGTGTGTGTGTGTGTGTGTGTGTGTGTGTGTGTGCATAATATATATATATATATATATATATATATATATATATATATATATTATATATACATACACACACACACACATATATATATATATATATATATATATATATATATATATATATATATATATATATGTTTACTCTCATAACCTTGAAATGGACTTTATCATTTCTTCATGTTGCTGAACCTTATAGTTGAAAGTGAAAATGTTTTCACATCCCCGTGTTGAACCATGTTAATACTGATGGTTCGACATTCATTGTTATGGAAATGTGGCCGTTGCATTTCATGTGCCGTTCAGTGTTCAGTGATGCTGGTTCACTGCATTGACATTTCAGTTTTAGCCCATTTGAAACTGTACTTCACTGTACTACCAGTCAACAAAGTGCACTTCAAGGTAATGATTGTAAACCTGTGAATCTATATATCTATCTATACATGTATATATATATATATATATATATATATATATATATATATTTATGGGTCTCCTTCCATTTGTCAAAAGTACACTTCATTGATAAACAGAAGACTGAGCCCACTTCCACGAAAGTGCACTGCATCAAAAGTGCACTTTCCTGAAAGCCGATTTGCTGAATCACATTACAGTGGGGATAAGGGAATATATCCTTTTCTCCACTGTAGTGCAATCTCGGAGTTTGTATATTATTGCACACGGGGGATGCAGGGGGGCTTGCCTTCCTGAATAAATGTGATTTAGTGTTTTTTTTTTTTTTTGTTTTGTTTTTGTTTTCTTATTTTGTGTTTCGCAAAAGTGCATTTTTGACAAAGTGCAGTTTCTCAAAAGTGAGTTTAACAGTTTATGTTTTGATGAAATGTGATTTCGATGGCTCAACATAGACCTGTATATATATATATATATATATATATATATATATATATATATATATATATATATATATATCTTTCCTCAATATAGAATATGAAAGATTTCTGGCATTATAGTATATAATATATATTATGCTGCGGTTACCTCCATATCAGAAAAAAATTATACTCCCATGCAGTGGCACATTTTATATGAAATAAAGTACATCACTTAAAATTTTTAATTTTTAAGATTCCAAGTGTTAGCCTTCAAGTATCTTGATTGCCTTCAACTTGTGTTGATAATGTCTACATCTCATATTTATATGAATATTAATTTTGAAGGAAAGCAAGGACTTCCCTTTTCTAAAAGTAAAGGATAAGCTTATTCCATGCTTGCTGAGTTGTCCTGCTCACAGGCCGCACTACTTATTACTATCATTTATTTTGTATTTTTATCTGTTGAACTCTGATCTGCTAATGGAAAATAATAATTTACTGAGCAGTTAAATTCAGCACCAACACAATTTGCAACTCTGTTTGATGATTGCACTACTTTACAGCATCCCAAACAAACATAAACCAAATAAAACACCATACAGGTTTATCAAGCACTTGCTGTTGCAGCAGTGTTGAGGGACTATACTGTGGTCAAATGAAATGATCATGCAAAACAGGACTAGAGACTGTGAATGTGCATAATACTGGCAACAAGGAAACTGTCTACTCAGTGCTGTCCTGTAGATGCACATGCAATTTTAATTCAAAGATTGTAAGGACATCCTCCCTAGTTAGATACAGGGCATGATAACAAGTACTGCGCCATTCTTTCACACACACATTTTCTGTAATAAAATACGACTACTTACAGCTGCTTACTTTTGCAAATTAATTTAAATTGGAGATTAACTGTCATGTTTGAAAGTTTCAAGTGGGAGCTGGTGTAAAGAATATTTTCCTTTATCTCAGTGTAGTACAGTCAGGTGCACCTAGGTTAGTACATGAAAAGTCCCTAGCATGCCATGGCAGTGGTTTCATGCCCACTCAGTAGGTGTACGAACATTAAAGCAATATATAAACAATTCTCTTGACAAGTCAATTTAACAGAGATTCTAGCATACAGCACATAAGAATATAATGATTAGCTGACAGGTAGTAACTTAGCTTGGATTTAAAGTGTAGAGAGTAAAATCACAAAATCATACTGTTGTGCAAAGCAGTACAGTATGTTAATTGGGAGAAGTATATCCAAGGACAAATACATCATACTGCCTATTCAAACAAGATGAAGTTATGGATGTAGCAAAGTATGACTTGTAGTCTAAGACAAAGTACTGTGAACTGTCTCATGACCTGATTAATTTAAGATTTGAATATTGTCAATACCACATATAAAGTATCTATGCAGTACATGCACATGTGTTCACAATGTCTGCCTTTGTATTAACTTAGCAAGATATTTTGAGCTTATCGGTTTCCTGGTGTTATAGTAAACATTACCAGATAAATACGAATCATGATCAACAGTGCACCCAGAAAGTAAGATATGCCTAATCATTGTATAGAATAAATATTTATGCAGAAAACAAGTTTAGGGCAATTGTTTGTTTTTAGATTTAGTTGTTTAGCTGACTTCCTTTCATCTAGAGAGCAATAATTCTATGAAACATTGCCAATGCTGTTTAGCACAGAGCAGTAAGGCTATGAACTGATCACTACAGAATTATGGAAAATGTATCAAAATGCATAGAAATATATTCTAAACACTGGGGAAAAACTGAGTTTCAGTATATTACTAAGTTGCCATATAATAGTCTTTATATGCTATATAATAGTTTGTTATACACTATCACATAGGCTGCCAGACAGATATGCTGGCATATGTAGATGCTTTCATTCTGAGTTTTGCATGACTATAGTGTAGATTAAACTTTGCTCAGCATCAAGCCTCTAAACTTCACACAATCAGTGCAATGCCTACATATTAGACATTTCTTTGAGTACTCCATCTTAAAAAGATTGTAATGGAAAAATAATTACCTCTGCCTGTTTTGTTTAAAATTACTTTATACATCAGTTGGTAAACTGTTACTATCCACCTCCATAAAACATTTAGCAGTAAATTAATTTCAAAACCCTTTGTATGCAAGGAACATAAATTGACCAAAAAAAGGTTATTTCCATTTTATAAGCATACTGATAGGTCACTTAAACTTCTATCAGATTAATGATTGCAGCTCTCTTAAACATATTTTGTGTTTTAAACAAAAAACATTTAAATGTTTTGTACTTTTAAATTAATATTTAGGTAGCTCAATAGCAAAGAAGCTCTGCCATACAAGACACAACTCTGTAGTGTCTGTCCCATCCATGCAAATGAGAACATTCCCACTGCTTCTCATGCCTTAATACTTACTTTTCATTGTTACTGAAAGGCTGTCTGACTGCCTGTTTTAACTCGGGAGTCATATGATCAAACATTAACTCATAGCCTATATAATGAAATCAGAGAATAAATAACATGAAAATTGACTTACTGGCTTTCCTTACACTGTACTGCAACATTTTGTTAATATGTTGTTACTAAATTATTGAATAGTTTCCTTATTTTAGTCACAGATATGATGTCATAAATTATTTTAATATTTCAGATTTTGTGTTGAGAGCAAAGAGAAAAATTGCATAAACTGCAGAAACACTGCAGGTGACGTTTTCCAGTAGCCCTGCTAATAACATGTATCCTGTTACCTTGGGTATGATCATGTGTCCTGTTACCTTGGGTATGATCATGTGTCCTGTTGCCTTGGGTATGATCATGTGTCCTGTTACCTTGGGTATGATCATGTGTCCTGTTACCTTGGGTATGATCATGTGTCCTGTTACCTTGGGTATGATCATGTGTCCTGTTACCTTGGGTATGATCATGTGCCCTGTTACCTTGGGTATGATTCCTTAATCTTGATTTGTTTATTGTGTTACATGAGCAAGTCATTTACCAAACAGTTCTCATGACTTACCCCAGAAAATAAGTGATTACTACGTTTCTATGGTGAACAAATAAAAAAGCAAAATGTTTCTGTTCCATAAACTAATATTTGACCCAAGTCTAGGAAATAACATCCTCTCTGAGGGGGCTACCATTTTTGACTGAGTATACAGAGGGCCACCTGCTCTAACTGCATTCCCAACAGAAATGTTATTTGTGCAGTGAAAATTACCTTAAAGCCACTCCAGTGGCCTGACTGAAGAATATATCCCAGCAAAACTAGTGAAATAATGTTAAAGATGGTGTGGTCAGAGCTGAAACTCTTTATCCAAAAGCACTCATTAATTTGCTCATTCATTCATTCATTCATTCATTCATTCATTCATTCATTCATTCATTTTCTCATAACCCACTTAATCTAATTTAGGGTCTCAAAAAGCTAAACTTCTGTTCATGGTGTTCGAAATAAAACTCATTAAGATTCTTACTATAGTGTTACTATATGTCCAAACAGTGGAATGCTATCCCACAAAATTAGAAATAATAGACAGACTTTCCTGCTTCAAAATAGATCTCAAATAATACCTAAATCAATCCTTGGCATGTTCATGCTCATCTCCAGGCTGATAGTTTATACCATGAGGTAGATTTCTCCCAAATCTTCTCATGTCCTTCCACATCCTTGTCCAAGATATCTCCTTTTACAACCTCTTTGACATTTATTCATCACACGTCATGCCTTGAATATCGCCTCTCCAGTCCATCTCTCTTGCTTTCTATAATCTAATATTTCATTAATACTATATTTGCCCTTCAAATAAGCATCTTAATCCTCCTTCAGCCTCCTTCACCTTACCTACACATTCTCTCAACCACTTTTTGACAATCTCCCTCATCTTATTTTTTGTATGAAACTTCTACAACCCTTTCACTAACTCTTATGGCCAATATTCAAACATATATTTCTCTCTCCTTTACATTGTTAGTGTCATCCATCAATCTCTTATCATAATGTAGACATCCTAGCTGCTTGTATAAAAAAACCTGTTACAGCAAATTACTTTTCATATCAAATGTATTGTATGAACCTGTTTTTATCTGTATATAACCCATTGTAAATCAAGCGTGTAAATTGTGTTTACACTGTATAATTATGATGAAAACAACATTGTTGCTAAAACCATACAAAAGTACCTTACCTTTTAGCTTGCAAAATAACTTGTTAAACTTGAAATAAACACTTAAAGTTTGCTTGTAACTGCCCCATAAAAGTACAGATTTGAGGAGTAAGCAGAATGGCATCAATCATAATGTTATGCTTATTGGCATGAAGTGACAGTTAAGTGAGAGTCTCCTTTAAATGAGCTGATAGAAAGCAATGAAGCTATAAGTATCATAGGTTCATAGGTTCATAGGTTCATAGGTAGATACTAGGCTATTGGCCCTAGGGCCTATACAAGCCTAGTCAAAAAGGTACCCTGGCTTTCACCACCCAAGAAAATTATATCATAATTGTGCAACTGCATTACATGATACAAGTCAAAGCATTTCTTGCTAAAGCTTTTTAAAAAAATATTCCATCTGCATTGCATGAAAAGCACCCTGTTAATGAATCATCATTATGCACATATGAATGTGCAAATCAAAAGAAGAAAATGGATATCTATATTACAGTGTAGTATATATGACCTCCTATGGGACAGCTAATTTGACCTAGCTGACAAAAATGAACAGCATGAACATTCACCTGAGTTTGATCAGTTCTTCATCCAGTGTTGCATGGACTTCAGCAGTATTAGGTTTATACTAGCCTTCTCAACCACTGTCATATAAATGTGATAAAAAAGGATTTTATCTTGAGTGAATGACAGATTGACTTCTACCTCAGTATACAGAACTGAGTGAAAGGGTTAATTTATTTATTCTTTATTTTTCCATGAAACAAAACTATTTTAAAACTTGTTTATCATCTAGTCTAAGTGACTAAAAGACACTTGTTTATTACATTCTTTTACATTTCTAGCAGTTTGATAAGACACCTGTTTATTAGTCTATGTGACTAAAATATACCGGTTTATTACATTCTTTCACATTTCTAGAAGTCTGATAAGGTAATTGTTTGTTACATTCTTTTATATTTTTCTCAAGTGAAATTGCAGAGTTATAAGGGTTGGCAGGTAAACATTCTGGGATGGGTGGCCAAAATTTCTGGTCTGTCCTGGAAAGTTTTTATTGATTCCTAAAGGTTACGTTCCCAGGAAAATTGGTAAACAGCTAGGGTATAAAAACCGGGACACTCTGTTGGCTGGTTGAAGCCTCACCAGTGGAGTGGATGCACTGCCCAGGACTTTCCTGATAGAGTCTCCTACCTGACCGTAACAGGGCTTCCGAGTCGAGGTGTAAGCTAGGATGCCGTCTCTTACTTTATCTGTGATGTATTAACTTTTTCTTTCCCTTTTGGTTTGATATTACTGTTAAGGCTTGCCTGATGTGCAAGTATAGCTGGTTTGATATTAATGCTTGCCTTACACAGAAGTATAACTGGTTTGATATTAATATTAATGTTTGCCTGACATAGAAGTATAGCTGGTTTGATATTGCTACTAATGCTTGCCTATTATAGAAGTGTAACAGCATATTGTCTCATAAAGCTTTGTTCATTCTAGTGAAAACTCTTTGTCTTGATCATTTCTGTCCTGCTAAAAAAATTGCAATACAACCATGTTATTCAATTTTTAGTATTTCATGTTTTTTGACCTGTTGGCATTCAAAGTTCAAAATGATGCACCCTATATCAACCCAGTAGACATTGCCAGTATCCTTACATGAAAATTGAGTGCAATCTTCACCCAGAGACTTCTATTCAAAGCACTAAAATATCTGAATCTCTCACATCCTTGAATATCTTTAAAGATCATTTGCTGAAAGTGCTAACCAAAACTAAAAATACTTCCTTCTTGGGACCTGACAATACACTTGGTTACTTATTTTAATAGTGTTAAATAGGCCCTCCCTTACTGATATATTCTTTAAGCTGTTCAGCTTACTTTTAGCTAATGCTTTTTTCCTTGATGAATGGCACACTGTAGTGGTGATGCATCTCCATAAGGGTCATCTTACAACCAATCTAGGTAATAACAGACCTAACTGCTTCACAAGTCTCATCTACAAAGCCATGGAATGAATTGTAACAGGCCTCATAAATGGTGATACTAAGGATCCAGTTATGCCTGATCCCCAGGAGTTTGCCTTTATGATAGGTAGATCTTGCCTATTTAATTGAGAAAACTTTTTCAAAAGGGTCACAGAAACTGCAGATGGTGGTCATGTAGTGCACAAAGCATATCTTAACCTAGCCAAGGTCTACAGCGCAATTCTACATGCTGGCATAAAACAAAATTTAGTTGCTTTAAAATTGATCCATATATGGTAAGATGGACAGCAAGCTCTCTGTAAGACAGTACCCATACAATAAAAGTTGCAAGTACCTCATCAAAAGTACGAAAGTGATCAGTGGTGTCCCTCAGAGTTCAGTGTTGGGACCTCTCCTTTTTGGCATTTACTTCTCAGATCTCTAAGAAGAGAGCCAATATCTCTAATAAAGTTTGCAGATTACTACAAACTGAGGGTTGCTTTTAAGGCACCCTACAATACCCAAACCACCAAAATGACCTCTCCCTAGTAAAGTCTGAGTACACTAAAATGAATTGAAACTTAATGCTAAAAAGTGTAATTTTAGCACTTTTGTAGACAACGCCCTCATCATGCTGCATAGACGCTATATCACTGCAAAACGAACATGCAGTTCAGGATGCAGGTAAGTGGTTTGATAGCTCCATCTCCTTGATCACATGACAGTGACTGTCAAAAAAAATCTTATTTTTCCTGGCTAATTGCCAATGGAATATCATCAAAGAATAAAGAAGTAATTACTCCTTTGTGCTCAGCACTGATCATGCCAATTATTGAGTACAGCACTCCCTTTGAGATGTATCTCGTTAAACATATCAAACAGTTAGAAAGCTCCAAAGGATCCTAACCAAAAAGATCCCATGCCTAAGTTAGTGAGCTAGCAAGATGCATTGAAGTTCTATCTCTTTATTTGGTGTCTTATATATTTATAAGAACAGATTTCTCTCTCATTTACCATGTCATTAGAGACATGATTGTCCTAGACCCCCTGTTTCTCCTCGAGTCTTATATATCCACTAGTACGACAACCAGGGACCTAAATCTTCAACAAGCAATGTGTTAAACATGGTGGAGGGGCATGTTTATAATACACCATCTCCCAGACCTGTGGGAAAAAACAACTTCCCCTACATATTAAACAATGCAGTGCACTATTCCTTTAAACATAAACTAGATGTCTGGATGGGTATATGTACATTTATATCAGGTTTAACTGTTATGGATCTCCTGGAGAAAGGAGATACAGCCTGGGGTTGGGGATACTGCTACCGCTAGTGCATGAATGGTCATAAGACCCTCTGGCAGACCTCTCAACTGTCCCTGATTTTCAGGGACGTCCCTGATTTTGACTCAAATTTTAGCTTTGTCCCTCTTAATCCCTCAACACTGGTACCTTTTGAACAAAAGGTGGTGAATTATACTTAATAAATAATGACAATAATTAAGAGCTGAACACTTATTTTACTTCAGGAAAGTTATATTAACTCACATTCTCTAATTCTGTTATTGTCTCAAGTTAATAGAAATAATATTTTAAAAGTGTCCCTGATTGTCCTTGATTTGTTCTGGATTTGTCCCTGATTCTGTTGAGATTTGTCCCTGATTGGAATATCTATGAATATAAGAAGCTATGAATAATGATCAGGGCTGAAACTCAAGCCTGCAAGACTGTAAGATTCGTCTGCAAGAAACATTCACCGGAAGAACAATAAGGTTGTCATTATGCTAGGATGTCTTGCAAGACCGAAAACTACTGTTACAAGCATCAGAAAGGTATATTCAAAACAAGTGGGGTTTAGAGTTTTAGATTATAATGCATCAGTTGTCCTTTTTTCACATATGTTATTTCTACAGGTCTACTGCTCACTTTTTAATGGTGCATTTACACCATTAGAGATTTACAGTGTATCTTTTTAGATCCTGTTTTTGTTTGCATTTATCTGCATGGCTAAAATTGCAGATAAATACAAACAAGCATATTTTTTACCCTTAGCCTAAGCACTGCATTTAACTTTTCCTGAAGCCTAGTTTCAGTAATTTGTTAAAGCAGTTGAAAAGAATGAAGGGTCTGTTAACTTTGTTAAAGAATTACACAAAAATACACAAAAGGATCCAAGGACAACCAAATAACTCCACAATAAATCTGTCTTTAATCTTTAAAAAGTGAAGGTAGGGACATAAGTGCTTTCGTAGCAAAGCTACTTCATCAGATGCATGATCAACAACAGCTGCTAGTCTCTAGGACCTGTTTTTTTTTAATTAATATTCTGCTGCTTTTTAACCTAGAAAATAAATCTGTCTGCTATATTCTTAAACAATTCTGCATCTCCTCAGGCGCTTACAGTTGCCCACTGTTTACTCTTCTCATGCCCCTGCTGTTTCACTTCACAAAAAAATCTGTAGGCTCAACAGTAAGACATTCTCCTCACTACAGAGGTTGTGTTCACACATTTAAAAAGTTGGTGCAAACAGAAAGTAATGAAAGTAAGAAACTTAATTTTAGAGGAATGAGTATCTGACATATATATCCTATATCATTAAGAGGGAAAATACATTCATCTTGAGACTGTAGTGTACAAAATAAAGTCTGGGATTCAGAAAAGTGCTAGAGAAGCACTACATGACTAGCCCAGGAGTTGTTTTAAATCTTGTTGATAATGTGAGTAAGTATTCATTTTATTTAGAAAACGTCTGCATATCATTGCTGGAGCCTTCCTGTGTCCTGAAAGAGTGCTCTTCAAACTATCTGGAGGTATACAAAGCGGAGTATATTTTTCTGGCACTTCAGAGTTGTGTACTGGTAATTGTTGTTTGACTAATTTTATATCATTGCTGGCTGACTTCAGAGTTGTGCACTGTTATTTTTGCTTCACTGTATAGTTTTTCAGATCTCTGCTGAAGGTGTTGGTTTTCCTATACCCACCCAGTACATGAACTACAAAATGAACTGGCACCTCACCTAAGTGTCATGGGAGGATCCACCTTGGATCCCGGGAACTACCGTCCCATCAGTCTGACAAGCCTGATCTGTAAGGGCATGGAACGCATTATCATGGAACTTATAAACAAAGACATTGGCAACCTTCAAACACTGGACCCCACCCAGTGGGTTTGTAAAGAGCCGGTCTTGTCTTCTGAATCTGATTGACTTCTTCGAATCAGTCTCCAGAGCTGTGGACGTGGGTAAGGTGGTCCACACAGCCTATTTGGACCTCACCAAGGCCTTCGACACCATCCCCCACTCTGGAATCATAGATAAACTTACTAAGCTGGGCATAAATCCCTACATCACTCGATGGGTTGCCATCTGGCTTACTGACAGAACCCAGACTGTAAAAGTAGCCGACTCCAAATCCAGCTCCAGACAAGTGACAAGTGGAGTACCTCAGGGTTCAGTCCTGGGACCACTCTTGTTTGGCATCTACTTCTCTGAAGTACAGGCCAACACTAAGGGACTCTGGCTAACAAAGTTTGCAGATGACTGCAAACTGGGAGCCATTATTGAATCCCCAAATGATGTGGATATTCTACAAAATAACCCCATAAGCCTGACTAGTCTGGTCTGTAAAGCTATGGAGCGTATTATCATGGAACTCATAAACAAAGACATTGGGAGCCTCCAGACACTGGACCCTACCCAGTTCAACTTTGTTAAGGGCAGATCTTGCCTCTTAAACCTAGTTGGTTTCTTTGAAACAATTACCAAAGCCATAGATGAGGGCAAGGTAGTCCACACAGCCTACCTGGACCTCACAACAGCCTTTGACACAATACCCCACTCAGGCATCATAAATAAGCTTACCAGCTTAAATATCAACCCCTATATCACAAGATGGATTGCAAACTGGCTCAGAGATAGAACCCACATGGTCAGAATTGTAGGTGCCATGTCCGAATCCAAACCAGTTACAAGTGGCATCCCACAGGGCTCAGTTCTGGGACCTCTTTTGTTCGGTATATACTTCTCTGAGGTTCAGGCTAGCATGGGGGGATTATGGTTGACAAAGTTCGCAGATGACTGCAAACTGGGGGCCATAATCGAATCTCCAGCTGACACAAGCATCCTCCAAAAGGGTCTCACAGAGACGGATGCTTGGTGCCAGAGCCACAGCCTTAAGCTAAATGCTAAAAATTGCATAGTCATCCCCTTTGGGGAAAAACAAGGTGCCCACAAATTACCACATAGGTGGTAATCCATTAAGTACAGAAGAAGTAATTAGAGATTTGGGGACCAACGTAGATAGTAATCTCTCCTTTGATAATCACGTTGCCAAAGTGGTTAGAAAGACCTTCTATATAGCCCACCTTATCACGAAAGGGTTCGCATCTAGATCAAGAGAGGTCATTGTGCCCCTCTACTCATCACTCATCAAGCCCATAATTGAATACAATGCCCCTTTTGGGATATACCTTTCCTGACACCTGCAGCAACTGGAGAGACCCCAAAAGTACCTCACCAAGAGGATCATGGGCTACAAACAGATGTCCTATGCAGCTCGATGAAAGAAACTCCAGCTCTAATCAGTTGCTTACCGCCTACTCAGAGGTGATCTATGCCTGACGTACAAAGCCATGTCAAACCCAGAATTAATGGACATGCTCCACCTCAAAAAAATCCAAGTCCCTTAGAGCTACATGCTCCAGAGACCTAAACCTCAGCACAAAAATAAATAGGACATGCTGGAGGGACAGATTAATTTCCCAGAGGCTCCCAATTCAAGTTAGACATAGCCCCTTGCTGACCCTCTTCAAGCGAAATCTGGACGCATGGATGGGAAATCGCAAATTCACCCCTGTGATCTCTTCTGTGTCCCTGCTAGACAGAGGCACAGTAAACTAATCTTAAAAGGGTACCTTCTGTGACCTACTTACAGAGGCACAGTAGGCTAATCTAATAGGGAGTGGGAAGCTAAATACACTCTGGCTAGGCTTATAAATGCCCTAGGACAGATAGCCTAGTATCTACCTATGAACCTAAAAAGGCCTAACAGAAACAGATGCCTGGTGCCAGAGCCATTGGTTGAATCTTAATGCCAAGAAAAGTATAGTTATCCCCTTTGGAAAAAAACATGTACCCATGAATTACCACATTGGTGGCAGGATGCTAAACATCGAAAGTGTGATGAGAGACTTAGGGACAGTGGTCTCCCTTTCAATAACCACATCACCACAACAGTCAGGAAATCCTTCTATGTGGCACACCTCATCACTAAGGGCTTTTCATCCAGAAAAAAGGAGGTCATTGTTCCACTGTATTCATCCCTCATTAGACCCATTATAGAATATAATGCCCCGTTTGGTATGTACCTCACAAGACATCTGCAACAGCTGGAAAGGCCACAGAAATACCTCACTAAAAGAATCACAGGCCTAAAGCAGATGCCATATGCTGACCGTCTAAAAAAACTCCAGCTATACTCTGTGGCATATTGTCTACTCAGAGGCGATCTCTGATTAACATACAAGGCCATGTCAAACCCTGAGCTGTTGGACATGCTTCACTTAAAGAAATCCCAATCCCTCAGAGCCACACACTCCAGGGATCTAAACCTTGTCATCACAATGAACAAAACGTGTTGGAGGGATAGGTTCCTGACCCAGCGACTCCCCTTACTCTGGAATAGACTGCCCATACATGTCAAGCAGAGCGCCTCATTGGCCCTCTTCAAAAGGAACCTTGATGATTGGATGGGAGATAGGAAATTCACCCCAGGGATCATGTCAGTCGCCCTGCTAGACAGGGGCCCTGAGAAGTAAATATTGTGGGAAGAAATATCCAGGGAATTGAGAATTGTTATGGCTAGACTTGCATAGGCCCTAGGGCCAATAGCCTAGTACCAACCTAAGAACCTATGAACCCTCCCTATTCTTGTGTTGTTGTTTAAATTTGGAGGTTTTTGCAGTTGCCCGCCCCCACTATAGATTTGATCTGGGACACTGCCCCCAGTCCCATCTCTTTACCTCATTCTACCCAATAGACTCCTTCTGCATTGTTTTTAGTCATTTTTAATTTAATTGCATTTTTTAAACTGTTTGGTCTAATATTGCTACATACTCAAGTGTGCTAACTTGCACTGCATTTGAATTGTTTTGACTGCTGTTTTAGCTACTTTTCTGTATATCTAAAAAAAGAAAAAAAAGAAATACCTTTCCTGTAACTAGTGTAGTCCAGATTCAGATTTGCTGTATAAAGGATTGTATGTAAGCTTCTGAGCTCCCCCCCAAGCTTTCTGTGTTGGAGGGAAGCCTTCTAGCTTATCAGTGGGAGTGGTAAGCAGTAGGTAACCTATCTACCACATAAGGAGTGGTTCTGGCCCAGAAATTGTAGTTATTGGCCGTTTGGGCAGTTTTTCCATCTCTCTCAACTTTCTGATTTAAAAGCCCACATTTGCACTTGTTTCCCCCCTTTCCTGTAACTAGTTTAGTCCAGATATAGATTCTTACCTTTAGCACTTGAATTTGCTTATTTGTGATCAGCACTTGTTCAGAACTTGTAAGCACTAAATAGATTGCTAATTACTACAGCACTCAACCTTCCTCATTACCTAGAGGAAAACAGTTTTTGTACTTACTTTCCTCACTTGCTTAGAGAAAAACAGCTCTTGCACTCACTTTCCTCACTTATCTAGTGGAAAATAGTTTTTTATTCAGGCATGTCCAAGGTCAGCTCCCAGTGTTTTCTCCTGTCTATCTGATGAATCTGGGCATCATGGGGCAATGTAGAAATTGCCTCATGTACACAGACAACCCTCTCCTCCTACCACCCAAGACTACAACCTGTGAGAGATGCACTTATCTAGCCAAACTGGAGGTAAAGCTCTCTCCAATCAAGACTGAACTTGACAGTCAAGAGGAGAAGCTAAACACTTGCACCACGCCACACTCATCACATAGTCTCACTAAATCTACACCAGCAAAATCCACATACAGAAACACAAAAACATTCGTGGAGGCTCTCAATAATAATCTGCTCAAGCAACAGAGACCTCCAAAGCAGAAATGCAAGGAACCTCCACCCACCAACACAACCCAAATGAGACATAGCCCGCAGACTCAGTGTGTCACTCAACCATAGCCAATAAGGCAAAACAACTTACCCAACACACTAGTCATAGGCGACGCTATAGTCAGACACACTAATGTCCCACTCAGAAGGCTAAACAAGGAGAAGGTTACTGTCAGCTGCCTGACGGGTTTCAGGATCCGCCACATAACCCATGCACTCAGGTCACTCCACAACAAGTACAAATATGACTCTGTCATTGTCCATGTTGGCGTGAACGACCTGAGATGTACCTCCCTGGACTACATGAAAAGAGAAATGGAAGAGCTCTCCGATTTTGTAGCCCAGGGAGGTATAACCCTAGCCCTAAGTAGCATTCTGCCATCACCAAGAATGATGCCGCAGTACAAGGACAAAATGATCGACTTCAACAATTGGCTAAGCTTCTGGTGCCATTCTAAAGGGATCCAGTATCTGTCTGCCTGGGATGACATGGCCAACAGACCACGATGCTTTGCCAGAGATGGCATGCACCTGTCATCCCTGGGATTCCGGATACTGGCTATGGTTCTTGCCGCCCCTATAGTGCCTTTTTTAGGCAAGGTTCAAATGACAAATTCACCACCGTAACAGGAACAGGCAATCAAAAACTGAGGGTGATGCTACTCAATGCTAGAAGTCTAAATCTCAAAATGCACTCACTTGAGGCACTCCTTAAAATGGAGAACATCAATATCTGTGCAGTGACTGAGACCTGGTTCAAGGCTCCAGAGAGCACCCCTGCACTACTAGGCTATAACTCATACCACACTTTTTGGCCATGTAACCTGGACAGGAACACCAAAGGCGGAGGTGTGTCCATATTCATTAAGGATATCCACACCTGCAGGCTAGCTGCTCAGCATAATGCAGCCGAGTTATCCAAGTGCAACTAACTCTGTGCAAAACTGAAATCCAAATTGTAGCTTGCTACAGATCACCCACCATGCTCCAGGATTCCCACTCCTCTTTTCTTGATGTACTGGAAAATATTAGGGTTCAACCAAACACCCTAATAATGGGCGATTTCAACTATCCCACCATTAACTGGGAAAACTACTCGTGTACCAACTCCTTCGCTCAACGCTTTCTGGAATTCATAAACTCCAATGCCCTGGGTCAACTTATCCACACCCCCACCAGGGGCAACAATATCCTAGATCTAGTCATTATCAATATGAGTGACCGGTGTTCCACACCTGAAGTCAATGCCTCATTGGTCCGATCCGACCATAAGCTAATTACCCTAGATTTCCACATCCTGCCTCCACCCCCCCATTAAGGAAACCATGGTAAAAAATTTCTCCAAAGAAAACTTCATGCTTCTTAAGACAGAAGTGGTGAACTTCATGACACCCATGCAGATGGAGAATACAGTTACGACTACTGAATCCTACACAATTGCACTTTATAAGCACTTACATGAGTGCATGGATCATGCTATCCCAAACAGAACCAAGATGCTATCCTCCAAAAAAAGGAAACCAATCTGGTGGGCCCCTGCCATAAACAAACTGTACAACAGAAGGAAGAAACTCTTGCAAAAGAAAGTAAAATCCCATGAGTGGAGGAGCTCCCTGGTCAGCCTCAGTAAGAAGCTGCGATCCCTGATAAAATCCTCCAAAGCTAGTTACGAAAACAAAATTGCCACTGATTCTAAAGACAACCACAAAGCATTCTATAGCTATGTCAAGAATCTCAATGGCAACACTCTGATCTGCTCTGAGTTACAGCACAATGGCACTAAATATACAGACCCAACTGATATTGCCAACATCCTGGAAGATAGGCTCAATGCTAACTTTACCTCCCTCTCACCCCCTAAAGAGCCCATCTCTATACCGGAAGAATGCAAAGTTCCTGTAATCACGGCTGTACAGGTAAAAACCACACTTTCCAAAGCCAAGAACACAGCATCCATGAGACCAGACAACATCCCAAGCTGTGTTCTACACAAACTACAGAATAAACTGACACCCCACCTAAGCACCATGTTCAATCATAGCCTCACCTCAGGCTTTGTGCCTGCTGAATGGCACACAGCAACGGTTATCCCACTCCACAAGGGGGGAGCCACTACGGACCCGGGGAACTACCACCCCATTAGCCTGATGAGCCTGGTCTGCAAGGCCATGGAATGTATCATCATGGAACTTATAAACAAAGACATTGGTAATCTCCAAGCTCTGGATCCCACCAAGTTTGGGTTTGTAAAAGGCAGATCATGTCTCCTAAACCTGATAGACTTCTTTGAAGCCGTCACCAAAGCTGTAGACAAGGTTAAGGTGGTTCACACAGCCTATCTAGATCTTGCCAAGGCTTTCGCCATCATCCCAACTCTGGAATTATAGATAAACTCACTAAACTAGGTATAAATCCCTATGTCACAAGATGGGTTGCCAACTGGCTCACTGACAGAACCCACACTGTGAAAGTAGCAGACTCCGAATCCGACTTCAGACCAGTGACAAGTGGAGTACCACAGGGTTCAGTCCTGGGTCCTCTCCTGTTTGCTATCTACTTCTCTGAAGTACAGGCTAACACAGAAGGTCTTTGGCTAACAAAGTTCGAAGATGACTGCAAACTAGGAGCCATAATCAAAACTCCTAACGATGTGGACATCCTACAAAAGGGCCTCACTGAGACAGATGCCTGGTGTCAAAGCCATGGCCTCAAGCTCAATGCCAAAAAGTACATTGTCATCCCCTTTGGTAAAAACTCTGTACCCATGAACTGCAATATAGGCGGTAGTATACTTAACACCAAAAGTGTGATAAGAGACCTTGGGACACAGGTGGACAGTAGTCTTTCCTTTGATAATCACATTGCCACAGTAGTCAGGAAATCCTTCTACGTGGCACACCTCATCACAAAAGGTTTCTCATCCAGAAAAAAGAGGTCATTGTTCCCCTCTACTCATCACTCATTAGACCCAGTATAGAGTACAATGCCCCTTTTGGTATGTACCTCACAAGACATCTACAACAACTGGAAAGGCCACAGAAATACCTCACAAAGAGGATTACTGGCCTCAAACAGATGCGCTACACAGACCGTCTCAAAAAACTCCAGCTTTACTCCGTTGCATATCGCCTACTCAGAGGTGATCTCTGCCTAACATACAAAGCTATGTCAAACCCAGAGCTGTTGGACATGCTCCACTTAAAGAAATCCCAATCCCTCTGAGCTACATGCTCTAGGGACCTAAACCTTGTCACCACAATAAACAGAACATGCCGGAGGGATAGATTCCCATCCCAGAGACTTCTCATACTCTGGAATAAACTACCTATCTTTATCAAACAAAGCTCCTCATTAGCACTCTTCAAGAAAAATCTTGATGATTTGATGGGAAATAGGAAATTCACCCCAGGGATCACCCCTGTGGCTCTGCTCGACAGTGGCACAGGAAAATAATTTTCTTGGGTGGCAAAAGCCAGGGTACCTTTTTGGCTGGGCTTGTATAGGCCCCAGGGCCGATAGCCTAGTACCTACCCATTACTGGCAGTAGAGCTCTAACAATGTGTTCCTCAGTTTGTCAAATCAGACATGTAACAGATTACATGCCATTTGTTGTCTAGTCACAAATAACTAATACTTAAAATTAAAGCAATTGTTTACTTATTTGGATAAGTGATCTGGGGGCTGACTCAATCCATTTCATCTCACTGAACTTGGCTTGCTTTATTCTCTATAATATACCCTTTCCTACCTGCATCCCTATTGAAATGTCACTTGAAATGCTGAAAGCTAATAAGATTCCCCCCAAAAAAGACTGAAAACACAGGAGAGACATCTTTTTGCACCCTTCCTTGTGGGGGGGCAAGCCCCCACACCCCAAACGTAGATATATATATATATATATATATATATATATATATATATATATATATATATCCATTTTGATATCACCATACCTTAGATAATAGGGAATATTCTGTGAAATGGCATCTTGGACTTAATATATGCAAGTCCGTCATTTTGCCATTCAGTGTCTGTATTTCAGGACTCACTCTAAAGGGTCCTGACATTTCAGATGTTTACCTTCCTACCTTTCCCTTGCAATGTTTCCTTCATACTCTCCATTCACTGCTTTGACATCTTCCTCACTAATATCAGTTTAACTTACTTCTGCAAACACCACCATTAACAGCCCCCCACAAGTCCTCAGTCATTTTCACTTCATCTCATCTTATTTATCTTGTAACAATATCTTAAGATTTCCACATTATTATGAAAGATTTCTAAATTCTGAAAAGATGAGACCTTTGCCACTTTGTACAATTACCACCTTAACATTATGACTTCCCTTTGAATTACTCCAGGACAACTAATACCAGACTCACTACAATCATGCTAAGTCCAGACAAGGTCCATACCCCATTACCTCTATTCCCTCTGCAATGTAGATCAAAAACATCTGCCACAAGTCCAAATGCTCTCACCTGCAAAAATACAGTCATTAAGCAACACTACCAGTGTCTTGCCACTAATCCTGTCTATGCAACACACACACAACTCACAAATACAGACAGACACACACAGACACACACACACACACACACACACACACACACACACACACACACACGCACACACATACACACACACACACACACACACACACACACACACACACACACACACATGATAATAATAATAATAATAATAATAATAATAATTATAAATCTACTGAAAGCATCTATTATCTTCCTTTTACTACTAGTACTGGATGGCACTGAACCTAACCCAGCTTCACTCCAATTTACTATCACAAATCTTTCCTCCAATAACCCCAACTTTCTTTCAGTCTTTTTAATGAACACAGTATTAAAGATAATTTAGGAGAACTAGGTTATTTCATTCAGAAGCATTCACCTGAAATAAATGTCTTAACTGTGCCGTAGTTAAGTAGCCCATACCGGACCTCCATCACCATGTTCCTGGTTAGCAGTATACATTTAATGCCAGACCCAGGAAGCACAATGGGGATGGCACAACACCTGTACTAAATGGCTCAGTCACCATTAGCACCTGTGTCTAAGCCATATCCACAAAGAACCCTGACCCTAACTGGATAATTATTAAAACACGTAAATAATGGCAACAACCTCCACATAACTGTCAGCTAACTCGTTCACTCCAGTTAACAAAAATAAAAATTAACCTCTTTTTCTTGAACACTCACAGGCTTGTTTGTTCATTTTACAAAAATGTCCTTCTTGGTGGTTTTAATATCAGTTTATTAGATAAGCAAACAAACAACAAGTTTATTTACAAACATAGCAAGAACCAGCCAGACCTAGCCTTAACATTTCAATCACTCCATCCTAGACTTAATTATTACAGATGTTCCACATAAAATACCCTACAGCATGCTTTCAGTAACTAATCCCTATCACCTTTTTCCTATACAGCATCATTTGCAAACCTCTTGCAAAGACAATTTAATTCAACATTTCAAAATGCATTTTCAAGCTCATAGTCCATTGAATGTCTTACACTGTTCACTATTTCACTACCTCTGAACCTCCTTTTTCCCATTATTCCTAAACTTTTACAGCCATAAGGGAATATGTGGCTAATCTCAGAGCTAAACTCTCCTATGAAACTGCCTAAATAGACTAGCCCCTCTGGAAGTAGCATCAAAATCCCAGTTACAGAGACAAATTCCATCTTTTCAATTCAATTGAAAAGCCAGCCAATGACATAAAACAGACCTTTGCAGGGATGGACAACCTCACTATTAACAAAACCTAAGTATCTTAAAAGACATATAACCCTGTTAATAGGAAGGGAATCTAGAAGAAACTCCTTGAAGAGCAACTCCCTTTAAACCTTTACACATCATCTTTGCTCTCACAGAATTTGCTTCACACTTAATTCTATTAATCCAAAAATATCTCCACCTTACCCAGTATCACCAAACCATTTCCTTTCTACCTTCATAGTATAAAAAAAGAAATTAATAAACTACTGGATGAAATTCCACCTGAAGCCTCATTAGTGACTGATGACACGAATCCTTGGTTCTGATTCCTGTGTAAAAATATTTAATAGCTACACTACAAGACATCTTTAATATTATGATGTCAAAAGCATAAGAAATTACCACATTCACCAAGTTTTTTGCTACAGTTCCCTCAATGACTTCTAGATTATCTATGTACTTCCAACTCTAAGCAAAATTCTGTAAAACTAGTTTGTTCAACATTTCTGGAAAATCTTCAAAAATACAAACTGTTATGCACTTCGCAGTTGATAAAGATTCTAGTTGTCTACTGATGTGCTATGTTCTTCATCTGTAACTATGTTTGTAATTGTTAATTGCTATGTTAATCAAATTGTTAATTGCTATGTAAATCCAATGTACAAAGATAAAAATAGACTTTTGGTTTGGTACCATGAGATACCCAGCCCATCTCAATTCTGGGGCATAAATTAAAAAAGAAAATGGAAAATTTGTCCAGTAAAGGGTATTAAAAATATGGTTGATTGAAAGCCAATGCTGCCCTTGTTTCCTGCATTATGTCTACAAGGCCAATTAAGAAAAAAAAAAAACAAAAAAAAAACAAAGGGAAAACATGTGACATTAAATTATAGTGGAGCAACTGGGGAAACCTTGCAAGCAACAGGAAGCATTGTGCTGGGCCCAGAAACAGAAAAAATCAGTCACATTGAAAGAGGTGCTGGGTGAAATCAAAAAGATGAATGCAACCCTAGAGAAATTTATTGGGGAAACGCTGAAGAAATACAAAGAAGTGGAGTCAGTCCTGAGCAATCATGCACTCACACAATCCAGGATAATGTACAGGAAACTGAAAAGCTTCGGTTGAGAGCCGATACAGCAGAGGCCAGAGTAGACCTAATGAGATACTGAGGGACTGACAAGAGGGAGGGCAAAGAAAGTATCTAAGACTGAGAGGAATCCCTTAAGGCATGGAAGGGAGAAACTGTGACAGTTTATTGCTCATTTGCTAGAGAAATGGTTAGATATGCCAGTTGTCACAATTAGTATAGAGAAGGAGCACAGGGTAACCTGGCATCTGGGGGCTCATGAACTGATAGGCAACTTCCAGTGCAGTTTTAAGATCTGCAGGTGAAAAGAAAGTATACTCTCTCAGTTTTGGAAAATAGGGACAAAGTGGATGTGTGGGTAAGCAAAGATACTTTTTGACCAGGAATTTTCGGTGGTTACTATAAGAAAATGTCAGGCCTTCTTCCCTGTTGTAAAAATGGCCAAGCATAAAGGGCTGCAGATTAGAGACCTTTATCCAGCAATGTGCAAGACATTTTTCTCCAAAAGCTCAAGAACTATGGAAAATCCCAAGGAGGCAATGAACTGGCTGGAATCTAAGGACTTCACACCAACTGTGAGAAATTACATGACACAATTGTCACCACCAAAGACTGTAAAGAATCAGAGTGAAACAGGAGGAGAAGCGAGTACTGCCCAGCCGGAAAGATTATTCCCTTTGTTTAAAAGATCATAAATCTTGAAGGAAAAAGCATTGATCACACAATATAAAAGGAGACAAATAACTGAGACATAATATGGCACTCTATGACTTCTATTAAATGGTGAGTAGACAGCAGATGCATTCAAGCAGGAGGGGGGTGATCTCAAAACAAGCAAACTTGCAGATAGAGGTTGGAGCTGTTATGGTAAGAGTGAACATAACTTGGGGGCTGAAAATGTGTTGACTAAAATGGCAAGTAACTCTGTTTTTTTTCCTTTTTTTCCTCTTATTGGATTAATGGTGGGCAAATTAAGAGATACAGAGATAAGACTCAGATCCAACTTGGTCACAGTGGAAGGAGGGAAGTGTGTCCTTGTTAATTAGCCCACTACACCGATTGAACAGTAATTATTTTGTTGTGGCAAAATGATCACCTTACAAATGGAGCTGTCTGATGTGGGAAGGAATAGCAGATACACTCATATTGGGAAAGTGCAAGATGCAACAGAGGGGCTGTCTACAGCTGGAGAATTTGGGTCAAATTTGAGCATATTTACCCCATGCCTTGGAAGTTCAAAAAGGACTTATATGTAAGATAGTTTTTGTGCGTTTTGATAATTACTTTTGTTAACTGTGTTCATGGTTAAGGCAGATTTGATTGAACCAAAGGGAAAGCCAGACAGCTTTAATGTTATGACAAGCACCCTGCAGATCGATTAAAGAGAAGGGCGAACCTGCCTGCATACACGAAGGACCAAGAATAAGGATAACGTATGTTGAAGAAAATGAAAAGAGGAAGGGGAGTCGTGAGCACACTGGAGTGCAGCAAATGGGCTCAGATGGTGAAAGGGGGGACCGTGACAGAATAGAAACAAGCATTTATGACCTATAAATGGAAACAATTATGAGTTTGCTGGAATGTGAATTGTCTAAAAACTTGATAAAGAGAGACAGGGTTTTAACAGTGATTAGAAAGGAGAATGCAGCTATCATAGGTTTGAATGAGACCAACTTAAAACAGGAACATATCCAGCTAAACAGAAAATTTGTTAGGATGATATCTAGCTCAGTAGAGAGGAGAAAGAAGAAGAGGCATAGTGTTGTTGCTCAAAAATCATTTTCCCTTTCAGACAATAGGAAGAATAGAAGATCAGTCAGGAAGGTACACAGGATTAGAGGGCAGCTTAAATGGCAGACGCTGACAATAGTGGCACTTTATATCCCTCCTAAGGTGACACGTAGAGAGGAAAGAGAAATAATGACAGATATTATACATGTTAGAGAGGAGGCCCTTTTAATAATAAAGGACTGGAACCAAATGCATGAAGCAAATGACATCTTGGGGTCTTCTAAAAGAAAGAAAACGTAACTGGGGCAGAAATTTATGTTAGGAATAGTGTACAACAACAAGGTCTGATTGACGTGTGAAAGGTTTTAAATAAAGGGTAAGAAGGATAATGGATTTACTTTTTATTCCAAAAGATGTAACACATGGAATCATATAGACAGGGGCTACATCTCAGAAGAGTTTGAGTATATGATTAAACAGGTGCTAGTTCATTGGTTACTTTTCTCTGACCATACCTTAATAAAAGTGGTACCAGAGTGCATGTATCCCCTGCCCCACACTGTCAGGTTAAGCAGGTTCAAGTTAGAGACAGACAAGTGTATTCAAAAAGTACTGCGATTGATGACAGATAAAGTCTCCTGGGGATGAGGGTGAATTCAGTCAGCCTGGGAACAATATAAGCAAGGTGCAGATATGAAATACTATTGTCTGAGAAACAGAGGAAGGTACACATTTGGACAAATAGGCAGCAGGGACTAAAAACAATCAGGGAGCTTTATCTAACAGAAATAATCTAACTGAAAAGGAAAGTCATAAGAAGCAGGCAATATTATAATAAATTTAAGGAGTGGAGAATGCTAGAATACTAACGTGGAGGCACCTATTCCAAGAGGAATAATTTTCAAATACTACAAGGAGTGCTAGAAACTTGGCAATGGGACTAAGGCAGTAGGAACGTGAAAGGGCTATTCACAAAACCTGAGGCTCATAAAGAGGGAGGGAGGTAACACAACCATTTGGAATACTTTGGGTATTCAATGATTATTATGGAGAACTATACTCTTCTGAACAAGGGTAAAGGATAACTAGGCTTATAATATTTAAATATCTAGAAGGCATCAATTTGAGGTTGTGATCAGTACAACAGACTGATGGACTGGTTAAGGATATTACTGAATAAGAACTACAGGACATCCTCCAAAATAATTCACTGACATAATAAGAAAGATATACAAATGCTCATACACATTAATTAAAATAAATAAAATATTATCCAAACCAATAAAATAGTTAATGGCACAAGACAGGGTTTCCCCTGTCTCCATACCTCTTCAATTTGTATATTGAACCCTTATTCCTTCTCATATTCCACTGCACATATCATAACATACCAAAGCTAATAAACAATAAAATTGTCCTAACAGCTTTCACAGATGATGTCAATATATATTTTGAAACCCCTAATACAGACCTTAGTAAAATTATGAACTCTATTAAAAAATTCTCAGAAGTATCAAACTATGAAATCAACATATCCAAATCTAAAATTTTTCCAATTAATCTACTAAGCCATAAAGAATACTATTTTCCGGACACACCAATTCAAATTGACTACTCCCTCAAATATTTAGGAATACTTTTCGATCATAATCAGAAGCAAATAATCCCAAACAATTTAGGGAAGCTATGGACACAAGTAAACCAAGACTTCTATAGATGGAAAAATATGAAACTATCAACCTTAGCCAAGGTTGCAGTCATTAAAATAAATGTTCTTCAAAAAGTGATTTATCAATTAAATTCAACAAACACTAACATCCCTGAAAACTTCTTTCAGATAATCTGCACAGAAATAGCTAAATTCGTCTGGTACTCGAAATCAGCAAGGATCAAATACTCAAAATTAATCCTGCCAAAAGAAATAGGGGGAATGGGTCTTCCAGATTTCAAGCTGTATTATGATATAATTTACTCTAACTGAATAATACAGATATCAGAACACTCTCTTATGGCTAAAGAACGGTCACCAACATGGGTTAAACTTTGGTTTGAACATGTTAAATCATTAAATATTAATCCCAAATACCTATCCTTTATCCAGAAAGAACAATTCAAGAAAATTGGATTACACAAATCATTTAAAAATAATATCATAATATTCCAGAAACTACAGAATCTATAAACCTAGTGCATACTTTGACTCTTCTGCAACCTATACATTTAAAACCTAATCTCACATTAAATAACAATATGATAAATCTCAATCAATATCCCCAAATTAAGAACTATGTCGTATGGGTCATTCTCAAAATGAATGACTATACTATAGAAGAGACCAGAGAAACGTTGAAGCTTAGCAAAAAACATACAATAATTCTAAGACAAATATTTGACTGCAATGCTGGGTAACTTTAAAAATTCAGTACACACAGACATAGATACTACAACAGTGCTTCAATGCCTTTCTTACAAAAAGAAAATGCTCTCCAACACATACAAGTTAATTACATCCATCAAATATCAATCATCTTAAATGTTCTCTGCCTACTGGAATGAGAAAGTGATATAAACTACAGTAAAATGATCCCCTTTTAAGAGTTTAATCTATACAAAACTGATGATCAACAATAATGCCTACTACACAACAATGATTTTAAATAAATTTAATTCAAATTACTCCCCAAACTGTCCCTATTTTCCAGCAGTGAACATTGATCTCTTTCACATCATATGGTGGTGTAAATTTACATACAAGTTATGGTGTTCTCTAAAATGGTCAACATTATCGTGGGAATTTGGTATCCTACATATAACCCCCCAAAAATTAGTTAAACAGGACACACGGATATTAATTACATTATTTGTGTTAATGAAACTATATATCACCCAAAATTGATCAGATAGAACCAAACTATTATGGGAGGAATTCAAGAACAAGTCTACTAGATATGTTACAGCACATAAATTAATCACAACAGATAGTAATAAACGCAGATATTTTCAAAAATATTGGAGTCTCCTTCTGAACCACATTCTACAAGAATGAATATTATTCAAAGAATCAAATCATCACTTTGTATACAAAATTCCCCTATACTAAGTAAAGTACAAACAAAAGAAGCTTGGACAAGCAACTTAAGGATGACTCAAATACAGAGGCACGTCTCTCATGCTTCTGCCCTTTAGCTGCTCTTGCATCTGCTGTAAATATTGTATCTAGTGTGTCAGAGTTTAATACACCATGCAGTTAGGATAATTCTATACATTTTTCTGTTAAAATTTGAAGATAAATAATAAATGTGTTTTATTCTATGTGACATAGTAGAAATATGACCTGACTGCATGTTGAAACAAATATTACTTTGTATCTGACAATTTTCATGATTGTTTGTATTGTGATTTACTGTAATTTACTTTTGGAAAACAAATAAAAATAAACATGAAAAAAAAAGAACTATGGGACACCCTAAAGGTGATGGTGAAAGAGAAGATTCCAGGACTGGATGGGCTTCTGGTTGAGATGGGAAAGGTAATGGGGGAGGAGATGGTCACTATGTGGAATGCTCTTTTCAATGCAGTGCTGGAGATGTGTGATATACCAGAATCCTGGAGATGGGCAATAGCTTATACCATATATAAGGAAGGTAAAGATCCCAAGCTGCCCTCCTCTTATTACCCTATAATGACATTGATTCATGACTATAAATTATTTATGGCTATACTAGCTATACAGTTAAATTGGGTCATACCTATGTTTATATCATTATACCAAACATGATTTGTGGGAAGTAGATGAGCTTCTAATAACCTGATCAGAATTATTATGACAATCCAGATTGCTAACAAATGAAAAAAATCCAGAGTGAGTGTATGTGTGTGTGTGTGTGTGTGTGTGTGTGTGTGTGTGTGTGTGTGTGTGTGTGTGTGTGTGTGTGTATTTCTGTGTATGTGGGTGGGTGTGGGTGTGTGTGTGTGGACTGGAAGCAGAAACATATTTGATTGAGTGGAATAAGAGTATTTGTTTGCAGTGAAGAAGGTAACAAATTTCCCATGAGGATAACTAGACTTAATCAGGCAGATCTAGCGGGATCCCAAACTGGGGTTTAAGTAAGGGCAGGACTATAACAGTGGTTTTTGCTAACATCAGGAACTAGGCAGGAATGCCTCCCTCTTGCCAGCTGTTTGCTTTGTACCTGAACTGATTAGTGGTAAGGATCATGGAGTCACAAATTAGAGGGTATAGGTAGTGTCAGATGGAATGGAAGATCTCCCTATCTGCTGCTGATTTGCTAACCACTATGGTAAGTCCCAAGGAAGACAAGCTTGTCTTGTGAGATATTTTAAGGGAGTTTAATGGTGTATCTGGCTGCAAGGTTAATAAAAAGAAGACACAAGGCCTAGACTTAAACTTGCCTGAAACAGGTGAGTCACAAGAAGAGCTTCAACAAATCTAGAAATAGCAGAGATTGAGTGCGTGAGGGTCATATTGCCAAAGGCTGAAAAAGTAGCTGCTTAAATAAAGGAGAAAATATAAAATTCTGCAAACATGGAAAAGGTTAAATTTAGATTTGGGTCATAGCATTCAGGTACTGGCATGCACTATTCTACATCTTGTATTGCCTGTAAACGTATTGGTGGTTAGTAAAAGATAAAGCAGTAAGGAAGATAGAGAAATGGATGAAGGGATTTCTGTGACAAGGCAGTAAAGCAAGGATGGCATGGGTGAGGAACACTAGGTGGTAAAGACATCCAAGATATCAAGAGCTACACAAATCAGCACTTCTGTCTTTTTATTCTAGGGGTCTAAATGGGGATTATCAGGTTAGTTGGAAGGGGATGTTCTTTGAAAAAGACAATAGAGTCAAATAACGGATGGGAAGAGCATATAAGGAATGGTTTAGAGTGCCTATATTGCAAGAAGTGGAAGTAAGTGTGAAAAGCTTATTAGTAACCATAGTTTAAAGATGTGAAAAGAAGACATCTTTCCTTTAGGCTCTGCAAGACAAGGCAAGACAAGAAAGGCTGCACTGTAGGTTGGTATTGTGCGAGGGACAATTGTGAGATACATTATTGGCATCAAATAATAAAAGTATGAGAAATTATGGATTAGGAAAGACTTAGGGAGGTCTATGATGTCCAGCAGTGGGAGAAATTTTTATATGAGGGGTTTTGGAGACAAGCAAGACCCACAAAATGGTTTGAATAGAAAGAGGAAGAGAAAGAGTGGACCCCATTAGTCAAATGGATAGCAGAGCTCAGTAGAGGTTCGGAAGGAGTAAAGGGATTGATGGGGTCAGTCAAGAAAATCCACTTTTTAAAGGAGAATAATAGGTTAAAAGAGAAAGACAAATGAGTTGGTTTGTTAGGGATGGAAATTTTAGGTAAAATACAGAGGGCATAATCTGGCTTCCAAAAATTACACTAAACCCATGGAAGTTCAGGATGTTCTAGTGTTAAGTGTCAGTACAAATTTTTTATACACCGGATAGATTGGCTAGAATATTTTCTGAAGCTGACCCAACATGCTGGAGATGTAGACGGGGAGGATAAGGAACATAGTTTCATATATTCTGGGATTGTAAGGAGCTTACAGAATTTCAAGAAAAGCTAGGGCAGTTGTTTGCAAGAGTGTGGATGGTGGGGAGGTGTCCCCTGTCCCTGGAAAAATAGGGCTTTAGTTAACACAAACTTTCTCCCCACTACCAACAGAAATGCATGATCTGGACTATAATCATATTGGTGAAATAAGCTATTATTAGAAAATGGAAGGGGACCAGAACGACCAATGAAAATGAAGTGATAAGGTTAGTGGTGACACTTAGGGCACAGGAAGGTAAGAGGGAAAAGGACACCAACTAAATTAGGCATAAGAAATGGATAAGGTGAGATGAACGATATAGTGTGAGTAGAAGGTTTTAAAAATAATTACATGGGCTTTATTAGTTCATGCCGATGGACAGGTTAAGTCTAGCTATTATTTTTTACAGCCTGGAGTGATGTAACAGATTGACAGCAAAAGCAGAACTGTTCAATGTCTTGTAATATTTGTTAAAAGTTAGAGAAACATCCATGTGGATTGCTTTCATTTGAAAGAATTATTGAAACAGTAAATGTATTAAGAAAGTTTGTGGTACTGGAAAAAAAAAACAAAATGAAAATAAAATAAAAATAACTTGAACAGGATGTGTTTCAAGAAATAAATCGCTTGAAAAAATGGGTGTAATATTAGACGCTAAAAGAAATCTCATATTATTGGTACCTCACAGATATTAAAGTCTGTAACAGACAACTGCCTTGTAATAAAAAAAAGCACACCCCCTTAAAAGAAGCAACACCTGATAGTTCGGTTTCTGGTCTGACCACAAACTCTATGTTCACTTCCACAAAGACCATATAACAGCTAAAACCAGCAAAAGTATTTTCTGGACCAGTAAGATAAACTATCACTCCCTCGGAGAACTGTTGTTGCAGAAGGAATACTTTTCCTAATAGTGAAATATGCCCTTGGTTAATGCTCCCTCTAAAAAAAAAAAAAAAAAAAAAAAAAAAAAAGTGTCCCCTTAACAAAACCAACTCAAACAGAATCTTCCAGTTCATAACAATAGTACCAAACAGCAATTCTTTCTAACCCAGTTCCATAGTTCAAAATAACTTTTACCCTGACAGCAACACAGCTCTATTACGCTATAACTGTTTGGCAAGAACTGCCAAGTTTTTTTCATGCAATGCCAAAAAGAAGCAACTTAAGCTTTGTACTATACTACCAACTATCTAAGTTTATATAAGTTCTGATACATACTGATATGTTTTATATTGGCAAGCCATTCTACTTTTATATATTTTATTAAATTTTGCATTTTTCCACTTTTAAAAATTTTGTTATCAAGTGTCTATATTTTTATTTGACTGTATTAATTGTGGAGATTTTCTCCCCAGGCCTCCACTGAAAATGGGTCCCTGACCCAGTGGACTTTTCTGGTCAACAAATGTCAATAAATAATAAAATAAATAAATAAATTCTGTTTTTGCTTAAATTCAAACATTTGCCAGTTCAGCAAAAATATAACCTACTCAAGGGGTAATTTTTTTATATACTTTTTTTTTTTTTGTTATTCCACTCTCTTCTAGACTATCCTGCTTGCTCCACCACTTTTTCCTCTGTTGTCTATTCATCATAATGGGGGTGACAGCCAGCATCCCAGGCATAACTAAGAGCTCTACAACCAACTTGTGACTATCCAGTGGGCCTAATGTTCACTCTATGGTGATGGCCAGTTGGTAAAGGGAGATACAACTTCTAATTCCTATAGAGTGGACTACATTCTCTTGGATGTCTCCATCTAAATCCCTGTGGCAGCTTCTTTAAGCTTCTTTAAGTAATCATAACTTCTCCAGAATAACTGCTACACTCTGGGAATCCTTACTTACCACTATTAAGAACAGCAACATTTTCTCTGAATTCATATGTGCAAGTAAGAAGCACCTTAACAAACTGCCAAATGCAAATGCTTTATATGCAACCACCTAATGTAAGCTCACTAAATCTCTAACAGATCTCACATGACCATGAAAGCTACACCCGTAGTTCATGGGAGGTTACTAGGCTAAAAGCCCTAGAGCCCTTACAAGCCTAGCCATATTTATCCCAAGTTCCCCCAATTGTCAGTGGTTAGGAGAGTGAAGTTCACAGACATAAGGGTGTATGGCAGTTAATAAAGACTTCCTCTGTCTAGCAGGTACATGGACACCATCCCAGGAATCAACTTGTGGTCACCCTTCCATTAATCTAGGGCGCATATGAAGAGGGTCAGGGAGGGTCTCTGTTTTATGTGAACTGGAAGCTTGTTTCAGAGAAGTGGCAGTCTCTAGGAGATGTAGCTATCCAGCATGGCTTGTTCATCTCAGAGGATAGCAAAAGATCCCTGGAGTTAGTGACTCTCCTACAGTTTGATTTATGAGTGTGTATCATTTACATCAGAGCTGGGATAGAGACTGCTCTGTAAGCCAGGCACAGGTTACCCCTCAGCAAACTGCAAAAATACATAATACAGTGACAGGGCTTTATAATTTCTCAGTGAGAAACTTCTGTGGTTTCTCCAGTTATTGCAGGTGTCTGGTGAGGTACATGGAAAAGGAAATTTTTGTACTTAATAATTGGTCTGATGAGGGCTAAGTATAATGGAATTATAAATCCTAAGATCTAGATGTGATGTCCTTACTTATAAGATGTATCACAGAAGGATTTTCTTACTACTGCGGATACATGGTGGTCAAATTTCAGATTGCTGTCTGGGTCTACACTTAGGGGGTTGTTGTCTATAATGTAATTAGCAGGGATATCAGCTTTTCCAAAGGGAATAATAATGCATGTTGTTGCATTTAACTTTAATCCATGGCTTTGGCACCAATCATTTGTCTGTTTTAACTCTGTCTCCAGTATATTAATATCGTTGGGGGACTGAATGATTGTTCCCAATTTGCAATCATCAGTGAACTTGGTCAGCCACAGGCTGTCCAAGTTTGCCTGGACTTCTGAGAAATAAATTCTGAACAGTAAGGGACACAGGAAAAATGCTGTGGTACACCACTGGAGATTGGTCTTTTGCTAGATTTGAAGTCACCCACTTTGACAGTATGTGTCGTATCAATGAGCCGGGGCTAATTCCACTTGGGAGAGTTTCCCTATAATACCTGAGTGGGGGATTGTGTCAAATACCTTGGCTAGGTCAAGATAGGTGATATGCACTGTCTTTTCCTTGTCCAGGGCCTTGGTGACTTTCTCAAGGAAGTCAACCATGTTTAACAGGCATGATCTACTTTTAACAAATCCGAAATGGGTTGGGTCCAGAATTTGGAAATGACCTATGCCTCCGTTAATAAGGCCCATAATGATTCTTTCCATGTCTTTGCAGATGGGACTAGTCAGGCTTATGGGCCTATAATTCCCAGGGTTGGTTGATGGTCCCCTATTGTGGAGAGGGTGTACTGTTGCTGTCCTCCATTCTGCTGTAATATAGCCAGTTTTCAGGCTGTGGTTAAACAGGGATGCAAGTGGGTCTTCTAAGTCATGTTTTAAGTTGTTTAAAAGGCAAGCTGGGATGTTGTCTGGTCCCACTGATGCCATGTTTTTGGCCCTGGAGAGTGCTGAGTTGACCTTCTCTCTTGAGATAGTAGGCCTAGAAATGGTGGAAGGTATACTTGGGGGTGATTGGGGAGGATGGGGGGGGGGGGGTAAAGTTTTCTCCAAATTTGTCGGCTAGCAGGTTTGCTATTACTTCTGGTTAAGTATGGGTGGTGCCATCCACAACCAGTTCACCACAAAGCTGGGTATTCCCTTTTAGATTTTTGACATAGTTACAGAATAGGGAGGCTGTTTTTGCTTTGCAATTAGATTTGTAGAACTTGACAAGATCTCTAATTTGTTTGCTTAAGCTAGAGAGGGATTTCTTCCTCTGCTGAGTCAGTTCCCTTTTGTTCTTGGATATTAGTTTCTTTCTCTTGTTGTATAGCCTGTTTATACTAGGGGTCTACCATGGTGGCTTGTTTTTTTGGCAAGACCTGGTTTTAATCCAGTCAGGTACAGCCAATTCTATTCACTGCTTAAGTGGTCATACAGGGCATTGGTGTACATCTCTTCATAGAAGTCCATGTTATCTGCATTTAAGGCAGCTTTGAAACTTCTTATAATATCATTTAGTAGGAGGCAATTTGTCTTAGAAAAGTTCTTAAGCATTTTTGTGCTTGATGGGGTATCTAATCTTATAGTTACATTGAACAAGAATGATTTATGGCCCAATCTTACCAGGGAGGGCATCACATGGGGAGTGTAATGCTCTCCCATGTTAGTGAGCACTGTGTCCAGGACATTTAAGCACTGTGTCCAGGACATTTAAGTCTCTTGTGGGTGTGCTGACTAGCTGTTCCAGAGCATTTGCATTGACAAAGTACAGGAATCTCTGAGCCAGCATGTTTGTTGTCATGTATGTTTCCTAGTCGATGGTAGGATAATTAAAAGCACCCATGAGTAAGGAGTTGAACTGTATGGAAAGTGACTCCAGTAAGTCCAGGTATGTGGTATGTTTTTCTTATTTCATGATGGGGGACCTGTAGCTAGCTATGATATGGTAGGGGGCTTTGTGAGTATCTTAAGAGAGTCACACTGTTTGACAGTCTCAGGTTATACTTATCCTTAATGAAGATTGGATGCATCTCCCCTTTGGTTCTTTCACATTCAGTTTGTGGTCCAAATGTATGGAAGGCATTGTAGTCCTGCATGACCAGACTGCTTTCCATGCCTTTGAACCATGTTTCAGTGACTACACAGATATCAGCATCCTCCAAAGTGAGGAGTGCTTCCAGGAAGTGCAGTTTCCTGTTTAGACTCCTAGCATTAAGCTGCAGTACCTTGAGTTTATCTAGAGAGAATTTTGTTATGTTGGGAGGTTGGATATTTTGACACTGCCTAAACAAGGCACATCAAAGGTGGATAATGCCTTTGCCAGTATCCAAAAGCCTACAGAAGACAGGTGCAGACCATCTCTGGCAAGGTGGTGTGGCCTGTTGACCATGTCTTTCCAGGCTGACAGATATTGGATCCCCTTGGACTGATACCACAAGCTAGCTGATTGTTAAAATCAATCATTTTTTGTTTGTATTGTGGCATCATCCTTGAAGAAGATTGAATTCAGCTTAATATTAGGTTTATACCTGCCTGTGACACATAATCTGAAAGCTCTGTCATGCCTCTCTTCAAATAGTCCAGTGAGGTACATCTCAAGTCATTCACCCACACGTGGACTATAATGGAATCATACTGGTACTTGTGGTTGAGTGACTTGAGTGCTTGAGTGACTTGACATATCCTTGCAGCTGAGAGGCAGTTAACCGTAACCTTCTCCTTATCCAGCCTGGTGAGAGGAACATCATATGTCTCATAATGGAGTCACCTATGGCCAATACATTAGGTTTTGTGGTGTTACACCCTATGGGCTTATTTGCTGAGACACTGGTGTGTGTGTGTTATTATGCATTTTGTTTGTTTTTTGCATGGTTATGTATGTATGTTTTTTTCCATTTGGGAGGTCTCTGATCTTTTGGTAAGATGGTAGTGAGTACCTCTGCATATGTGGGTTTATGTGCCATGTCCTTATTTAGTATAGGAAATGCGTGTGTGCTGACAATCTGTTTGACATTCAATTTGTCTTTTTGTGAGAGTCTTGTCTCCAATTTCAAAGTGTTACTATGTCTCTCACATAAAGTTCTTATTTGTTTCAGGAGTAGATGGTTGTCAGTATACATGAGAAATTTGCTACATTGCCTTAGGATACCCATGTCTATCAGGGTAGCCAGAGAAATGATGGGAAACTGCCTGTCCATGATAACAGGCTCTTACTATATGTTTTAGTAAGGAAGGGTTCATAGGTTCATAGGCTCAGAGGTTGGAACTAGGCTATTGGCCCTAGGGCCTATACAAGCCTAGCCAAACAATTCCCCGGATATTTCTTCCCACAATATTTATTTCCATGGACCCCTGTCTAGCAGGGCAACTGACATGATCCCCAGGGTGAATTTTCTATCTGACATCTAATCGTCAAGGTTCCTTTTGAAGAGGGCCAAGGAGGCATTCTGTTTGACATGTATGGGCAGTCTATTCCAGAGTATGGGGAGTCTCTGAGTCAGGAACCTATCCCTCCAGCATGTTTTGTTCATTGTGATGACAAGGTTTAGATCCCTGGAGTGTGTGGCTCTGAGAGATTGGGATTTCTTTAAGTGGAGCATGTCAAACAGCTCAGGGTTTGACATGCCCTTGTATGTTAAGCAGAGATCGCCTCTGAATAGACGGTATGCCACAGAGTATAGCTGGAGTTGTTTTAGATGGTCAGCATAGGGCATCTGATTTAGGCCTGTGATTTTTTTAGTGAGGCATTTCTGCAGCCTTTGCAGCTGTTGCAGATGTCTTGTGAGGTACATACCAAATGGGGCATTGTACTCTATAATGGGTCTAATGAGGGATGAGTACAGTGGGACAATGACCTCCTTTTTTCTGGATGAAAAGCCCTTAGTGATGCATTGTGCCACATAGAAGGATTTCCTGACTGTTCATAGGTTCATAGGTTCATAGGTAAGTACTAGGCTATCTGCCCGAGGGCATCTATAAGCCTAGCCAGAATGTGTTGGCTTTTGCTGCCCCCTTAGATTAGTTCCCTGTGCCTCAGTCCAGCAGAGCCATTAGTTCTCTGTGCCTTTGTCCAACAGAGCCACTGCAGTGATCCCCAGGGTAAATTTTCTGTTTCCCATCCACTCGTCAAGGTTTCTCTTAAAGAGTGTTAGTGAGGGGCTCTGACTAATGTAGATTGGAATCCTGTTACAAAGCATGGGGAGTCTCTGGGACAGGAATCTATCCCTCCAGCACATCCTATTTATTGTTGTGGTGAGGTTTAGATCCCTAAAGCATGTGGCTCTTGGGGATTTGTTTTTTTTTAGGTGGAGCATGTCCATCAATTCTGGGTTGGACATGGCCTTGTATGTCAGGCAGAGATCACCTCTGAGTAAACAGTATGCAACAGAGTACAGCTGGAGCTTCTTCAGTTGGGCTGCATAGGGCATCTGTTTGAGGCCAGTAATCCTCTTGGTGAGGTACTTCTGTGGTCTTTCCAGCTGTTGCAGGTGTCTTGTAAGATACATCCCAAATGGGGCGTTGTACTCTATGATGGGTCTAATGAGTGATGAGTAGAGGGGCACAATAACCTCTTTTGTTCTAGATGTGAACCCTCTTGTGATTAGGTGGGCCATATAGAAGGATTTTCTAACCACCTTGGCAATATGATTATCAAAGGAGAGATTACTATCTACTTGTCCTTAAACAAATCTACAGTTTCAATCATCGTGTGCTTTAGCAAATATTCACCTTTCAATTTATGTCTCCCAAATCTCATATGCTTAGTTCTTGATTTATTTATCAGCATATTATTCTCCTGTGCCCAAATTGCCAATTTAGTCAAATTATTTTGCAGATATGCCTTACCTGTAGCACATAATCCGTCAAAACCGTCAATAAAAAGCTTGGCTCTCTCTATAAAGTAAAACACTTTCTCACTCCTCACGCTAATTACAATTGCCAGCACACACCTACTATCAACTCTTTTCTATGCCTCCCCCCTCTTTACAAACCTAAACAAGACAACCCTTAACAAACTTGCTTCTTGTTACAATCACATAGCTAGATTTGCCACAAATTCCACCTTTAGAACGCACCACTGCACTAACTTGAAGCAACTAGGGTGGTTAGAGTTTTCCAGCCAACTCCATTTCAACCAACTCAAAACGTCTCACCAGATACTGTATCACCCAGAGAAAACACCAGCTCTGAAAAACATCATTCACTCCTATATTAACCTGCAATCTTTATGCTCCTCCAATAAGATCTTAACTCAAACTACCAAAGCCAATAATTCTGCTGGGGATTCTCTATTCTCAAACTTTGTAGGTAAAATGTGGAACTATCTACCGACCATGCTCACCTCAGAACATTCACTCCTACAATTCAAAAAAAAGCTTAAACCCCATCTCAATACTCTCTGGCAATGTCCCTGTTCCAAACCTGATTAACCACTATCATTTACCCTTCTCTTACCTCACTATCCTTAACCGCTTTTTAACAAGGCGCCTCGCCTTTGTAACTGACCTGTGTTTTTTTTTTATATGCTGCTGTTATTTTTTTCCCAAGATGTGATGTATCTTTATATTGTATTTAGAACTCAACTATCTTCCTTTTTTGCATTAACAATGTTCATATGTCTGTTATGTACCTGGAGCTTTTCTCCCCGGGCCTCCGCTGAAAATGGACATGTATCCAGTCGGACTCTCCTGGTTAACAAATGTAAAATAAAATAAATAAAAATAAATAAACATAATCAGTTTATCCAATTTCAGGTCATCTGCATATACACTATAGAGCACCTCAGACAAAAAGGTTAGGTCTGAAAGATACAATCTAAACAAGTAAGGGGGTAACAGAGCCCTGTTGGACACCCTGACTTTAACCAAGAATTTCACCCATCCAATTGATTTACGATAGCTGTCATATCCTACTTGTAAGCCATGCAGCTATCCATCTTATCAAGAGTATCTCAACACCGAATTCTAATTTATTTATCAGTGTTTTGTGTATGATCCGGCAAATGCTGAAATTAAATCTATATAAATTACATCACAGCACAATTTTTCATTCATAGCAGTTACTATATTGTTAAAGGACATCATGTTACAGGTGGTAATAGATTTATTTTCAACATATGCAAGCTGATATATAGTTTCAAGTCCCAGCCTCTCCAATTCTGACAATATCTTGTCCAATATTACCTTCCCCATTATTTTCCACAACATGAAAGTAGACTTAAGTTTCTGTATGACTCTGGGTTTGTTATACACCCCTTCCCATTAAAAGCAGATTTAATAAGCACGTCTCCAATCTTGAGGAATCTCCCCTCCTAAAACTTAATGACTGCAAATTTCTTTGCATCATAGTCATATATATCCCCCCAGGTAACACTCCTCCTTTTCTTGAGGAAATTCGTGCCTGGACTACCAACAAAACAAAAATGAAACTATCATCCTAGGCGATGTCAATATTAACTGGCAAGATATTTCCCATAACAACCCTTCTACAGCTATTAACCTTCATATCTATATTCAGTTTCCAATATTATGAGACACAACATCAAGGAAAACAAAGGGTCAGTCTTGGATTGGATCCTGGTTTCTAAACCAGAAAAGATTATCACCTCTGGGACTCTCCCAAATAGCATTAGTGATCACTCTCCTGCATTCATAATATGTAAGCCCACCTCTATAACAAATGTTCACCAATATAGATACACCAGACATCTATCCCAGTTCTCCCCAAACACCTTCAGTGGCATCCTGTTGTGGTGATATGTGGCATGTTGACATGTTGGGTTGTATTGTGGTTATTGAAGGTGAGACCACTGTCCACCTGTGTCCCTAAGTCTCTCATCACACTTTTGGTGTTTAGTGTACTGCCACCTATGTAGTAATTCATGGGTACATGTTATTCCCAAAGGGGATAACAATACATTTCTTGGCATTAAGCTTAAGCCCATGGCTCTGACACCAAGCATCTGATTCTGTAAGGCCCTTTTGTAGAATGTCCACATAATTTGGGGATTCAATAATGGCTCCCAGTTTGAAATCATCTGCGAACTTTGTTAGCCAGAGTCCCTAAGTGTTGGCCTGTACTTCAGAGAAGTAGATGCCAAACAAGAGTGGCCCCAGGACTGAACCTTGAGGTACTCCACTTGTCAGTTGTCTGGAGCTGGATTTGGAGTTGGCTACTTTTACAGTCTGAGTTCTGTCAGTAAGCCAGTTATCAACCCATTCAGTGACATAGGGATTTATGCCCAGCTTAGTAAGTTAATCTATGATTCCAGAGTGGGGGATGGTGTCGAAGGCCTTGGCGAGGTCCAGATAGTCTGTGTGGACTGCCTTACCCTCGTCCACAGCTCTGGAGACTGATTCAAAGAAGTCAACCAGGTTCAGGAGACAAGATCAGCCCTTCACGAACCCAAACTGGATGGGTTCTAGTGTCTGAAGGTTGTGAATGTCTTTGTTTATAAATTCCATGATAATGCGTTCCATGCCCTTGCAGGTTAGGCTCATCAGACTGATGGGATGGTAGTTCCCAGGATCCAAGGTGGATCCCCCCTTGTGGAGTAGGATAACTGTAGCTGTGCACCACTCAGTGGGCATGAAGCCTGAGGTGAGGCTATGATTAAACATGACACTTAGGTGAGGTGTCAGTTAATTTTGTAGTTCATGTAATACACAGCCCAGGATGTCATCTGGTTCCATGGATGCTGTATTATTAGCTTTGGAGAGTGCAGTTTCTACTGGTGTGGCTGTGATTACCGGAATTTGGCAATCTTTTGGCATTCAGATGGTCCCTTTAGGGGGTGAGAGGGGGGTGATGTTGGCACTAAATCGATCTGCCAGTATATTGGCGATATCCTTGGGATCAGTATATTTAATGCCATTCTGTTGTAGCTCAGAGCAGATCTGAGCATTGCCATTTAGATTCTTGACATAACTATAGAATGCCTTGTGTTTGTCTATGGAATCTTTGGCAATTTTATTTTCATAACTAGCTTTGGAGGATTTTATGAGGGATCTCGGCATCTTACTGAGGCTGGTAAGGGAGTTTTTTGCATCCTGGGATTTTCCTCTTTTCTCCCAACAGTTTCTTCCTTCTGTTGTATAGTTTGTTTATGGCAGGGGACCACCAGATTGGCTTTCTTTTTTTTTTGGAGGAGAGTGTCTTGGTTCTATTTGTGATGGCACAATTCATGCATGAGTGAATGTTTTCGTACAGTGCCTTAGTGTAGGATTCAGCAGTCGAACTTTCAGCTCCCGTCTGCATGGGTGCCATGAAGTTTGTCACTTCTGACTTAAGTAGCATGAAGTTGGCTTTGGAGAAGTTTTTTACAGAGGTTTCCTTACTGGGGGGTGTGAATGTCAAGGATGATTTGCTTAAGGTCAGACCTGACCAATGAGGGGGTGACCACTGGTGTGGAGCATCTATCTCCCATGTTGGTAATGACCAGGTCTAGGATATTGAAGCCCTTGGTGGGACAATGGATTATTATATCAGGGCGTTGGAATTTATGAATTCCAAGAGCCGTTGGGAAAAGATGTTAATACCCGAGTAGTTTTCCCAGTTAATGGCAGGGTAGTTTAAATCACCCAGTATTAGGGTGTTTCGTTACATCTTAATATTTTCCAGTATGTTTAGAAAGGTGTAGTGAGAATCTTGGGTCATGGTGGAGGATCTGTAGCAAGCTACAGTTTGGACTGCATTCTTACCTAGTGTTAGTTGCACCTGGAGAATTTCAAATGCATTGTGTTGGGCAACTAGCCTGGAGGTGTGAATATCCTTGGTGAATATGGGCACTCCTCCACCTTTAATGTTTGGGTCTTGGTTTGGTGGCTGAAAAGTGTGGTAAGAGCTGTAGCCTGGTATTGCAGGAGTGCTCTCTGGAGTCTTGAACCAGATCTCAGTTACTGCACAGATATCGATGTTCTCCATTTTTAGGAGTGCCTTGAGAGAGTGAATTTTGAGGTTTAGACTTCTAGCATTGAGTAGCATTACCTTCAGAAATGTCATGCTTGTATCTGTTATGGTGGTGGTTTTGTCCTTTGAACCTTGCCTAAAAAAGGCACTATAGGGGTGGCAAGAGCCTTAGCCAGTAACTTGAATCCCAGGGGTGACAGATGCAGACCATCTTTGGCAAAGCATCATAATATGTCAATCATGTCATCCCAGGCAGACGGATACTGGATCCCCTTTGAATGACACCAGAAGCTTAGCCAATTGTTGAAGTCAATCATTCTGTACTTGTACTGTGGTATCATTCTGGGTGATGGTACTCAGGGCTAGGGTCATACTTGCGTGGGTTACAAGATCGGACAGCTCCTCCATGTCTCTTTTCATGTGGTCCAGGGAGGTACGTCTCAAGCCATTCACTCCAACATGGACAGTGACAGAGTCATATTTGTACTTGTTGTGGAGTGACTTGAGTTTATACATTATGTGGCAGATCCTGGCACCTGAGAGGCAGCTGACTGTAATTTTCTCCTTGTTCAGCCTGGTGAGTGGGACATCAGTGTGCCTGACTATAGAGTCACCTATGACTAAAGTGTTGGGTACATTGTCTTGCCTTAGGGGCTGTTGTTGAGTGGCACACTGGTGTTGTGAACTGTGTGTCACTTTGGTTGTGACTGGTGTTTGTTTGCGTTTCGGCTTCAGAGGTCCTTGTAGCATGGGCAGGTTAATGTTAAGGGCTTCCGCATATGTGGATTTAGTGTTGCTATGTGTGGGTGTTGATGGTGTGGGTTTTGAAGGGTTATGTGTTGCTTGAGGTGTAGTGCAGGTGTTAACCTTCTCCTCTTGACTATCTAGCACAATCTTGGCTGGAGAGAGCTTTGCTTCCAGCTTGGCTATGTAAGTGCATCTCTCACAGGTTGTAGTGTTGGGAGGTAGGAGGAGAGGGTTGTCTGTGTACATGGCAGTTGCTGCATTGCCCCAGTATGGCCAGATTCACCAGGTGGACAGGAGAAATCACTGGAAGCTGATCCTTGGACATGCCTCTTTAGGTGCTTTTTTTGTAAAGTACATGAGCTGTTTTCTCGTATCTTTGCAAGGTACTTTGCAATTATAGGCTGTTTAGTGCCTACGATTAATTTCTCCTTATTAACAAGAAGAGTTGAGTTCTTGTATCACTTTAAGGCTTCCTAGTGCTTTCTAGCAGGTTCTAGAGCAAGTGCTAGTCACAGGGGTTCAGATTTTAGTGCTACTACTGAGAAACCAGCAGTTCTAAGGGAAAATTTGAAGAATGGACTTTCTGGTACCTGGAATAGTTAACCGTAGCCCCGCTGTGCTGCATGATGCAAAAAAATGTGCAAACACACGCGATTTTAAGACAAAAAGTTGAAAGGGATAGAAATCAGCCCAAAATGGCTAATACAATTACAGTTTCAGAGCTGGAAACCACTCTTCAAGGGTTAGATAGGCAGTACAATGTTCACCACTCCCACTGGTAAGCAGTAGGACTTCCCTGTACCACAGCAAGGTCTGGATAGCTCTGAACGCTGAACACAGAAAATAAAGTCCTGAAACCAGCAATGCCTGGGATCTGGACTATACTAGCTAGGAAAGGCAGAAAACGAGCAAACAAGATAGTATTTTTTTTTAAAACAGGCTAATCAATGCAATAATATAGTAAATAAACACAGAAAAGGCTAACACACTTGAGTGTGTAGCCCTAAACAGTAAATGCAATTAAAACTCTACAAAATTAGCAATTAAAAACTTTTGGAATGAAGCAAGGCAAGTGCACAACTGAAAAATGATTTAAGAGGCAGTAATACAGTAGAATAAGTAGCTAGTCTACATATACAGAAAAGTTTATATATACAGAAAAGCAGCTAAAACACACTAAAACAATTCAGATGCAGTGCAACCTAGATCACTTGAGTTGTAGCAATATTAAGGCAAATACAGTATTAATAAATGCACTAAAATATAATCTATATTTCCAAAATGTTTGAGAAGCACAGTCAGAATACAAGGAGATTCATGCATTTTTTTTTAAGAAAGGGAGAAAGGAAGAACAGAAGGAAATAAACTAAGTGGGTTGGCCTTTTCAGGTGTTCTGTCTGTATTAGATAGAATGAGCTAATGACACTAGACTGGGAGGAGTGTCCCAGATCAAATTTACAGTAGGGATGGGCAACTGCAAAGCCACCAAATGTAACAGTAAGACACCAACAAGGAGGGAGGGTGGGGACCAATATTAAAGCTAGTAGCCTGCATTCTTTTAGACAGTAAACACTACAAAAATGTTTATCACAGCAGTGTGCCACACAATGAAAATTTTTAAACAGATAAAGGAGCAAGGAGACGCTACAGAATACTTTTAACTGCAAACAAATCAGTTATATGCTACACTCCTTGGCAGGAAATCAGATAAAAACAAATAGGTGCTTAACAAGTACAGAAAATAGCAATAAAATACAGTAAAAAGCATGCAGCAGGCAGTAAAAAGTGCTATATATAAATTGCTAGAAGCAATAACCAGTGTAAATAAGCCAAAAAAACAGGATCCTTATTGTTATATATCTCATATCAGAGTTGTAGTCAATGCCCCTCCTCCATTCGGCTCTGTGTGTATAGACAGTAATGTGGTCATAGCACCAAGGCTACAATAGGGACCTATACTTTGTGTAGGCTAAGGTTGATCAATAAGGCAATGTTGCTCAGTGTGCAACTGAGTTGCTCCTAGAGCAGCAGAAAATCGTGGAAGCATTTTACTGGCAGCTGTTTAGGGAAAAACTGAGCCTCTAGGCTTTTGCGTTTATGTAAGGGCACTACTAACCTCTGCTGTGTGAAAAGCAGCACCATGCAAAAGTGAAGCTTAAATATGAGCAAAGAGAAACAAGTTTTAAGCTAACTACCAATCAGGAAAGTACACAATAAGCCTTCCACCAGCAATCACAAACTCAGGCAGGTTAGATCAGCATACATCTGCCATAAGGGTGAAAAAAAAACATTTTCTTAAAGTAGAATAGCTGGTTTGTAGCCCAAGTGTAACAGGACAACAAAAAGTACCTACAATAGCCCTACTACTAACAGATACAATGTAGTACAGTGCAATCAACTACTTAAAGTAGCAGCAGACAGTATATTTTTTGAAACTGCTAAAATACAGTCACAGTATATAAGGGAAGTGCAAAAAGATACTTAGAGCCTTTTTTGAGTTCTTCCCAGCTCATACAGACAAGGTAATACAGCTACTGCCACTAGATAAATAATGACTGTCCTCTGAATCTAAAAGCCTAGGATATGAGTGTCTAGAGTGAAATGCTACCAAAAACAAACTTAAAGATATGGATACAGCTGTGTACATTAAACAGCTTCAAAAAGTGTGATTATTCAATAAAAGTCTTCTCTTTGTATAAATGAGCCAAAAGCCACTCAATTGTAAAGGCACTAAAAACAAGATAAGCTGATTAGTAAGCCCATCAGCCAATAAAACTGCATGCAGAAATCTCAAGTGTTTATCCAACCTAAGCAGACCAGGCTACATCCCAGTGCACTCGATGGAAAATCCACTGACCTCTTGATGTAAAAACAAGTGCTTGCTAGAGTGTAAAAACATACTACAGTATCCAACAACTAGCTAGATAATGAATTCACAGCAAGTAAATCAGTAGAACAGACAATGAGAGGCAAAATGCACTTTTTTCAAAATAAGCACACAGAAAGGCAAATAAATAATTCAAGATATCAACAACAGTGTAGAAAAGGAGGACCTTATTAAGCTCAAATTACAGTAGGGGTGGGCATCTTAAAATCACCAGGTTTAGTTTATATAGGCTTGAAATCCTTTTAGAAAAGAATAAGGCCCAGAAATTCACTCTCAAGAAACAATTTAACCAATGAAAAAACATGTGAAATGTGCAGCATAGATACTTTTAAGTGTCTACCTCTTACATAGGACAAAAACACCAACCCAATCAGATTTCTTAAAACAGAAAACAAAATGGAGCAGGTAAAACAGAAAGCAGCTTTATCACTCATGCACAAGAAAATATAGGTTTACTTTCCTCACCCAGCAGGGAAACACCAGCAGTGCTTTAGTTTATGTAGGCTTGAAATCTTTTTCAGAAAAATAAATCACTGTTATAATATTTCTTGAATACAACCTACATACTCTACAGATCTCTGTGCTCAGAATTTATTTCAACTCTTTTCTCTTTAATCTTGCTCTTCTTTTTACCTGCTTCCCCTACCCGTGATCTACATACCGTCTTGTATCTGCCAACACATCCAACACCTCTCCTAGAACTTGACACCTTCTGATGCAAACTTCTTTCAGCTATATCACTTAAGTCCTAACCATTTGCTCCACTCAAACTTAATAGCACACTTCTATGTTCTTGAGAATATTTATACAATAATTCCTGTAGTTTATCTTATCTACCACTCATCATTGCATATTGTTCAATAAAGCACTATTGTCTTTATATCTTAAGCTGTATATGAAAATAAGCATGCTTATGGCTTAAGTAATTTTCTCTGTATGAAGACAGAATGATACACATTACCTGTGGTAAAGGTGTTTAAGTAAATTTCAAATATTATTGATTTTCTTGTGAATGCATTGTCCTGAGTTAGGTATGACAATGATATAGTGTTATCAGTAGCCTACCCTAGTAAAGACAGTTAAATAAACAAATGAATAATTCTGAATTTCTCCCTCCCTTCCTCTTCCTACTGACTGTACTGTTAAAGACAAGAGAAGAAAGATTAAACCTAATATTGGTAGTCCTTTTTTTGGCCAACATAGCATTGGTTCTGTGTAAAGGTGAGTTAAGTAAGGAAGAAACCTTTATATTTATAGGTAGCTATGCTAAAATGGTTGAAAGCTAGACTTTTTCCTGGAGTAAAGGTCATATCCTTTCAAAAAGCCCTGTATTGTGTAGGAGAACACTCTAATACTGAGGTTGCTGTAGATATTCTGGCATGGGCTTTTCCATTAGGGAATCCCTGTTGACATGTTTCCTAGTTTCTAGTATGGTTCATGGTAATTTACTGGAAAAAGCCCTCCATGTTCAAGCAGGCTTGTATCCTCCATGCTACTTATCTCTGGGTTGTTAAATCTGAAGAGGCCATAGTTCCCTCTTTAATGCGCAGTGTTTCCTCTTTGTTGAATTCATTAGCAGACAGAACCAAAGTTATCTTTGCCACAAAGGGGCTATCAATATGAGTTTTACTCTTTTCATTTTTTAATAGTACCCTTTGTAGGAAGGGAAAGGTGGTAATATGTAAAGCAGCCCCCTGCTCCACTGCATTGAGAATGCATTTTCTATCAACTCCAGCCCCCTGCCCCATGAATACCCAGTGCAAAGCTTCTAGACATGATAGCTGTGAATGGAAGCAAACAGATCTATGTCTGGGATTGTACATTTCTGTGGAGTCTTGCGGAAATTTGAGTATCTTGTTTCCATTCACAAAGAATGTGAACAGATCTACTGAAATGGCCTGCCAAAGAGTTGTGAGTTGAAGGAATTCATAAGGTTTGCAGATAAAGATAAAAATCCATGATTAGGTCCCCATTTATCATTACTAGTCTGCACAGTTATTACAATGGTGCACAGTTAATAGAATGGTGTGAATGACCTGAGACATACTTCACTGGAATATATGAAGAGAGTATGTGTCCCAGGCATGTATGTCCCTAGCCTTGAGCAGCATACTACCCTTATCTAGAATGATGCCACAGTATAAACAAAAATGATTGATTTCAATAATTAGCTTAGTTTTTGGTGTCATTCCAAGGGGACCCAGTTCCTGTCTGCCTTGGAAGCCATGGTTGACAAACCTCACTGCTTTGCCAGAAATGGTTTGCACCTGGCACCATTAGGCTTTCAGCTGCTAGCAAAGGCTCTTGCCTCCATTATAGTGCCTTTTTTAGGCAAGGTCTTGAAAACAACATTACCAACTTGAAATTACCCAACCAGAACAGAATAAGGGTCATGCTACTAAATGCAAGAAGCTTAAACCAAAAACGGCTCTCCCTGGAAGCACTTCTATCATAGAAGATGTAGATGTCTGTGCAGTCACAGAAACCTGGTTTAAGGTCTCAGAGGGTACCCTGGCCCTACAAGGCTACAATATCTACCACACCTTTACACCATGAAATGAACATGTAAAAACCAAAGAAGATGGTGTTTCAATCTACATTAGAGATAAATTCACCTCACATGTAGTTAGATTGGACAACTCCATGGAGTTACTCCAGGTCAAGGACATGGGGGTAAGACCACCATTCATGCTCTAGCCAGTTATAGATCCCCATCTATGGGGTCATGACACGCATGAAGTCTACTTAATCAAACTGAAAACAATCTAAATTTTACTGAGCACACTGATTATGGGGAATTTCAATTATCCCACCATCAACTGGGATACCTACTCCAGCCCAAACTCACTAGTACAAAAGTTCCTTGACTTTGTGAATTCAAGTGCCTTGGAGCAAGTTGTCCTTGTCCTGACAAGAGGAATATACCTTCTAGATCTGGTCCTCACCAGCATGTCAAACAGTTGTACTGCTGCAAATGTTGGACCCTCATTAGTCAAAACTGACCACATATCAGTCACCTTTGAACTGACGCTCACAAACACCAGAACTCACAAACAGCAAAATCAGAGTAAAAAACTTTGTCAAGGCAAACTATATCCTCCTAGGTGAAAGCATAAATACATTCCAAGCCCCACCCCAAGCTGAAAGTGGTAACTATGCAGAAGCTTACACTAAAGACTTGTACAATCACTTTATTAGCCAGAGTCCCTTAGTGTTGGCCTGTACTTCAGAGAAGTAGATGCCAAACAAGAGCTGCCCCAGGACTGAACCTTGAGGTACTCCACTTGTCAGTTATCTGGAGCTAGATTTGGAGTTGGCTACTTTTACAGTCGGAGTTCTGTCAGTAAGCCAGTTGGATAAACTCAGCTGTACCAGATTGAATCAAAGCCAGAGCCCCAAGTAAAATCAAGCTGCCATGGTGAACTTCCAGCATCAACAAACTCTACAATAAAGACAAAAATGTGCTGTCCAAGAACACAAAGACAAGGACCCAATAATGGAAATGCACCCTCCTAAGCCTTAACAGGCAAATAAGACATCTTGTCAAATCCTCCAAGAGCTCCTTTGAGAGAAACCTAGAAAGTACTGCCAAGGATAACCATAAGGTCCTTTACAGTTATGAACGCACCCTACAGAGTAGGACCCAAGTATGTGCAGAACTGGTGACCAATGGTCTTGCACACACTGACCCTACAAAGATAGCAAACCTGCTAGTGGATAGGTTTGGTGAAAATTTCACTTATCCTCTCCTAACTTTCAACAAACTCTTCCCCAACCCCCCCCCCCCCATATAGCTGAAGAGCAGGTCCTCAAAGTCCTGTCCAAGGCAAAGAACATGGCCACTATGGGACCAGATGACATCCAAGACTGTCTTCTAAACAGGCTAAAACATGAACTAGCATCACCACTAAGTACCCTTTTCAATCATAGCCTAACCATTGGCTTTGTTCCTGCGGAATGGTGAACAGCTGCAGTTATCTCCCTCCACAAGGGTTGCCTAGCAACAGACCCAGGTAATTACAGACACATAAGCCTAACCAGCCTCATCTGTAAGGCCGTGGAAAATAGCATTATGGACCTCATAAATAAATACTTATGTGACCTCCAAACCATGGATTCTACCCAATTTGGATTCGTTAAGGGCAGGTCCTGCCTGTTAAATTTGGTGGATTTCTTTGAAAGTGTGACCAAGGCCACTAATAAGGGCAGATCTCTCCACATATCATTCTTTGACTTGGCAAAGGCTTTTGACACAATCCCACATTCAGGTATTACCGATAAACTTTGTTGTAAGATCGGTTGCCAACTGGCTCACAAACTGGACAGATAGTATCAAAGTGGGTGACTCCATATCAACCAGAAGACCTGTTACCAGGAGGGTGCCACATGGCTCCGAGCTGGACCCCCTACTGTTTGGCATATACTTCTCAGACATTCAGTTCAAGGCATAAGGGTTGTGGCTGACAAAGTCTGTAGACAACTTCAAACTAGATGCAATCATTGAATCCCCAAATTATGTCAATATACTCCAGGAGGGTCTCACACAGACCATTCACTGGTGTATTAGTCATAGCCTCAAGATGAATGCAAAGAAATGCACCATCATTCCCTTGGGCACAAAGAATGTCCCTTCACACTATCAAATCAATAACAATACCCTACATATCCATGAAGTGGTAAGGGAGCTGGGATCACAGGTTAACCACAGCCTTAACTTTAACCACCACATGTCTACCATTGTAAGGAAAGCTTTCCATATAGTTCACTTAATTAGTAAAGGCATTGCCTTGAGAGCAAAAAAAGTTTTAACCCCCCTCCCATACTCGGCACTTATCCGGCCCATAATTGAGTATAATGACCCATTTGGTATGTACCGTACTAAGCACCTACAGCAATTAGAGAGACCTCAGAGGTTTCTAACAAAGAAGATCAAGGGCCGCCGGTATGTGGCTTACACAGACTGATTAAAATCCCTGTCACTATACTCCATATCATACAAACTTCTTTGGGAAGACTAAGAACTTACTGTGTATCTGCAAATCAAGTGATTCTAAGGATATCCATTCCAGGACTTAAATATGGCCTGCAACTTAAATAGGACATGCTGGATGGACAGATTTATCTCCCAGCAACTGCCACATCTTTGGAACAGGCAACTAATTCATGTGAAACAGAGCACCTCTACGACACTGTTCAAGAGGAACCTGGATGAGTGGATGGGGCACCATAAATTCTTACCAGGGATAGCACCCACAACCCTCTTGGACATAGGCAGTCATCACTAAATGCAATCCTGGGTACTGACTAGTACTTCTACAGTATTACATTGGGTTGAAATGGCTAGGCTTAAAACGAACTCCCGGTCGATAGTCTAGTAATCTCCTATGATCCTATGACCTTGCTTGCTGATGCACTGCATTAATGTTTGTTGCTGGCTAGAATTCTGTGGACACCCAGATCCAGTTTAATTTAAATATCACTATGGTATCAGTAATAATCTGCACATATATTACATATGGCTTCTTTGACGTGAAAAAAAATCTATGCTTAGATGACTCAATAAATGTCTTGGTACTAGGTACACTATCATTCTTCCTTTCCATTGTTGTTGTTGTGATTAGGGTTGCTATCACACAGGAATTTTTCTTATCAGTCAAGAAATCTGTGTCACTGTCAAGAAATCTGGCTTTAATGAGTTTCAATTGGGTATTTTGGATTTTCTATTTACATTCATATTATGCTGTTAGATTAGCCTTTTGTTTTAAATGTCATCCTTGGAATTTGAAAATGTCACCACTAGTAGCAAATAATTACACTAATCACAAGAATAATCTTCATGTTGTATCTCAGAAGAAGTACACAAAGCTTAAAAGGTCATCATTATCTTTATTATAAAGAAAACAAAGGCTTTGTTATCCAGTTGTACTTTTTGCTCATCATATGTACTTTTGGGTCTTCAGAATAAATAACACAATAGATATGAATAAAACATAGTGCCAAGAAAACTGTAAAGTACATATCACTGCGATCAGAGTAAAATATTAAGCATTCATTCATCCTCCTCTTGCTTGTCTACTGTAATAGTTTCAACAATCTTACCATTTGCTAAAATAGTAAGAATGTTAAAAATATGTTTAATGTATGCACAATGGTTGTATTGCTCTTCTCTTGCATTTAGCATTATTTGTTACATTATTTACTTCAAAATTATTGCTAGTGTGATTATTACATTTGAAAGAAAAGAAAGACATATTTGCTCACTAAAGTGTATGGGGCAATGCATAGAGCAAATGGCAGGTATCTCTTAGGTTTTTGACTGTTCCAAAGCTTGCCCCCCAGTTATGATAAGAACTGCATATGGTATATTTTACTTTATCTGTTCTGTTTGAGCTGACATTCTTTAGCTATGCATTATTCATAAGATTCATAAAGAATGCACACCCTTGTCCTTCTGTAGTATGCATAACACTATGATTTATTAAACAGACTCACACTGATGTGAGATCGCATGCAAAGATAAGTCACTTCCAGCTATCTTGGGCTGCATGCAAATACAAGGATTGTTTCATGGCTTGTTTGGTTTCTAATGTGAATTCCAATATGTGGATACTTCTCCTGATAAGATGACTACATGCCTCACAAAAGGAAGTGCCAACAATCATTTCAGTATTTAAGGTGCTTGTCAGCTTAGCCAGAAGTAGTTGTGTAGATGTGCAATGCTTGCTTAGTGTAAATGTAATAAGCACCTTAACTCACTGTTTCATTAACAGTCATTCTTGGCAGGAAATTCACGTTGCTGTGTATGTAGTATGCAAAGCATATTCATCAGCAAATGAGAGTGCCTGTGACTCTTGAGAAAGATATGCTCATTAAGAACTTTGCCTGGGCATGCAAGTATAAATCCAGCACCTACAAATCACAAGCATAACTATATTTTGTGGCTTATTCTATCATGACTGGTTAATAAATATGATCTGGGTAATTTCAGTTTTAATCCAATCCCTACTTCTGATCTTCATTCATTACAAGTTTGTTGCTCAGTTTTGGCTTGAATATAGTAAGATGGTTTCAAAATTACCTATAAAATACAACATTCCAAGTGCACCGAGAAACCTGCCTTTTGACTAAAGGTGCTATCGACATAGCAGCACAACATTCCGGCCTTGGCATATGTCTCAACTGTACAGATTTTTGCAGAATGTCTAGATTTTGGCCTCACATTTTTGGTTCATTTTTCATAAAATTGTGGTTTTCTGGCACATTACTGGCAAATCATTAAAGATTTAAGTTTAAAAAGAATGACAGACATTTGAGTTTCAGACTTCATATCCTTCAGAAAATTCATGCTAATGAAAAACCTGTTATTCTATCAACTTTCTAAGTTTGTAAGTGCAATATTTAAAAATTGTCCCTATTTCTGGGCCTCCGTCCACTTTTTATGGCTTTGTCCAGATTTCTTGCTCTAAGAGGTTAAGAGGTATGGTCCCTTTTGACCAGATTTCTTACTCTAAGAGGTTAAGAGGTATGGCCCCTTTTGTCCAGATTTCTTGCTCTAAGAAGTTAAGAGGTATGGTCGCTTTTGTCCGGATTTCTTGCTCTAAAAGGTTAAGAGGTATGGTCCCTTTTGTCCCGATTTCTTGCTCTATGAGATTTAGAGCTATGGTCCCTTTTGTCCAGATTTCTTGCTCTAAGAGGTTAAGAGGTATGGTCCCTTTTGTCTAGATTTCTTGCTCTAAGAGGTTAAGAGGTATGGTCCCTTTTGTCCAGATTTCTTGTTCTAAGAGGTTAAGAGGTATGGTCCCTTTTGTCCAGATTTCTTGCTCTAAGAGGTTAAGAGGTATGGTCCCTTTTGTCCAGATTTCTTGTTCTAAGAGGTTAAGAGGTATGGTCCCTTTTGTCCAGATTTCTTGTTCTAAGAGGTTAAGAGGTATGGTCCCTTTTGTCCAGATTTCGTGCTCTAAGAGGTTAAGAGGTATGGTCCCTTTTGTCCAGATTTCGTGCTCTAAGAAGTTAAGAGGTATGGTCCTTGGTCCGTTGATATTTTCCCTATTCATTAATAATGTATCGACAGAGAAGCTCCCCTTAACTTGGACCATTATGCAGGTGACATCTTGTTAGATGAATCATGCAGGAGCACCTTGAACTTTCAGCAGAAACTACAATATAACTTTACAGATTTATGCCACTAGACGAATAAAAATGACACTCCTAATTAATCTCCTGAAGGCTAACATTATGATGTTTGACACTCTGCAAAAACTTACTAAATACCCAGATCTCATTATTACTGATACCGATAGCAACCAACCATACCTCTCAACTTCTTAGAACGAGAAATCTGGACAAAGCCATATATAATGGGGGGACCCAGGGTGAAAAATAGGGACACTTTTTAAATATTGTGCTTACAAACTTAGAAAGTTGATAGAATAACAAGTTTTCCATTAGCATGGATTTTCAAAAGGGTATGAAGGCTGCAATTCGAATGTCTATTATTATTCTGACTTCAGCCCTCAATTTTTTGCCTATGATTTACCAGAAAACCACAAGTTTATGAAACAAACCAAAAATATGAGGCAAAAATCTGGACATTCTGCAAAGATCTGTACAGTTGAGAGGTATGCAACCAACAACCACTAGAATAGAAGTACTAAGGATAAACTTGGACCCTACTCCTTCATCGGGCAAGCATGCTGACAATATTATTAGCAAAACACTCGAGAAACTTAAACTACGCTACAGAAATTCACACTTTCTTATCCCTACAGCTCATAATGCCTTAGTTAAAAATGTGCTTATCCCTAAAATTGCATATGGGGTCTCTCTTGAATCATTGCATTCCAGCACAAACACATGTAGAATACAAACTACTATAACCAAAATCTGCAGATTTATTCTTGCAGAACCACAAACTCATTGTTGCCAACTGCTTCAGTAGTGTAACTGTTTACCTGTAAATGACAGATTCACATTTCTTTTTAGCTGTCAAATCTACAAGCTGTTATAAAGGAGACACTGCCCCTCCTAAAATAAATAATTTAAAAATCAAGGAGCTTACCACACTTAGAGTCAGCCAAGAAGACAGCTTTACCACACTTAGAGTCAACAAAGAAGGCAGCATTATCCTCACTAAACTTAATTTTAAAACCTCCACAAGAGAAAAAAACTATCTGTAGGCTAGGTACAGCTGTTTGAAATCAGCTATCTGCAGATGTGAGGCAGGAAGTTGCACTAATCGAATGATGTTTGAGGACACCAGAGGCTCTGTATAGTTTTCTATTTGTGTCTTGCACCATGATTCCCAGATCATTACTTAAAAGGACTTGTTGACTTGACCATTTCATTTTCATGGTTATCAAATTGAAATAAATGAACAAAATAAATGAATAAAATGACATTTTTAATCATTTGGAATAATTCTGTAGACTGTGCTGTTCCTGCTTGGCCTCCTGTCACTTGTTAAGTGCTACAGATCTATGCAGCCAGTCAAGCCTCTGTTTCTCAATGCAGTATATAAATACTGTCATGTAGCTACAGGAGGGATATGAATTTAAATGCTTCCAACAAAGTCCGCTTATTTGCATTGTAAATAGTGTACCTAAAAGATCTGTTTAGAGTTGAGTTTGGCACCAAAGAAGACAGTAGACAGAGGCAGAGATGGATCTATCCTTAGCTGGAGTTGAAGACCAGCATCATTTTGGCTGCAAATAAGTATATAGTATAGGTGTTGATAATGTGTGTGTATGTATATATATGTGTGTGTGTGTGTGTGTGTGTGTGTGTGTGTATAAAAGAGATGTATTTGTATGTGGCTTAGATGGTTCAGCAGTGATGTACAATCTATGAGTTATGGATGATTGTTGGTGCAGACTATGTCAAATATACAATATTTTTCATAATTTGTTTTATGATGTGTTAATGAACATGTCAGCAAGAATATAAATGTGCAGCCACTAATGCACTGGATTGTAGCAAAAATGGCACTGAAAACAGGTGGGTAAAGTACAGATGTAGTAAGCTATACAGCATTGTGTGCTTCTGCATTAAGGAATATTATCAGTACTTCCTGATTTAATACTAATATCTGAAGAATGGTAGCCTGAGGTACAGGGAACACGGTGTCTGTTGCATACTAATATGAATTAGTCTAGGTGTATGAAGTGAAACAGTTAAATGGTCTATATGAGACATATATACAACCTTTTACCAAAAAAAATACTTTATTATGCTGACATACATACCATCCTGATTTTCTCACTTATATTGTATTTTTTCATTATAACATAAGATTCCATATCCTATTGTATTGAATACCTTATTAAGATCCCTTATCATATGTTTAGCTTCTCCCCCTCTATTTATAATATAATCCGCAATCTATCTTACTATTATTAATAGTTATTGATATCCCTTCCATTTTACACTATACATACTGTGTTCCATAACACTTTCTGTCTTTGTTTCAAATCTTTTCTGTAATATTTTCATACAAAGCTTAAAATCATTATTGTTCAGTATTATTAGGTTCCAGTTTTTCATTATATTATTTCCTTCTTTCTTACAAATAAATTAAAGTGTTTGTCTGCATAATTCTTTATACATGAAACCTTTATTTAGTCATGCATTCAAAATCTTTAAAAAATATTTTTTTTGTCATTCCATTATGTTTTTATACATTTCATATGTTTTTCCATCTGGCCCTGCTGCTGGATCTATATTCACTTATGCTAATAATTTATCTAACTCATATAAAGAAATCTCCATTTCAAATTCTTTATCTTCTTATTCTGAAAACATTTTTCTTCTCCTATTATTTTTAATTTCTTATTTTCTTCTTTAAATATCTCTTGTACATATTTACAACAATATTTGTAACTTGTTCCAGAGTCCTTTCTATTTTTCATTTTGTATTTTTCATTTTTCTCATTACACTACTATCCTCATTTACTGGTGTACTTAAATATGCAAAGATTTCTTCTCTTTTTCCTTGTAAAATATCTTTGAATAATAGCTCTTTCCTCTTCTCTTGATTTCTTATATAATTTTTCTTCTTTATCAAATTGCTCTGTATCATTATTTCTAAATATCCTAATACATCTCTATACACTCTTTTTTACTTTTCTTTATCCACTTTTTTGCATCATATAGCCCTGTAAATTACATTTTTATATTTGATCTTAAAATGCATCCACCATTCAGACCAGTCTTTATAAAATGTTCTAATCGTAGTATGATGGTCTCCAAAACTGCATTATTAATCCTTTAACTTCCTTATCTAATGTTTTCTCATTTAACCTTTTTATTCCTTTGCCTATTTTTATGTATTTCTTATTTTCCCATATCGCTATCCATATTGCTAAATGATCTGAACAATTTGTTTCAATTGATTCTCCCTCTCTTATTAGTCCTTCTGATATTATAAAATAATTATTTCAGTTCTATAGAAACCTGTTATATAAGTCCATTAATTTTTATAGCAGAGTATTAGTTTACCACATCTCATAACTTCTAGTATTTTTCTTAAATTGTTTACTTTCTTTTTATGTTTGCCTCTTAAATCACAATTAAAATCTCTTGTCAATATAATATTCATATTTACTACTACAAAATCAAAAATCTGATGAAATAAACTTTCTCTTTCTTTTCAAGTAACATAAGGATATACTGCTATGATTCTATATACTTATTATTTCCATTTTAAGTCGACAATAGTTAATCTTCTCGTTCTTAATAAAGTTATATCTAATGTTTTTCTGTATTACTACAGAGTATTCATATTACAGAAAATTGATAATTTCACAAATTCCAAATTACCTCTTTCTTCATCTGATAAGAATATTGTATCTTCTACAGATAAGCCAGACTCCTATGTAGAGGTGTACACCAATGCCTGTACAATCACTTAATCAGTTGTATTGAATCAGCTATACCTGACCAGATTAAAGCCAAGTCTTGACAAAAAAAAAGCAAAAAAAAAAAAAACAAGCCACCCTGGGGAACCCCTAGTATAAACAGGCTATACAACAAGAAAAAGAAACTAATGCCAAGAACAAGGGGAGGTGGCTCAGCAGAGGAAGAAATCCCTCTCTAGCTCAAACAAACAAATTAGAGATCTCGTCAGGTCCTTCCAAGCTAATTATGAACCAACAATAGCCTCCCTAATAAAGGACAATCACAAGGCATTCTTTAAATATGAGAGAAAAACAAGTCAAACATATGAAAATGGACTCCACACTTAAATAAACACTCCCAATGCAAGAGTAGCCAGTCAAACATGGTAGCTGTAGATTAAATGTAGTACTTTTAATGAAAGGCAATAAAACAAAAACAGCAAGTAAAAACACCAAGTAAAACAGATGAGCACATTCACTCTAGTCCTGGAGTTTCATCAGATCTAATTAGCACAGAGCTTGAGCCTATTTAAAGGTACAATGATTCTGAAGTTACCTGTTCAGGTCACTTGACCTGAGCAGAGGTCTTAAGGGAACATACTCATTCAAACATTTCCCCTTATCACTTTCCATTTCTAGAATCTATTTAGTTTCTAAACATTCAGTCTTTTTGCTAATGTTACCACCCCTGATGCTCTTGTTCAATAACTGTAATACAAGAAATTTAAATTTACGTCTAGTCCCAGAACTTAAAACATGTTTACATAAAGCACCCTTTTTATCCTTCCTGGAAATATCATAAATGTGTTCACAAGTATGGTCTTTAAGAATTCTATTTGTTTTACCAACATAAAAAGTGCTACATACGGTGCAGGTTGCAAGATATACCAAATCAGAACTTTTGCAGTTCATAAAGAAATCAAACTTGTATACATACTTAGTTGTGGGGTGTTCATAAGACTCAGTAGTTAGTACATACTGACACATACTACAGTCTCTGCAGGGGCATCTACCTTTTCTATTCATTGTAAGTTGTTTCCTGGCAAAAGGTTTATAGCATAACATTCTCTTAAGAAAGATTTTGTTCTTAAAGCAAAAACTAGGGAAATCTCCTAAAATAGATTTATTTCTATCATTGCAGGTCAGGACATGCCATTGCCTCTTAATAATATCACATATAGAGCTGATATCACTGGAGTAAGTTATACTCATTCCTAATGTATTTTCCTGTGGGGATACCACTGTTCATTTGCTATTACCATCTTGAGATGGGAAATAAGATCTAGCATAATCTTTCCTTTGTGACATGACATCATGTTGTGCTTTACCTATTTCATGTTTTCTGGATGATATGTTCATCACCTTCACAGGTCTACAGGAAGTAATTTAATCCTTTATGGATTTTATAAACAGTTCTACCTCCTTCTTAAAGTTTACATTTACTGCGGACATCTCCATTATTGCATATCTTCATATGTTATTATTCAAAGATTATGATCACAAGTGTTTATGTGCAAAGATTTTTAGGAAAAATACTTATTTGAACAAATTTTTACATTATAAAAGTAATCACCCACACTATGTAAAAAGTGGGGTTGTTAAAGGCCACTTGGTGAGAACAGCCAGAATGGTCACCAAATATGATGATTTTCTGCATGAATGCTACCTTTTGAAACAAATGTTTTTAAACAGGGGTTATCCTGGAGTCTTGATTGATACCTTGAGTAGTAAAGTTATTCATAAGAGAGAAATCAGCTATTATATTGCATTATTGGATTTTCCACTCTCAGATACCTCCTCCCCGATCACAATTATCAGTACATCTGGCAATGATGCAGTGGGACAAAATTTACCAGCATTAAAGCATGACATGGATGTAATATGTTCTTTCATGACTACATCTAGCTCTAATAGTGGTTCTATCTTGGAAATCATTCACAAGAACTGCCAACTGATCACCGATGATAAAGAGATTGGGGACAAACCTGGTGCCTGTCCAAAGCTTACCTATAAGCAGGGCATGAACCTTAAAAACGTACTTGAGAATGTGGCCATAAGATCAAAATTATCAAAAGGAAAAATGACCTGTTGTGGAAATTGTCCCCAGTGTAGATTTATTTTATGATGTAAGGAAATCATTGTCAACAATAGGTTAATTAAAATATATGACAAATTTAATTGTGGTGTACAATAACTTATGCATTTCATGCTCTGTATTTTACATTGGGAAAACTAAACGTAAGATCGGGCAAAGAATATATGAACATAATTATGACATTTCCAGGGCTAGATTAACCAATGCCATTTATAAACACATCTCAGTGTTTAAACAGAATGAAAACAGGTTTGCCATATTAGAAAACGTTTTCCCGACCCCTAGGAGCGGGCCTTGGAAGATGACATTAGAACAACGTGAACTTTGGTGGCAGTTATTTCTTAATTCAACCAAACCACTGGGTTTAAACAATAATATTTAATATTGTGTCTTTTAAAGTTGAAGGCTTATTATATATGATTTTTACATTCAGCCTTATTAATATCATGTTTGACTTTCATTACAGGTTGCTACAAGGTATGGTATCTATTTTAGTAGCCTTATCTTTATATACTGCTGCAGAGGTAACATTGGTTCAAAATATTTCAATATTCTAGTTGGTCATATGAATTTGCAATTTGAATCTGAAGAAGGCTGGTACTTACTGGACGAAAGCACTTATTTTATTTTACTTTATTCTTCAAAATATTCAATAAATAATTTGTATGCTGTTTTATTCATCTTGTGTAGCTGGATTTATTTTTTTAGTTTGGTTTATAACTTTTTAGTCAGTTCATTTGTTCACCACTCATATTCAACTGGAGGTAATAGCCAACCTGCTAGCTGACAGATTTGGAGCAAACTTTGCCCCCCTGTTCCCTACAGTCATCCCCCAAAGTAGACCGGCCACCATTCCTCAGTCTGTTATCTCAAGAGTGCAGGTCATCTCTGTGCTCTCCAAGGTTAAAAATACAGCATCAATGGGACCACACAACATCCCAGTTTGCCTTTTAAACAACTTAATATATGACCTAGCAGACCTACTTGGTTCCCTGTTTACTATCAGCATGTGACCTGGCTATGTTCAAGCAGAATGGAGGACAGCAACAGTAATTCCTCTCCACAAAGGGGGACCATCAACCAACCCTGAGAATTATAGGCTCATAAGCTTAACTAGCCTCATCTGTAAGGCCAAGGAAAGAATCATTATAGACATTATTAACAAGGACAGAGGTAATTTCCAAACTCAGGATCCAATCCAGCTAGGATTTGTTTAATTAGGTCATGCCTGTTAAACATGGTTGACTTCTTTGAGAAAGTCACTAATTCTGTGGACAAGGGGAAAGACAGTTTGTGCTGCCTACCTTGACCAAGTCAAGGCATTTGATACAATTCTCCATTCAGGTATTATAGTTAAACTCTCCCAATTGTGAATTAATACCCACATTACCAGATGGGTAGCCAACTGGCTCACTGATATGACAACTTCTGTCAAAGTGGGTGACTTCATCTCTAAGAAAAGAAAGTCATCAGTGGCGTACCACAGGGTTCTGTGCTGGACCTCTTACTGTTTGCAATTTATTTCTCAGAAGTCCAGGCAAACATGGATGACCTCTGTCTGACAACTTCTTGATGATGGCAAGTTAGGAGCAATCCTTGAGTCCCCCAATGATGTTAATATACTAATGCAAAAAAATGCATTACTATTCCCTTTGGGAAAGCTGACATTCCTGCTATTTACATTATAGACAGCACTTCCCTAAGTGTAGACCCAGTGGTACGTGATCTGGGTACTCAGGTTGATAGCAATCTGAACTTTGTCCACCATATATCCACATTAGTAAGGAAACCTTTCCATGTAGCACATCCTATAAGTAAGGGCATCTCATCTAGGTGTAAGGATGTTATAATTCTATTATACTCGGCCCTCATCAGACCAATAATTGAGTGCAATGCTCCCTTTTGCATGTACCTCACCAGACACCTGCAACAATTGGAGAAACCGCAGCGGTTTCTCACCAAGAAATTACAGAGTACATGAAACAAGTCTTACACAGAAAGATTGAAGGTTCAGTCACTGTATTCTGTCTCCTACAGGCTGCTAATGGGTGACCTGTGCCTCACTTATAGGGCAGTCTCTGACCCGACCCAGATGGAAATGCTACACATTTTTAAATCAAACTGTAGAAAAGTCAGCCTCTCCAGAGATCTTAACCTAGCCTCTGACAAGAACAGGTCATGCTAATGAGCTAGATACATCTCCCTGAGACAGCTACTTCTCTGGAACATGCTTCCAGTTCACTTGAAACAGAACCCCTCTTTGACCCTCTTCAAATGCAACCTAGATCAATGAATAGACGACAGCAAATTCACTCCTGTGGTGAAACCATGTGCCTCCTGGACAAAGGAAGTTGATATTAACTACCATATACCCTTACCTCATTGCACTTCACTCACCTAACCACCAAAAACTGGGGCAATGGCAGATAAATATGGTTAGGCTTGAAAGGGCTCTAGGGCCATTAGTCTAGTAGCCTTACATAAACCTATACACTACAGGCCATATTGGCCAGAGTGGCCAAAATGGGCTGATTGTACCTGCTCTGGACCACATACCATTTTTATTACCCTTGTTCAGATCCAGACTTTCAGATACCAAATAAATATTGATGTATTTTTTTCTATGCTTGGTTGCATGCATCTAACATTGTAGCTCCCTTGTACTGTTTTGCTCTACTTCTACTATTATAGATCACTTTATCAGCTGTGTTACTTGGAGAATCAATAAAGTTTAATTTGGAAAAAAGAATAAAGTACTTCTTGTAGCACTTCATAAACATTATGATGATTAGATAAAATATAATAATCGTTTAATGCACAGACAGTTTTTACATTTATTAGAAATATGTATTTCCTTATTGTCTAAGAGATACCATAATGGCTGTGATTATGTGAGGTAGTGTAAGCTATGCCTGGAGGAGTAGGACAGCGGGTGTTTAACATATGCCTGCATAGCTAGCTGGAGTTTTGCAAAGAATTATATGTTATTTGTATATTAAGTTGATGTGCACAGGTACTTGTGTTAAAATGTATTTGAAAATTTGCTTGTGTACCAAGAGTGGGTCCTGATGGACAGAAAAGAAATATACCTGTATGTCAGACTGTACTGTAACTGTTTAAATGAATATATTGTAAAAGAGGATACTGGAAGAGAAGAGGTTAATGTCAGTCCACCTAACTTTGACAAGTAGTCTGAAATTAAATTACCTTATTTAGGCCATAACAATTGCATCTTATGGTTCTCATTGCAGCCAGAGACAAAATGTCTGTGAAACCAGGACTAAGAATCCTACTGTATTGTCGTTAGGGGTGAACTAATTGTTACCCTGGAAGAGTGGACGTTTTTGAAATGGTTTTATAGTTTCCAGATGTTGTAACACATCTTAGCAAAGCTCTATGTGTGGGTGTATTATGACACATATGGGCTAGATTCTGGTTCAGTTTCTAGTAAAGGGAGTAGTGTGAGACAAAAATGTCAGGTGACCAGATGTATGTGATATTATTCTGTAATCCAGCACTGAAATATTGTTTTAATACTAGAAGAGACAGAAGTCTCAAGGCAGTCTATTTTTGAAACCTGACAAGGAGGACTGCTCACCTACATCATCTTGCCTTGCTCCAGTAAGTCAACTAGGGAACAGTAATTATTTAATCAGGAAAATATAGTGAGTTTAGTTAAGTATTATTTTAATGTATCTGTGTTATTTTTAATGTTTTCTGTGATTGAAACTCTGGTGTCTATTGTAAATAAATATTTATCATTTCCATGTTCTTTTTATTATTTATTATTAAATATATTTAAACGTTTCATTGTGGCTGGTCTTTAAGGGAACATTTTAACCTTTGAGATTACTTATATTTATTTGGTGACACTGTGGCTGCTTCTGAAAGCCTCACATTTGGTCAAAGTACTACCATCTGTATGTGTTAATTTTAGTAAGTATAATTGTATACACTGGCAAAAGACTTAGAGTAGCTGGCTTTGGATTGTTCTAGTGGCAGTATCTACCTTATAGTCTGGGCAAAGGAAGCATAGCTTGTAAAGCTGTGTCAACCTTTCTCAGGTGTGTGTATGTGTGTGCACGTGTGTGCACATGTGTGTGTCTGTGTGTGTGTGTGTGTGTGTGTGTGTGTGTGTGTGTGTGTGTGTGTGTGTGTGTGCGTGTGTGCGTGTGTGCGTGTGTGTGTGTGTGTGTGTGTGTGTGTGTGTGTGTGTGTGTGTGTGTGTGTGAAAATTAAATTTCAAAGAGTGTGTGTGTCAGCTACTTGGAGGTGGGATACAGAGCACTGGTTTCCTAGAGAGTGTGGTGGAGGACTTGCTTGGACCACTCGGCTGAGGACTCAACTCTACAGCTGTGTCAGTGGTGAGTCTTATTTGGGGCCTGGAGAGAGAGAGAGAGAGAGAGAGAGAGGGAAACTAAGACCCAGGACTGAGTGTGTCCCCTGTGTGCTCTTAAGGGAAATTGTGCTTGGTGCAGAAAGCTGGATCTGGAAGTAATGTGTGTATCTATCTTTGTTCCAAATGAACGTCCCACATCGATTTCAGTGGTGAGGATTGAGGCTCCTTGACTACTGACCTGGAGGAAGGATGCCACAAAGACTATGAGCTTTTCGATTATTTTGATTACCTGATAATCAGATACATAGATACAGACTGTTGTTTCAGCAGAATGGCAGCCAGTACAAGTACATGGAAGATGAAAGTGTCATGTCACATGACGAGTACATCACTGAAATTTCAGGTTATTTTCTTTCTCCTTCCAATTAAACAAATGTTATACTCTAAAATTAGTACACTGTTAGATTAAGGACAATAACATGGCATAAGATGGCAGTTGACTTAAATCATGTTTAGCATGGCCGTTTTGTAGAATATCACATTTTTGGTTTGTAAATTCCAGCACTGATGTTTTTTGTGTTTAGTGTCTGCCACTGAGTATTTAAAAAAAACTGTTGGGAAAGTAGACTGTGTTTTTTTTTCCCTTCATGGTTTAATTTGGTACTCATCCTGTTGTGTGTATGTATTCATGTATGTATCGTTGCAGTCTACCATTTGACACATTCTGGAAACTACCATGATGCCTGCCTTACTTGTGGTCTGTGAAATGTACACCATCATTTCTAAGATCACATATCTCTAAACTTGTTCTGCAACTTCTGTATCCCTGTCCATCTCAGTCAGTGCTAGTTCATCTAATATTGTAACGCTTCATAACACATTATCTTGCTCATGCCTTAACAAAAATTAGCCAAAAGTAAATTATCCTTAGCTCCATCTCCTTCTGCAATATTTGACAAAACCTTTTCTCCTTACTGTCTAGAGTATGCAGTATCTTACCCTTCTATGTTGTTAGCGACATTATACATAACAACAAACTCATCTAACTCTGCATATAACAGGATGCAATGCAAAGTCATGCTTCATGAGTAATTCAGCTGATTAATTTATAAGTGGGTCAAGATGGTAGGCACATTCAGTATAATGGCATGGTATGTGTTACCGGGTGGGTGGAAAGCAACAGAACATGTGATCTCTGACTTTTGTTAAATACTCACAACTGGTAAATGGTTTGATACGTGCAATTCCTTTTCTACCTGTGCACACATAACCCGTTATTTCTCTTTCTTTCCCTTCCTTCCTTTCACTTCCCATGACATATGTCACCTCTCTCCTTCTCTGCTACCTACTATCCTGCATTTGCACCATTATTCCTATCTATCCCCTCTACCCTCATTTCAGGTCTCCCCTTGTGCTTCTCATCTTCTGATATGCCACTTCTCTCCCCCGTATTCATATTCTCCTCATCAAGTCAAACCTTTTATCCTCACTTCACTCTATTTTATAAACTCTTTCATAGTTTTTGTATTTGCTTTTCCCATAGATTCTCCCTTATTTTACCCACTTTTGCTAGCTTGCACTCTATTTCCCCAACATAAATTATTGCAATATGGTTTTGCTAGACTTTCTTGTAGCACATTCTGTTCTTATGTGTGATATGCTCTTACTTCTCTTCCTTAGAATTACAGATGCAGTGGAGGGAAGAACATGATTATGCAACAATAGTTGGAAAAAAGACAAACAAGTTATGAACTTCAGACGTGCAAGATCAGATCTTAACAACTGATAAGCACACCCCTAAATGCTCTTTAGATCTGATTATTAAGACTGAGTTTCATGCTAGGCACTAAAACTGACAGTGCCAGCCAGCAAATGACAGCAGCAGAAGTTAAAATTGTTTTGTTTTTGCCTGCTGTCTGTGCCTGCAATCCTTCCTTGACTTTGTTTCACAACTTGCCCTGACCTAAGACGAATCTTGCTGTCTGTTTGACAGTACTCACTAAGTGCTTTACTGGCTTTGAAAGCTAACAAAACACATTGCACTTTTTTTTTTCTGTTACGCGTAACACCTATGCATCATAGGTTCATAGCTTCATAGGTAGGTACTAAGCTATCTACCCGAAGGCATTTATAAGCTTAGCTGGAATGTGTTGACTTTTGCCGCCCCCTTAGATTAGTTCCCTGTGTCTCTGTCCAGCAGAGCCATTGAAGTGATCCCTGGGTAAACTTTCTGTTTCCCATCCACTTGTCAAGGTTTCTTTTGAAGAGGGTAAGCAAGGAGCTCTTGCTAATGTAGATTGGAATCTTGTTCCAGAGCATGGGAAGTCTCTGGGACAGGAATCTATCCCTCCAGCATGTCCTATTTATTGTTGTGGTGAGGTTTAGATCCCTGGAACGTGTGGGTCAAGGGGATATGGTTTTCTTTAGGTGGAGCATGTCCATCAATTCTGAGTTGGACATGGCCTTGTATGTCAGGCAGAGATCACCTCTGAGTAGGTGGTATGCAACCGAGTACAGCTGGAGTTTCTTCAGTCGAGCTGCATAGGGCATCTGCTTGAGGCCAGTGATCCTCTTGATGAGGTACTTCTGTGGTCTTTCCAGTTGTTGCAGGTGTCTTGTAAGCTGCAGCCCAAATGGGGCATTGCACTTTATGATGGGTCTGATGAGTGATGCATAGAGAGGCCCAATGACCTCTTTCAATCTGGATGCAAACTGTTTTGTGATTAGGTGGGCCACATAGAAGGATTTTCTAACCACTTTGGCAATGTGATTATCAAAGGAGAGGTTACTGTCTACTTGGGTCCCCAGATCCCTTATTACGTCTTCTGTATTTAGGGTTGGGAGGGTGGCCTAATGGTTAAGGTGTTTGCCTTACAAGCACAAAGTGCAGGGTTTGAGTCTCACAAGGGATAATTGGCTAGGTTTGAAATGGCCCGCAAGGGCAGTTAGCCTTGTACTACCCTATGAACCTATGTGGTAGTTTGTGGGTACTTTGTTTTTCCAAAGGGGATGACTATGCACTTTTTGGCATTTAGCTTGAGGCCATGGTTTTGACACCAGGTATCTGTCTCAGTGAGACCCTTTTGGAGGATGGCTGTGTCAGCCAGAGAGCCAATTATAGTCCCTAGTTTGCAGTCGTCTGCGAACTTGGTCAGCCATAGTCCTCCTGTACCTGCCTGTACCTCTGAGAAGTATATGCCGAACAGGTGGGGTCCTAGGACTGTGCCCTGGGGAACGCCACTTGTAACCGGTTTAGAGTCAGACCTAGCTCTCGCAACTCTTACCATGTGGGTTCTGTCCATGAGCCAGTTGGCAACCCATCTCGTGACGTAGGGGTTTATGTTCAGACTGGTGAGCTTGTCTATAATACCTGAGTGAGGAATGGTGTTGAAGGCCTTTGCAAGGTCTAGGTAGACTGTGTGGATCAACTTTCCCTCATCTATAGCCTTGGTAACTGTCTCAAAAAAGTCCACCAGATTTAGGAGGCATGATCTATCCTTAACAAAGCCGAACTGGGTAGGGTCCAGTGTTTGGAGGTTTCCAATGTCTCTGTTATTGAGATCCATGATGATATGCTCCATTGCTTTGCAGACCAAGCTAGTCAGGCTTATAGGGTAATAGTTCCAGGGGTCCATTGTGGCTCCACCTTTGTGGAGTGGAATAACAGTTGCTGTGTGCCACTCTGTGGGCATGTAGCCTGTGGAGAGGCTGAGTTTAAACAGTGTGTTTAGGTGATGGGTTACTTCATCTTTGAGCTCATGTAGGATGCAGCCTAGAACACTGTCTGGTTCCATTGATGCTGTGTTTTTGGCTTTGGACAGGGCTGTTTTAACCTGAGTGTCTGTGATTTCAGGGGCACTACATTCTTCTGGTATAGTCATGGGCCATTTTGGGGGTGAGAGGGGGGGGTGAAGTTTGCACTGAACCTGTCTGCCAGGATGTTGGCTATATCGGTTGGTTCAGTGTATTTTGTGCCATTCTGCACTAACTCTGAGCAGATCTGAGAATTGCCACTTAGATTCTTGACATAGCTAAAGAATGCCTTGTGGTTATCTTTGGAGTCCATGGCAATTTTTCTTTCGAAGCTAGCCTTGGATGATTTTATGAGGGAATGTAATTTCTTGCTGATACTGATCAGGGATGTCTTCCCTTCTTGGGATTTTACTCTTTTCTGTGCTAGTTTCCTCCTTCTATTGTATAGCTTGTTTATGGCAGGGGTCCACAAGACTGGTTTCCTTTTCTTGGAGGAGTGAATCTTAGTTTTGTTTGGGATAGCATGATCCATGCATTCTTGTAGGTGCCCATAGAGTGCATTAGTAAAGGATTTTGCAGCTTGGACAGCGTTATCCTTTAGCATGAGGAATTTGAAACTTCCCACCTCGGTCTTAAGTAACGTGAAGTTTGCTTTTGAAAAGTTTTTCACAGTGGTTTCTTTGACCGGGGGTGGTGGCGGAATGTGGATATCCAGAGTGATTAGTTTATGGTCAGATCTAACCAGCGAGGGGATGACCTCCGGTGTGGAAGGGAGTTTGTACTTGAGTAGTTCTCCCAGTTAATGTTTTGGTAATTGAAATCACCCAATATCAGGGTGTTTGGTTGGACCTTTATGTTTCCCAGTGTTTCCAGGAATGTGGAGTGAGGGTCCTGGGACATGATGGGTGATCTGTAGCAAGCTATAATTTGAATAGCAGTTTTGCCCATTGTTAGTTGCACGTGGATGATCTCTGAAGCATCGTGCTGTGTCACTAACCTGGAGGTGTGTGTATCCTTGATGAACATGGATACTCCCCCGCCTTTTGTATTTCGGTCTGGGTTTTGTGGCCAAAATGTATGGATGAGTTGTAGTTTGGTAGTGCTGGGGTGCTCTCCGGAGCCTTAAACCAGGTTTCTGTTACTGCACATATATCATTTTTCTCCATACTGAGGAGTGCCTCGAGTGTGTGCATTTTGAGGTTTAGACTTCTGGCATTGAGTAGCATTACCCTCAGTTTTCTGTTACTTGTGCTATTTATGGCGGTGGGTTTGTCTTTTGAGCCTTGCCTAAAAAAGGCACTATGGGGTTGGCAAGAGCTCAGGTCAGATAAAGCTCCATGTACTACAAAGAATTATGAGTGAGTCGCCTATCATAAGCTATTATTACATGTTCTCAGCACAGATTCCAAATTCATTCATGAGGTCATCTTCTTGGCATCCATGTGTTAAACACATAATAATACAGTTACGATGAGAGACCTAGTCATAATCCTTAACAATATTAACCTACATTTATATTTGTAGTTTTCTCTAATAATGTATGTTTACTGTAGCTGATGTGTATTTACCTATTTTCCTGTGATTCAAGTCATGTTTGGCAAGACTTATTTAAACCAGTTCTGTCACCTTGTTAAGGTAAATAGGTAAATAAGTACACGTAAATAAATAAAGAGATAATGAAACTCATACTAAGGTTTTTTGGAGGTAGTAAAATGAAATGCAGAATATATTTAATTGACACAATAAGTGAGGAACAGCCGATGTGTTCAAGCAGGCTCATGAATTATATTCAGGCATGTTCTCAGATGATGTTAATACTTTTCCCTTCCATGATTATTTCAATGTAAATGAAGTGCATAAGTGGATATTAAGTCCCTGCTGAGGCTAATTGTTTAAAAGTACTTTTATCTGCCAGTCTTCTATTACTTCTCAGTAGCACACTACCTCCTAATTAAGTTAACTCTTTTAGTACAAGCAAGTTGGCGCTGAAACAGATTACTACACACTGGCTTACCACAGAGTCTAGATGTCATAGTATTTTGCTAAAAATCCATTTGGTTAGTGAGGAATAGCATCTGCTGTAATGAGTTCTACCTGTGAATCAAATTAATGTATGATATAGATTTTTTTTTTTATATGTAGCATCAACCTGTTAATCACAATTACCAGAAACTGTGTGCAGATGATGTGCACAACTAAGTCTATCTCGACTGGACATAAAAGTACTACAGTCACCTCAGAAAGCCTGCATTTTAAAGAGTTCAGGACAGATATATTTAAAGGGGTAGCTCTGATATAACAGGTGGAGTAAGCTATGCACTGCTAGGACCTTTCTAAATAGAGCTATACATTTCATCTGTAATTTAGTATTGCCTTTTGTTTCAGTTTTAAAATGTTAATTTGCTGTGTAATATTTATAGCAGCTGCAAGGCACCCAAATGAGCTTTGATTTCGGAATATTTTAATACCTGTTTACTTTTAGTTCTCCAGTAGAGATCTGGATCACTTAGCTTTATACTTATAGAGTGGAATTTTTTATTTGAAAACCTGAAGACTTCTGAAAAAACAAATAATTCTGATGAAAGATTATGATATTGTTTTATGACTCTAGTATATTGATAATGTGCTATATTTGTGTGGCATATTCAGTGATGTCAAGCAAAAATGAGTGCTTTGGGAGCAACAAAAGTGATAAACACAAAATGCATATTTATACACGTTTAAAAATAAAACTGCATACATGGTCAATGGGAACAAATTAGACTCTTCAGCTCTGCAAAACTGAAAATTGAGCTTATCAAAATGTAAGGTGTATGATTATCCTAGATTACTGATTATGTGACTTCAGAGTTAGTCCTAAATTGGTAGGGATGTTGGCACTATGCTACCCACACAGAGGGTGCAGGAGGCTTTGCCTCCATAAAAAAATATAAAAAAAATATTTTTTCCATGTGCCCTTTGGTCGTATTGCCGAAGGGTGGTTAGGAGTGTAATATCTATCCACGAACAATATTCACAATAAGCAGAGTTGACATTATAACAATAAAAGTGGTTAAATCAGGAATGCCTTTCAAACAATAGAATCAAGGTGGGTGCTAAAGTATAATAATCTTAATACAAAGAGAAAATGTTTGGACAGAAATAATGAAAATGACATAATTTATTTTCTGGGGTTAGAATCGAACACACTGAATTCTACAAAAGTTTTCAAAAATAATTCCAGCTCCTCTCCAAGCAGCAGCAATGCTAACAGTTCAAAACAAAGAATGGCTTCAGTTATACAAATTACAGACTAGGATGTATCCTATTTGGACAGATTCTATAAAATAAGAAGTGCATCCTCTATAGCTGTACTCTCTATATAAAATCTGGTGGTATATCACATGTGTACACAGAATGCTTCAACTGCAACTCCCCACCACCTTATTATGATTAAAACTCACCACTAAACCTCACTTTCTGGTACAAGAAACATTTAGAACCTTAGACTTTCTTAACTCATTCTTTGGATGAGATGTTAAACTGATGCCCCATCAGCTATAGTTGTCTGTAGCTAGGTGGATGTAAAAGATCTCATGGCATGTATCAAAACTTGTAGGTGATGTTCCTCGATGGCCTGGCCAAATTACCCCTAGTAGTATACATACCACCTTGTATCTCCCCTGAAAATAGAGACTAATGCAGTGAACAGTGGATAAATAAATAAATACAAATAAATGTTTTTCTGGCACTGCATCAGTAGGTGTATAATGTCTGTGCGTGTGTGCGTGTGTGCGTGTGTGCGTGTGTGTGTGTGTGTGTGTGTGTGTGTGTGTGTGTGTGCGCGTGTGTGTATCCATGGTCACTACACATTGAGGTGAGGACAAAAAGAATTTTAAAACCTGGGTTTTCATAGTTGTTACATTCTTTATTCTTGAAATTATGACAGGGAAAACACTATGGTATTAGATACCACATCAATTTGTCAATATAATTTCCTAGTAACGAAGATAGGCTAGGTCTTCAGTAAAACCAGATGGCATTCCTACTCTTTTAGTTTGTCTTTAAAAGGAAAACGCTTCATTACTATCTGCTTCCATGAAAAACCTAGGTGAAGTGACAACATGTGAATGAAAAATTCAAGAAATGTCTGTCTCCTTTCACAAAAGGTGCAAATAAGGATTTCTCATGTGAAACTTCCACAGGTATGTTAAGTGTTTGGCAAGAAACAGAAAATTTCACATACCTTACTGAATTTTCTTTCCTTTTCTTAATTCCACAGACTGATTACAGGCACTGAAAATCTTGTTTTATTAAGTTATTATGCCTGCTTATGACTGAGGCAATAGCTTTACCCAGTGTGCAAAAACAGGTCACAAGCAGGTATATATTATGGATAGTCATTTAGATCCTTAAGCATAGTTCCAAGTGTGCACTTCATCATATGGTGCAAACTTCTACATTTGTGAAGGGATTCAGGAAAATAAGATGCCATTGCAAAGGGAGGCAATACTTCAGTGTAATACAAAATTAATACAATTCATAAAGAGTAGTTGAGTGTGCAACCATACAGAGATGCATGCTTATGAACAGCTCAGCAACCTGCAACGCCACAGATGATACACTACTAAAAAAGGTAGCTTACCACAACAGGCAGTACTTGCACAAGCAGAGCAATGGGACAGCTGTCATTCCGCACATATACATAGTGTGGTGGTATGCAAGACATAAGGGCAAGGAGAAAACAGGGCCAGTCATCTCTTCCCAACCAATACTACTGAAATCCTTCCATTAGGGTAGTACCTCAAGTAACATATATGTAAAACCCATGACATATGTGTAAATGTGACATACACCAAAATGGACAAAAATGTAAATAAAATATGTATTAGAAAATATATATCTGTAACCCAAAGGCAGCAGTATCCAGAAAATCTCTTATGTTGCCTGTAGAAACTGTGATGGCACAGCACTGCACTATGAGGCCTTCTGCAAAATGGCAAGCCGGCATCTGTGGTATTGCAATTAGTGTGTGAAGTAGTTGTGTGTCCACATGTACTGTAGACAATGGCTAACAAGGTGGGAGGCTTGTTGATATGATATATAGCATAATCCATGATACATAATCCATGATAATGTATGCATTTATGTTGCATTCCCTATGGATGTCCTAGAAACTCATGGCCATCCATCACTCGTAAGCTCTCATGATGTCCTGTGGTCACTGGATATCCTACCACATCAACTCCCTTGATCTGATAAACCTGCTGTATGCCCCATGTGCCCAAAATGAGGTTCATCACATAGCCCAGACAAAGCACAGTAGGATGGACAGCTTGGCACCTAGCTAGTCTCATCCTCTCTCTGAGTTTGCATTTTCCTACTGTATGTGGCACCAGGTTGTTTCAGACAAAACAGCTCTCAGACTCATTCAGTAGGGCTACACTTGGCAATGTGAATCCTGAAGATGGCAGTCTCTCTGTTGAACCAGGTGGTCTGAAACACTTAAGAATATAGCACATCACGTACAGTGGCAGCCCATACCTCGAGAACTATACAGGTGCAGTATATAGAGCTAGTGATTCTAATAATTTCCCTAGCGAGGAACAGTGGCAACACAGGTTACATTGATTATATAATCTAGTAATCAGCAATGACCAGAAACATGAACTAAGGGTACATAACAGCAGACAGCAATGGCCACAAAGGTGCAGTAAATGTATAAGCAGCAAAAAGCAATGACCACAATGGTGCATAACACATTATGCATATTGCTGTATCTTGTCCTAGTCTGTCATGTAATATGGTATGTTGCCCATCTCAGACAGCGGAATCTATATCCATACTGAATCAATATATTTGTCTCTGTATCTATATCTCTATCTATGTATCTGTCAATCAATATTTACAGATTATATATCTGTCCACACACACACATACACACACACACATACATACTCACACACACACACACACACACACACACACACACACACACACACACACACACACACACACACACACGCACACGGACACACGCACACACAGACATGCACACAAACACACACACACACACACACACACACACACACACACACACACACACACACACACACACACACACACACACACAAACACACACACAAAACTATATCAGAATCTTAGAAACAGACCTATGCTTCTATATGTATGGAAATAAGGTAAACAGGGAAAGTGAGTGCTAGGATATAGAAGTCCAATAGTTTTGCAATGAAAGAAGGAGTGCAGTAAGATGGATCAGGCTAAGAAAGAATGCTGGTTGGCTAACAAAGAGTATAAGAGAGCAGTCATAATACAAATGGCAAGACAGCAAAGAACTTCTATGAGTCTCTAGAAAATGACTCAGCAGATGGCAAAAAGAAGCTCTATCAGGTTCATAGATTCATAGGTTCATACTAGGCTATCTGCCCTAAGGCATTTATAAGCCTAGCCAGAGTGTGTTTGGCTTTCGCCACCCATTTTAAATGAATTTTGCTATGCCCTTTTTCGAGGTTAGTATAATGTGCCTCTGTCTAACAGTGACACAGAAGTGATACCTGGGGTAAACCTACTATCTCCCATCCACTCATCAAGATTTCTCTTGAAGAGAGTCAATGAGGGACTCTGCCTAACTTGGACTGGGATTTTATTCCAGAGTGAAGGGAGCCTCTGGGTTATGAATCTGTCCCTCCAGCATGTCCTATTTATTTCAGTGCTGAGGTTCAAGTCTCTCGAGCGCATAGCTCGATGGGATTTGGATTTTCTGAGGTGCAGCATGTCCATTAATTCCGGGTTGGACATGGCTTTATACATCAGGCACAGATCACCTCTGAGCAGGCGGTATGCCACTGAGTGGAGCTGGAGTTTCTTTAACTGGGCAGCATATGGCATCTGTTTGAGCCCTTTGATCCTCTTGGTGAGGTACTTTTGGGGTCTTTCTAGTTGCTGCAGGTGTCTGGTAAGGTACATCTCAAAAGGGGCATTGTACTTAATTATGGGCCTGATGAGGGATGAGTAAAGAGGCACGATGACCTCCCCTGATCTAGATGTGAATCCCTTCATGATTAGGTGGGCTATATAAAATGTTTTTCTAACCACTTTGGCCACGTGGTTGTCAAATGAGAGATTGCTATCAACTTGGGTCACCAGGTCCCTAATTACTTCTTCCGTACTTAATGGATTACCACCTATGTGGTAATTTGTGGGCACTTTGTTTTTGCCAAAGGGGATGACTATACACTTTTTGGCATTTAGCTTGAGGCCATGGCTCTGGCACCAGTTGTCTGTTTCTATGAGGCCCTTTTGTAGGATGCTTGTGTCGGCTGGAGAGTCTATTATGGCGCCCAGTTTGCAGTCATCTGCAGGTTGCAGAACAAAGACAGAAAAATACTGAAAACAGTTGGTAGACACCTTTCATAAGGGATGCCAGCAACAATCTGCTCACCAATCCAGACTACAGCCTATTGGAAGGAATATTTTAACTTCTGAATTGTTTTGCACTTCAGTTAACTGTTTGGAGTGCTACTGCTATATTTTTACTGTATTTGTTGAGTTTGCCTTTATATCATTCTAAAGGTCTCTAATATTTGAAACTGCCTTGTCAAGGTAGTTTGCTTAAGTTTTTTTGTTATAGCATTAAACTTGCAGGCAATTTTTTCTTTGTGTTCACAGGTTCATAGCTGTTGATCTATGAGGATCTTAAGATGCCTAGCCTTTTATTTCCATAGTTGTTTTCAACCATTCTTTTTTTATTACAAATATCCCAAAAGAGTGCATATAACAAGGACATGTTATATAAATATGCATTTCTTAGCTTCAGTTGCTTCTTTCCGGTAACAGCATTGACTTCTGTGCATTGGCACACTTTGTGACTCATGATGGCCGTTCTTTCATTTTATCTCATACATCCCCACAGTACCTTCGATTTGAGATATTTAAAAAATGCAGTCTCAGTAGACCAGCCAGGTAACATTATTTCCTCTGGGGCAGATGGCTGTGGATTCTAACCTAACACTGGATAGCTGAGTTTATTTTAAGGGGATGGGTTTGGCATAATGGTTAAGATCTTCACCTTATAGACATAAGATAAAGGTTTGATTCTGACCTTGAATTATTGGCTAGCCTTCAAATGGCCATTCAGGGCAGTCATCCTACTATTTCCCTATGAACCACCAACATTGTTACTTCCATTGTTTTTGACACAGGATAGCAGTGCTCTGTACAGACACAAACACCCAGGTAGTAAATTTTCTCTCTAAAACTTCCTTCAGAACTGAAATATGTAACTTAATGTGGCTAAAACAAAGCTATTGCATGGAGGCAAGCTCAGAGCAGCTGGTTTGCTCATTAAACAACACAACTATCAAATCCTTGTATAATCTAACTTAGTCTAACACCAAACCCCACAGACTACCCGAGGAGACATCTGTATAACCAAATCCATGACCTACAGTAGTACACCTGAATACAGGTCTGGACAAAATGGGTATGCAATTCTGAAATGTCTCTGTAGCAAGTTTGGCAGATATGGACATCCTGAAACAATGTACCAATTGTCCATGTTCAGAGACAAGCATGTAATCCTTAAAGAAACACAGTATGCGAGAGATGCACACACACAATTTCACTGGAGTCAAAAATCTCACATGCAAATAAGGTTGTCAAAAACACACAACATCAGCTACACATAGTGCCTACCACACAGACAGACCAACGTATGCTGAGGCACTAAAAAGCAATCTTCCCAAATGTCAAAGACCTCCTAAGCCTGTAAACAGCAGTACCTACTTTCAGCAATCTTTGAAGCATTCATCAAAATTAATGCCAAACATCACACACACACCTTCACCCAGTGAGGCCCCCAAGAGGAAAGAGCGTAAGGCAAGAAACACATTATCCAGGACTGTTGTCATAGAGGACAGCACTGTATGACACACAGATGCCTAACTCACCAGACTAAACAAGGAGAAGATAACAGACAGTTGTTAATCTGGAGCCAGGATCTGCCAAGTTATGCACTCACTCAAGTCACCACATCACAGGAATCAGTTTGATTCTGTCTTAGTCCCTGTGGATATTAATGATTTGAGATGTGATTCCCTGGACTATGTGAAAATGGACGTTTATTGATCTCTCTGAATACATGTCTCAGGCAAGTATGTACCTTGTCACCATATGAAGAAAAGATGCTTGATTTCAATAACTGGCTTAGATTCTCATGCCTTTCCTGGGGGATTTAATATCTGTCAGCATAGCAGGATGTGGTTAACACACCACAGTGCTCTGCAATGGATGGTCTACACCTGTCTCCCCTAGGCTTTTGAATATTGGCTAAACCTCTTAGAGCATTTTTAGGCAATGCCAAATTGACAAACCTACTGACAGAGCAAATAAAACCCAAATAAACATAAAGGCCTTACTACCCAATGCTAGGACCCTAAACAAGAAACTGCACAACCTACAAGCTCTCATCATTCTGGAAAATACTCCAGAAGTGCAAGGCTTCAGTGCCTTCTAGACATTTAGACTGTCAGCTGTACAGACAGGGCCAAAAGGTGGAGGAGTCTCAATCTATGTTAACAACAAACATAACTCTGCATTGGTTAACAGGACAAGGCCCTGGAATTTATCCAGGTGCAAATCATCATAGGCAATGACTCATACCATATCCTAGGAAAGTATGGGTCATCCTCTATGTCCCTAGAATCTCATAGCCTGTACTTAGACCTCCTGGAGACACTCACCACTTAGCCAAATACCTTATTCATGGGAGACTAACAAAACCTCTGTGGACTTGGAAACATTCATTGTCTCATACTCATAACCACAGTGATTCCTGGACTTCATTAACACCCTTTACCAGATAGTGCTCACACCCAACAGAGCTTCAGACATAGTGGACCTGGTACTCACCAATATGGGAGAGGGCTATAACCTCCCCCTTCCCCCTACCCCCGTGTCACATCCTCACTTTTGAGGTCAGACCACACAGCAGTCTCCTTTGAAAAAAAATTAGATCAGTTTTCCCAGCAAATCCTGTAACAGTAAGAAACTGTCTCAAAGCAAACTACATCCTATTAAGTGGTAGTTTGTTAAAAATTAATGCACCTTCCTGTCCTGAGTTCACAGGAACCTATATGTTCACAGAGTCCGTGTACAACAATGTAAATGGCTGAACAGAGGCTGCTGTACCTAAAGCCTGAAACAAACTCTAAAAACAAACCATACTGGTGGAATCCTAACCACAATATGTAATATAACAAAAGGAAAAAAAGCTATGTCTGAAATAAGGAAGAGCAACTCCCATAATGACAAAAGCTCTCTAATTAAAATAAACAAGAAACTTAGAGGATTAATTAAGTCCAACAAGGCCAATTATGAGGTCACTATAGCCTCATATTCTAAAGACAGCCAAAAGGCCTTCTATAGCCATGTCTGAAACATCAAAAGCAGCGCACATCAGTGTGCCAAACTAGTGGTCAATGGTGCCACCTTTACCAAGTACAGCAATGTAGCAAATCTGCTGGCTGACAGATTCAGCTCATACTTCACCATCCACACCCCCTCCAAGTCCTCCCTGATGAAATTCCTACTAACATTATCCCCTGCCTATTAACTGGGAGCAGGTACTGGTGGAGCTTGCTAAGGCCAAAAACACAGCTTCATTGGGCCCTGAGAATATCCTGGCATACCTCTGAAATAGTTTGAAACATAACCTATCAAGACAACTTGAGTCACTTTTCAACTATAGCCTGAAAACAGGCTTTGTACCACGAGAATGGAGGACTTCAATAGTTATTCCACTTTGTAAGGGTGGCCGTTCAACTCACTCCAGAAACTACAGACTTATTAGTCTTACTAGTCTAATATGCAAAAGTGATGGAATGAATTATCATGGAGACTATCGAGCAAAGACATAGGCAACCTTTAGACACTGGACACAATGCAGGTTGACTATGTCAAGGGAAGATCATGTCTACTAAACCTGGTGGACTTCTTTGAGAAGATCACCATGGCAATGGATGAGGGAAAAATAGTGCAGACTGGCTACCTGGACCTTATAAGACATTTGATACAATACCCCACTCAAGTATAGTTGATAAACTCAGTAAACTGGGCATAAACCTCTACATAAATCACTGTATTGCAGGCTGGCTCACAGTCAGGACCCAAGAAGTCAGTCTTGGTGAGACCCCATCTATTAAGAGACAGGTCACCAGAAGGGTGCTTCAGGGCTTCATGCTGGGACTGCTCCCATTTGGCATCTACTTCTCAAAGGTAAAGGCTAATGTCAAGGACCTTTGGCTGACCAAGTTCACAGATGACACCAAATTGGGAGCTAGCATAGATTCTACATATGTAGACAGTAATATGGCCTTTGATCAACATGTGACCAAAGTAGTAAGAAAATAATTGTATGTTGCCCCACTTATAAGTAAGGGCATGGCATCCAGGTTCAAGGAAGTCACAGACCCACTTTATTTGTACCTTATCAGACCCATCACTGAGAATAATACCCTTTTCAGCATATTTCTGACCAGACATATATAACAGTTGGAATGTCCACAAAAGTTCCTTAGTAGTAGAATCCAGGGTATAAAGACATTGCCTTATATGGATCGCCTTAAATCCCTATCTCTGTACTCTGTACCCTACAGGTTACTGAGAGGCAAACTATACTAGGTAAGAAAGGCATCTTCAGATCTAGCTCTGATGGACCTTTTGCACATCTGCAAATGAATAACATCATAAACAGTAGATCCAAGGATTTAAATTTTGCTTGTGGTATAAATAAGACATGTAGGCGAGACAGATATTTGTATCAGAATATCTCCATGCTCTAGAACAGGATCCCCATCCATGTGAAGCAAAGTCAACCCCCTAGCATTATTTGAGCGTAACCTTGACCAATGGATGGGAAATCAGAAATTCACCCCAGGTCTGGCCCCGTGCATCTGATAGACAGAGGTAAGCAGTAATGCCCAAATTAATGTACCACCCATAACCTCTAGAAACTTACTACCTACCCCCTCCAAATAAATGCCCATGATACATAGGGATACAACTGAGTTGGATTGCATGACTAGGCTTATAAAAGCCATGATGGTCATTAGCCTAGTACATACCTTTGAACCTATAAATGAAGAAAACCCTAGTGAAGTTACACTATTCCATGCACAGCTTATGAAAAAAAAAAAGAAGGACCTATCCTTGAAGAAATATGAAGAGCACTAAGGAAAGTGAATGTACAGGAAAGCAGCAGGCTCAAATGAAGATGTGACCCATATGATCAAACTATATTGTGCTTGACAACACTCATCATCGTATGATGACAAAGGTGTATTTCAGATGACTGAAGAATAAGCAATTTAGTATTAATGTAGAATAATAAAGGGACATTCACAACCGTTGGGATTAAAAATGTATCAAACTGTTACAGGATGCATTAATGTGCTGGACAGGATGATTGATAAATAAATATATAGACTAGAAAAAAGAAAGATCTGAGATGAATAGTTTGGATTCAGACTGGAATGCAATACAGCTGACTGCAGGTTTGCAGTGAGACAGAGAGTGGAAAACAACTTGGAGTAGTGGAAAGAGTCCAACTGGGCATTTCTAGACTTGGAGAAAGCATATGACAAGGTCCCACAACAGCTGATTTGGAAAATGCTGTGATGGTTTGAAGTCAGAGAAACATTATTAGAATTAGTGCAAGCTATGTCCAAGTACCGAATGACCACAGTAAGGAAACCTCCGTAAAAAACTTCTCCAAAGCCAACTTCATGTACTCAAGTCAGAAGTGACAAACTTCATGACACTCATGCAGCTGGGAACTGAAAGTTTGACTGCTGAATCCTACACTAAGGAATGTACGAGTACATCCACTCATGCATGAATCATGCCATTCCAATAGAACCAAGATGCTGTCCTCCAAAAAAAGGAAGCTGGTGGTCCCTTGCCATAAACAAATTTTACAACAAAAGTCAGAAACTGTTGCAGAAAAGAAGAAAATCCCAGGATGCAAAAAACTCCCTTAGCAGCCTCAGTAAGAAGCTGAGAGCCCTCATAAAATCTTCCAAAGCTAGTTATGAAAATAAAATTACCAAAGATTCCAAAGACAGCCACAAGGCATTCTATAGCTATGTCAAGAAACGAAATGGCAATGCTCAGATCTCTGAGCTACAACAGAATGGCATTAAATATACTGAGCCCAAGGATATTGCCAATATCCTGGCAGATTGATTCAGTGCAAACTTCACCCCCTCTCACCCCCTAAAGGGCCCATCTCAATACCAAAAGATTGCCAAATTCTGGTGATAACAGCCACACAGGTAAAAAACTCACTCTCCAAAGCTAAGAATACAGCATCCATGGGACCAGACAACATCCCAGGCTGTGTACTACATGAACTACAAAATGAACTGGTACCTCACCTAAGTGTCATGCTTAATCATAGCCTCACCTCAGGCTTCATGCTCACTGAGTGGCGTATAGCTACAGTTATCCCACTCCACAAGGGGGAATCCACCTTGGATCCCGGAAACTACCGCCCCATCAGTCTGATGAGCCTGATATCCAAGGCCATGGAATGTATTATCATGGAACATATAAACAAAGACATTGGCAACCTTCAGACACTGGACCCCAAACAGTTTGGGTTCGTGAAGGGCTGATCTTGTCTCCTGAACCTGACTGACTTCTTCAAATCAGTCTCCAGAGCCATGGACAAGGGTAAGGTGGTCCACATAGCCTATCTGGACCTTGCCAAGGCCTTCAACACTATCCCCAACTCTGGAATCATAGATAAACTTACTAAGTTGTGCATTAATCCCTAAGTCACTCGAATGGTTGCCAACTGGTTTACTGACAGAACCCACACTGTAAAAGTAGCCTACTCCAAATCCATCTCCAGACAAGTGACAAGTGGAGTACCTTAGGGTTCAGTCCTGGGACTGCTCTTGTTTGGCATCTACTTCTCTGAAGTACAGGCCAACACTAAGGGATGCTGGCTAACAAAGTTCGCAGATGACTGCAAACTGGGAGCCATTACTGAATCCCCAGATGATGTGGATATTCTACAAAAGGGCCTTACAGAAACAGATGCTTGGTGCCAGAGCCATGGGCTCAAGCTCAATGCCAAGAAATGTATAGTTATCCCCTCTGAGAAAAAACATGTACCCATGAATTACCAAATAGGTGGCAGTACACTAAACACTGAAAGTGTGATAGGAGACTTAGGGACACAAGTCGACAGTGGTCTCACCTTTGATAACCACATCACCACAACAGTCAGGCAATTCTTCTATGTGGCATACCTAATCACTAAATAATTTTCATCCAGAAAAAAAGAGGTCATTGTCCCACTGTACTCATCCCTCATCAGACCCATTATAGAATACAATGCCCCATTTGGTATGTACCTCTCAAGACATCTGCAACAACTGAAAGGCAGCAGAAATACCTCATTAAAAGAATCACAGGCCTAAAGCAGATGCCCTATGCTGATTGTCTAAAAAAGCTACACCTATATTCTGTTGCATATCATCTACTCAGAGGTGATTTCTGCTTAACATACATGGCCATGTCAAACCCAGAGCTGTTGGACATGCTACATTTAAAGAAATCCCAATCCCCCAGAGACACACGCTCCAGGGATCTAAACCTTGTCATCACAATGAACAAAACATGCTGGAGGGATAGGTTCCTGACCCAGAGACTCCCCAGATTCTGGCATAGACGGCCCATACATGTCAAGCAAAGTGCCTCTTTGGCCCTCTTCAAAAGGAACCTTGATGATTGGATGGGAAAAAGGAAATTCACCTCGGGGATCATGTCAGTCGCCCTGCTAGACAAGGGTCCAGGGAAGTAAATACTGTGAGAAGAAATAACCAGGGAATTGTTATGGCTAGGCTTGTATAGCCCTAGGGCCGATAGCCTAGTACCACCCTATGAACCTATAAGCATGAATATTTCAGGACTAGTACAGGGTACATGGCTTGAAACTGAGTGCTGACAAGACAGTGGCCTTGACAGCAAGTTATATAAATCAAAAAATGATAAATGGGACAGAAAGAAAGAAAAACAGAAACAAGTTAACAGATTCAAGTTTCTGCAAGATGTTGTGGAGAAGAATGGAAATCTGAATGAGGAGATCAAAGCTAATATTAGACTTGTTGCAGAAAACAGGCATAAAGTGTCAGCATTAGTGTGTGATAAAAAATGCAAAGAAGTTCAAAGGTAAGATGTGTAAAACAGTGGTATTAGCAGCACTTCTGAATGGCACAGAATCCTGGACAGTGAAGCCAGAATAGCTGAGGAAGCTTGGAGTGATGCAGATGAAATCAAAGATGGGTAGTAGAGAGCACAATGTGGGACAGATGAAGAAATGAGGATATCAAGGCCAAAGTCAAAGCAGTCCTAATTGCACAGGTCAAGGAGAATGGATCTGTGTGACTCTGGCACATGATCAGGAAAAAGAAAGACAGTTATGTATAGAAGATTTGGCAGAGACAGGAATAGGGTAAGTTGAAGTGAGGATATCCAGCCAAGAGATGGACGATTAGACAAGGCAGGTGGTGGCAGTTAACTTGATACCCTGGCCCCATACAGAAGCTGAAAAAAGAGGGATATACACACACACACATATATATATATATATATATATATATATATATATATATATATACATAGAGAGACAGAGACAGAGAGAGAGATAAAGAGTGAGGAAGAGAGATATGCAAAGTAGCACTGCTTGTAACCTATGGATATACATAACAGCTGTCAATGGAGTGCACATAGTGCTATACATTATAATACCTGTAATGACCTTTCCATTTTCCAGTTTGAAGATGTTCTAGTCAATTGTGCACTGTTGCACTATAAAGCACATACACAGATGCACACACGGAGGGACACACGTGTGTGTGTGTGTGTGTGTGTGTGTGTGTGTGTGTGTGTGTGTGTGTGTGTGTGTGTGTTTGTGTGTGTGTGTGCATGTGCATGTGTGTCTGTGTAGATATAGATATACATATATGTATATGTATGTGTATATATATATATATATATATATATAGAGAGAGAGAGAGAGAGATATTTGTGTTTGTGTGTGTGTGTGTATGTGTGTGTGTGTGTGTGTGTGTGTGTGTGTGTAAAGGACAAATTGATCAAACTGATCAAATGCAGTTAATAAGCAAATTAAATTAAAATAAAATCTGTTTTAACTGTTTTTGGCATCACCCTCACTTCCTCTCTTACTTGTCTCTCTCTCTCTCTCTCTATATAGATCTACTTATAGATATAAACTGTGACTTTAGCTGACACTCCCAAATGTCAACATCAGTTATGTCAACACATTTTGATCAATAACACAGATGATCAATAGGGGTCTGAGACCGACAGTTTCTGGGGTTGGGAAACAATGTCCCTGCCCTGGGGATAGTGTGATCTCAGAGTTAGTATGCGTAATTAGCTGAAGGATGGGAGGTTCTGGGGGCATGCTTTCCCCTGTAAAATCATTGCTTTTGTAATTTTTTTATGTTGTGTATAAGATGACTTTCCTTGCATATGCTCTGCGAATTTTCAACATTTGTGTTGTTAACATTATTGACATCAACATTGAAGTGAGTCAATTACAGTCAATACATCTATATATATATATATATATATATATATATATATATGTACTTTTTATATATATATATATATATATATATATATATATATATATATCTACATATGGGTCTACCTAAAACGCAGAAAGTCCACAACGTCGACAACGAGAACATCGACACCAGAAGATCGACAATGGAGAAGACCGAAAGTTGAGAATCCCGATGCTGAGAACATCGACATGTTAAGGTAAGTGTGCGATAGGGACGGACGTTAGGGTCAGGGTGTGGGTAAGGTAAGCGTGTGATAGTGACGGACGTTAGGGTAGGGTGCGGGTCAGGTAAGTGTGCGATAGTGACGGACTTTAGGTTTAGGGGTGGGTTAAGTGAGTTATGGTTAGGGTGAGGGTAAGGTACGTGTGCGATAGTGACAGACTTAAGGGTTAGGGGCGGATTAAGTGAGTTAGGGTTAGGGTGCGGGTAAGGTAAGTGTGCGATAGTGATGGACCTTAGGGTTAAGGTTTGGGTTAAGGTTAGTGCATAGATAGTTGTGTATGTAAGGTTTAGTGTAGGTTTGTAAGGTTTTTGGTGTGCTTGTGTTGTGTGTGTGTTTTTCGGGAAAGGTATTTGTTTTGTTGATTGTCAGAATTGTGGTTTGTCGGGCATGTGAAGTTTCGTGTTTTTGAACTTTCAGCTTTGTCGTGTCAGTGATTTCGTTGTCAGTGTTTTGGCGTGTAGGTGTTATCAGGTAGACCCATATATATCTATATATATATATATATATATATATATATATATATATACTGATGTGTGTGTGTGAGTGTGTATAGATACTATGAGACCGCACAGGAGAAAAGGAAAACTCTATTATAAAATATTTAATAAATAATAAAAATACAAGACAATACTTATTACTTCAACACAATGACATTACAGAGTTCAGAAATCACAGGAAAATATTTTAAAACAATACTGTAGGATAGTCTGACATAAATATAGAAATCAGCTAGACTAATCTGGCTAAATTCCTATCTAACTCTAAGAGAAATACTAAGTTCTAAATACTACTTACAGAGCAAAGCAAGTGCTTGGTGAGTTGCTGTCATATCTAGACAAAATCCAAAATGCTCAGTCTTTCTCTCTGAGAAAGTCTTAAATTGATAACCCCCAGTATTGCTGAGTCATTTCAAATTACATCATTTTTTATCACTTCTCCTGAAGTTTCCCAGGCTCACAGAACTCAGAATTTAATCTTGCACCTGCCAGGAAACCATAGCAATAAAGGACACTTTACATATAAAACCTAGTAATTAACTCTTTTCCTAAGACAATAGAAATAATTTCTTAGTCCAGACATCCTGTCTCTCAGCTTGAGATCAGTCACAAAATGCTTCACTTATCAGCTTTCTTCCAGCAGGGTTCACTGTGGTTACATTTTTGAAGCTCAGAACATGTAACACAGTTTTCTTACATTTAGTTTTCTTACATGTGTAAAAGCAGGCCTGTGGATCACATTAATATTTACAATGACATATAATTATTTACAAAATTCTACCTGGTTGGGCTGGTAGCCCTCACACATTGTATTGTCTTTTACATCACTTTTTATATTCAGACAGACTAAGATTTGGTCTGTAAACATTAGCATACTCTATGCACTCATGTTAAGGACATGATGTTTAGGATGACCGCTGCATTCTAGTATTTCAGACTCAAGGACAAGTGCTCAGCAATAAGAATGGGTGATATTTATATTTATTTTTTTTATTCCCAGTGACAAAGAGACAGAGGCAGTATTGACATCATTGGTTGTTTTTTGCTGTAATTCCTATTATTTCTAATCAATGCTGCCTTGTCATCATGATGTTCAACACCTTTGGCCAAACAATACTGAAGACATACATTATTTAGTTACTTTAGTCCACAAAAGGTTGCCGGAAAGCATTATATTTTACAATGTACAGACATGAATGATTCTCAGTATATTCAGAATTCTGGACAAAGCCAAACATAACTGAGGGGGAAGGCCCCAAAATGAACAAATTTTAAAAGTATTTTTTTATCTATTTGTTAAGGTAAAACCACTAGAAAAAGTGTCCCTTTCCAGGGGTGACCTAGGAGTATTGCTTAAGTGAATTGCAATGACACTCTAGGCAAATAGAGGTGTGTGATTCAAACCCTGTACATTTGACTACATAATTATTTTCCAAACAAAGAGAAGAATGAAATTCTAATGGCTGACATTGGATTAACTGTAATCCTCAGTGATTTACTAAAAGAAAAACATTTAATGGGTGTCCGGCATTTGGTGGAGTGGTTTAAGGCTGTGTGCTTTTAATGAGCTGTCTCTTGTAGTTAAGGATACAGGGTTTTATTTTTTGTACCTCCTTTTGCCAACTGAGACTCTGAGCAATTCCATTAACCGGTTTTCTTCTAGTTAAATAAAAAATAATAACTGGGCATTATAAGAAAACACACTTACTTTTCGTTGCTCTCCTCCCAGCTGAAGAATCTCACTTACTAACACACTTTTTTTGTCTCCAGTGTGAGATCAATTCCGTGCTCTCTTTAAGCTCCATTGACGTTAAGGGGGAGCTTGTGTTTGTAGAAAAATCACAGGTGTGAATCTGCACTTGCAAGCTTTTTTAATGTTTAGTACTCTAGTGACTGGGGTTCTCAGTGAGGCACAGTTTCATGGGGGGGGGGGGGGGGTCATTGTCTCTGTTTGTCCCAATCCAGCCTGACATGTAAATGTAATGACAATTTTTGCATTATTAAATTGTTTGTGATTCTTGTACGTGTGTTCTATTAACTCACTTAAATTTTCAAACTCTGTCAGGCAGAAGTCATCTATTTGTGATGGCATTGCTCGGCTTTCCTGGGAATTCCCATATCAATTATGCAGTAGACTGAACATATATCCTCTTCTAATCCCCCTCAAGTTACAATAATGTCTGAATGTGCTATTTTAATTAGGCAAATTAGAAACGCAGGAACAACACTAAAAAAAGATGAAAGGAACAAGACTGTCCAGCAATGTAAGTTAACTCACTTAAATTTACTTGCCAGCCTTTATAGGCACTTAGTGCTCATGTCCATCATTAAAGGGGGTCATAGATAATAATCCTGTTGTACATCTGTGCCTATGTCAAGACTAGACTTAAAATTAGACAAAGTAGAACTTTTCTTGACTTGTAGTGATAACTTATTCCATAGACCATGAATACATTGAGTTAGGAATCTATCCCTCCAGTATGTCCTGTTGATTTGCTGGTGTAGATTTGGGTCTCTATTAAAGGTGCTTGCAAAGCCACTGGCTTTACAAAATAATAGGTTATGAAATAGGATTGGAACATCCATTGTGTGAAAATTGAGAAACTAGTCATCTCAGAACAGCTGGTAGACTACTGAGTTTAAAAAGATTTGTGTTAATCTGTCAGGATAGTTAAATAATTTAAGGCCTTTAATTTTCATAGTTAAACATTTTTGTGACTTTCCCGTTCATTCATATGCTTGGGATTTACATACTGCAAGAGGTATTGTACTTTATGATGGGTCTGATAATAGAAGAGTGCAGAGGTAAGATGATTTATTTTACCTTGAAGATTAATTGGATCCGATAGAAGGATCTCATGCATATAGAAGAAACATGATGACCAAATGAGATACAATTGTCCACAGGTCTCTTATGACCTCATCCATCTGAAGTTAAGTACTACTTAAACATATGAGGTGAGAGCATTTTGTTGTATAATTCCACCATGCTACACCTTTTTTGAATTTAACTTGAGACAGTTTTCAGTACACCAGGTATATGCATATTCCAGCCTTTGTCTGAGCACTTTAGTATGAGTAGATGAGTTGATAGTAGTACCCAGGTTACAGACATCAACAAGCTTGGTTAATCACATTTCTGGTATATTGCCTTTGATAGCTACAACATAAATGGCAAACAGAATGTGGACTATCATTGATCCTTCTCATAGTCTGGTAGTTAAAATGTTTATCCTGGTCCATCCTTAGAAGATGAGATTTATTTTATTATATTGTACTTCAGTTAACTGTTTTAGAGAGCTACTGCTTTATTTTTGCTTACTTTTTAATGTAGCACTTTAAATCATTATAAAAGTCCCTAATGCTTGAAAGCTCCATGTTTGGTGGATTGTTTAAGTTGTTTTGTGGTAGCATTACACTTTCAATCAGACTTTATTTTGTGTTTTTGCATTAAGAAGACTGGGATAGTCCATCTTGTGGAAGTAGGAGATGGCCTGGTCTATTTGAGCTGAGAAACACATAAGAGTGCTGTAAGTGTGCTTATTTTATTGGCCAGAGGAGTTAGAAGCCAGCTGTGATTTAAAAGCCTGTATAAATTTGGCACATTTGAATGGTGCTTCCCATCATGAAGCAGTGATCAGTAGAGGTCTGTATGGACACAGTCACCAACAAACCACATTTCCCTATAAAACCACCTCTGAAACTGTACCAGTAGCTTAATGAGTGGAGGGCAACTACTTTGTGTGTTGAGTAGCATAGACCAGCTTGCTTGCATGTTGTGGAACACTGCTTCTTGAATTTAGTATTATATAGCCTAGTCTATCTCTGGCTCGAAAAGCCCTTAGTCATCCTCAATATTAACTCCTCTTGTACCACATATTTGTAGCTCACCTAATAAAGGGTCTGACATCAAGGATATGCACTTTCCATGTTTTTCAGTAGCCAGTTTGGTGGATATGGCTACACTGAGACAATATAACAATTCTCTAATTTTCACTGACAACCATTTAATCCTCAAAGAAACACATTATGTAAGAATTGTGTGTGTGTATGATTGTATATAACTATATATATATATATATATATATATATATATATATATATATATATATATATATATATAATGTGTCTGGAGGCAAAACTCACACATGCAAATACTCAGAATAACAACATGGTTGGTTGACAGAAACACACACACATGCTACACCTACCACAGGTAGTATGCATGCCACACATAAACCTACTTATGCTGAGGCACTTAAATGCAATATTCCCAAACTCAAAAGACTTTCCACACATTCTACCTGCTACATTCCTCTGATAAATGTCTGCTAAAATTTATCAAATCTGTAAACAGTTTTGGAGATTCACTCTTCTCTAACAAAGTATCTAGGTCTTGGAATCTATTGCCTCAGCACATCCTCAAACTTAACAACACCTCCAAATTCAAGCAAAATCTAAGAGAACACTTTACCAACCATTGGTTCTGTCCTGGATCCAACCCATACTATGGATCCTATTTTTTTCCTGCCTCTGATGATTTGTTAACCATATTACATGCTTACCAATTTTGTAGTCAATTGATCTTATATCACACTTTGTCTATATTGTTTCATCCCCAATGTTGTTCATAGTAGTTTGCATCGATTCTATATTTATTGTACTAAGAGTGCATTTCATTGTACTGTAGTTACCTGCCGGATGATTTTTCTCTGTTATAATTTTTTGTACTATTTGTTTATGTATTACTTTGTATAACTTTATTGTTGTTATAAAACTCCAGTGGCTTTACTCAACAAAGGCACTGGGAACTAAGGTCAGGTGGCACAATGCCAGGGTAATCCTATGGGCTAGGCTTGTAAAGTCTCCAGGGCCATTAGCCTACTACACAACTACGAACCTATGTATGGAGCTTTTCCACTGAAAATGGACTTCCAGCCAAGTCAGACACTTACCCATTAACAAATATAAAATAAAATAAATAAATAAATATGAATTATCCTCAGCAAACCAGACAGAACTCAACACAAATAACACCTAACACTGCACATAAAGAGCTACACCCAGTTTAGCCTCAACTACCAATACCATAAGGTAAGCCAATACACTACCCAGGAAAACAGTCATAGGGGACTCCATTCTATGACATGCTGATGCCCTACTTACCAGGCTGAACAAGGAGAAAATAGCACTTTGTTACCTATCATAGGCCAGGATAGATCAATTTACACATGCACTGAAGTCATTGCACTGCAGGTACCAGTATGATTTAGTCATAGTCCATGTATGTGTAAATGGCTTGATATATACCTCCCGAGACTATATGAAGAGAGACATTTTGGAGCTCTCAGACTACGTATCATGGGTTGGTATGTGTCTAGTATTAAACAGCATTCTACTTTCGCCAAGCATGACATCACAATAGGAACAGAAGATGATTGATTTTAGTAACTGGCTTAATTTCCTGTTGTCATTCTAGGGGAATGCAATATGTGTCTGTGTGGGAGGACTCAGTTAAAAAAAAGCATGTTGCTTTACCAAGGATGGTCTGCACCTGTCCCATCTAGGTTTTTGAATATTGGATAAAACATTGTCTTTAACCATAAAGGGTTTTTTAGATAATGCCATAATGACAAACCTTCCAACACAGCAAACTCTACCCAAGGAAATCTAAAGGTGTTACTGCTCAAGAGTCTAAACAAGAAGCTATACTCCTTCCCAGCTCTCCTCACCATGGGGAATGTGGTCATATGTGCAGTTACTGAGATGTGGTTTAAAGCTGAAAAGAGTCACCGGCAGTGAAAGGCTTCATAGCTTCCACACTTTTAGACTACCAGTTGCACAGTCAAGGACTATAGGTGGAGGTGTTTCAATTTACATCAATAACAAGCACACCTCTAGGCTGATTAAATAGGATGATGCACTGGAGTTCCTCCAAGTCCAGATTTCAATAAACAAATTGCCATACTATATCCTATCTAATTATAGGTCACCCTCTATGTCTTTTGTAACCCGTAGCTCATACTTAGACCTTTTGGGTCACTCACCATTCAACCAAATGCCATGCTCATTGGGGATTTTAATTATCCATCTATAAAATGGGAATTTCTATATGACCCCAAATTTGCAGGCACAGAGATTCATAGACTTTATAAACAGAAACACTGTGGACTAGTTAGCACATGTACCTACTAGAGTTTTAAACATATTGGACATGGTACTCTCAAATATGGGAAAATGCTGCACTCCTCTGTATCATTTCCTTCCTGGTAAGGTCAGACCTCAAAGCAGTCTCCTTCAAAATAAAAATCAATTCTGTAACCTCAGAAAACCCTATTACAGTTAAAAACTACTCCAAGGCAAGCTACTTTTTATCAACTCACTCAAGCCTATAATGCCATTTTTGTATAATCTCAGTCCACACCCATAGCTCCTTATGACATTAAGACATTTTTAAGGCCTGACTTCTTTAACCAAGTGACTTATCAGCTAGTAATAGGCAGTATTAGAAGGTACAAAGAGATATTAACAACACAACACTAAGATTGTTAATCTAGGATGTCTTGCAGTAGAGAAATGTAATAAATTTGTCATTTATTCATATTTTCATATTTATGTTCATATTTTCATAACTTACAGCCTTAAGTGTTATTGAGGGGTAAAGTATGAAATGCCATGGTGGAAGTCAGTAAAATTCATTGTCAATGTCCATTTATATCACATTATACCTGAGACGTTGCTAGCTGTTTGTTAGCAGTTATGAAAATAAACAACATTTCCACATGTACTTAATATTTTAAAAAAAAGCAAATGCCTTACAAATTGTTGCAAGACATTAGCTGAAATTTTAGATTTTCTTAAAGAAAACTGTTGTTGATACTTGAACTGTAAGTTGCACGTCCTTAGAGATATTCAGTGTTATTTATACTGCTAATTATGCAATTAAACATATGTTTTTATATTTCAGGAAATATCTCAATAAACATGCGCTTATTGAGGAATTTCTTGTCTTGTGAAACATTACGGTGCAGATTCAATAAAGCCTATATGGTCCACTAAAACTGGGTGTATGTCGTGTACCATTTTGTATTCACTATGCAGTTCTACTCGCTATGCAGAGCCATGCAAACACGGTAATCATTGTGGCATGCTAATTACAGCATAAGCAGCTGAATTGCTTGCTAATCAACCAATCCAAAATGGAGGAGCTATTCAACAAGCTATAAAGCAACTGTGTAGACTCAACGCTGGTTTTCCTGTGAATTACAAAACCTACTGGAATACAGCCATGGAAACTAGGCTACACAGAAAGAATGTTAGGGGCTGCTGTTGTTCTTATTCATGTGTATGTGCAGCAGGCCCAAGTCTATGCTGCTGATGCTGCTAATAAACCACAGCCAAGAAGGACAAGGGTCCTTATACCCCATTTAACTTTTCACAATCTGCATGAGGTAGAAATTGTAGAGAGCTACAGGATGGATGGAGACACATTACAGGAACAATGCAGACTCTGTTGACCTCAACTGAGAGCAAGGGCAAACTGAGGAGAACCAATCCCAGTGGAGACTAAGGTATGCATATCACTTAGAATTTTAGCTAGAGGAGCTTTCCAGAGACCAGCAGGGGACATGCTGAGGGTGTGGCAGGCATCAGCATCCAGGATCCTCCATCAGTTCCTGAATGCTATGCTACAACTTCCAGAGAGTACATATATTTTCCCTGCACACCTGAGGACAGAGCCAGAATTATGCAAGAGTTCCACCCTATAGCACACTACCCAGAAGATCTGGGTGCCGTAGATTGTACAGATGTAAAAAATCAAATCACCACCTGGGGAACAGAGAAGAGTGTACATAAATAGAAAGGGCTACCAGTATATTAACTGCCAGGTTATGTGTAATGCTAAGGCAATCATCCTAAATGTGTGTGCTGGCAACTCAGGCAGTTACTACGACTCACAAATCTGGCACACAACTCTCAACTGTATGAGGTATTTACTAGAGAGGATATCCCACAGGGTCATTTACTGCGGATGCAGGTTATGCACTGGAACCATGACAGATTATGCCCATCAGAAATGCACACCGATCAACTGAAGAAAGCTATAAAAAGGCACACTCTCAAAGAAGAAATATCATAGAGCATGCATCTGGGCTTCTGAAGTCACAGTTCTGGTGTCTAGATGCATCTGCAGGAGCCCTGCGGTACAATCGCTGTACATGTCCTGAAATATTCACCATCTCTGCCATGCTTCACAACATCATCCTGAGAAAACAGGAACAGCAAGGAGAACTGCCACGCATCCCACCTACACTGGCAAGGTCACTACAGCCACATGCAGGTGAGGAGTTAGAGAGGCAAGCAGCAGCCACTGTCATCGCTCTCGAACAATCAGGTAAAACCCTCAACAGAATCAGGGATGAATCTATAAAAAATCAGGGACTATCAGGGACATGTTTAAAATATTATTACTATTAACTTGAGACATTCGCAGAATAACAGAATGTGAATTACTAAACATTTTATAATTATAGTCACAATTAACTAAGACTAATTCACCATCTTTTCTCCAAAATTCATCCATTTTAGGAGGGATTAAAAGGGACGGAGTTAAAATTTGAGTCAAAATTAGGGCTATCCCTAATAATCAGGAACAACTGAGAGGTATGGCAGCTATGGGTGTAGGCAGATATAGGCCCGCACAATATGCCCTCTCATGGGCCAAGAGGCAATGGAGGCAACAGACAGCACACAAGCTCACCATCTAAAGGGCTAAAACAAGTCTGACACAGTGAGTAGTGAGTCAGTGAGTAAGAAAGAGAAACAGGAAGACAACTGGATAAAGTATTAAATGGCCACTGAGACAGAATGAGCTATAAGCCTCAAGAAAGACCCATGCAGCAATTATGGGAGTGTGTCCGTATGGGCACTCTAGATGAAATTACTGTGTGAGTGTCTGCAAGAACACAGCCAAGCTATGTGCTAGCTCTATGTCCAGATATGTTGGACAGTTGTGAGCATGGTAGAGGTGACAGTTCATCATCGTTGTCTCCGACCACTAGAATTGGTCCTGCCAGAAGTTGTACTGGCACTTCCATGCTCACAGTCAGATGCACTGCTACTACCTGAACATAACTGATGGCTGCTGGATAAGCTCTCTTCACAAGTACTTCCAGGACCACAACCCCATGGCCTGCCACCTCTGGGTGTACACACCTCAACCACTGATGGAGCGGTGGAAGTACTGCCACTATGGGAGTATGATCTGGCATGACCACATCGGTTAACATCAGGTGATGTGGCTGATGAACATCCATGTGGATGCCCCCTACCAGCAGACATTCCATCAGAGACACCACCTATTCCAACATGTCATTCATCCATTCCACTGAATAGGCAACATGGAGGAGACAGTCACACATGTCAGCCTGTGCCACATCAACAACCCTAAGGATTTTTTCAGAGGCCTATTGGAATGTGCCTGTGCCTCTTTGATGGTCCTACACAAATGTTGAATCCAACAAAAGACACACCAGGATCAGGTGGAGGATGGACAGCAGGCTTCCTCCAAGCATCCCTAACAACTCTCTTGTGTGGCAACTTGACCACACTTTACCTACAGACAGTCAACAGGCACTGAAACACAGTAACCACAAGTGTCTCACCCTCCACCTGTCCAACATTGGAGGGCTCACTGGAATGAGTTTGCATAGACCTACTGGCTATGTCCAGTGGAATTACAGGGAATGGCTGAATGTCAACCTCAGTGTCAGATTTAACCTCTGCTCCCCCCAACTGTGCCTGTGTGTGTCCACCATCATCATCAGAGTCTGCCAGTACTCTGACATCAGGTGGTGGAGTGAGTCCTACACTTCCACTTTCAGGGTCACCTCTGATAATAAGCAACAAACACAGGAAAGAAATTAATAGCTACACTGATACAGTTTAATATATGCTAGCAAACTAACACTGGTTTCACTATCACAGATGGTACAGCAATACACAATCCTGACACCCACCTAACATGTACAGATCATAGGATCATAGGATCATAGGAGGTTACTAGCCTAATGGTCCTGAGGTCCTTACAAGCCTAGCGAAGTTTGTTTCCCTCTTTTAATGGTGCTATTAGTAGACCTGACTCAACACCTGCTGCCCTTGTCCAGAAGGGGCGCAGGTGAAATCCCAGGGGTGAATTTGTGATTCCCCATCCAATTACAGTATGCTATTAGTTAAGTGGAACTCAAGCAACCAGTACTCTCAAGCAACCGGCAAAAAATATCAAAGAAATACAGTACAATTTTCATGTGTTGCACTTTCTGTTTCTCCCCACAGAAACATACCTTACATTTTTAGAGTTTTAGAGTTTTAAAACTCAGGAACCTCACATGGCTTTCCTGAAAACACTGGAGGGGATAAATGTATCTCCAAACACCATCATAATAGGTGACTTCAATTACCCTAACATAGACTGGGAACACTACTCAAGCCCAAACACCCTAGCCCAAAAGTTCCTGGAATTCATAAACTCAAATGCCATGGAACAACTAGTCACCATCCCCACAAGAGGAGAAAACATACTTGATCTCATCATCACGAACATGGGAGCACAATGTTCAACACCGGAAGTATACCCCTCACTGGTGAGATCAGATCACAAACTAATCTTGCTGGAGGTCCTCATCCCACCCCACCTGAAATAAAAAGACCACAGTAAAAACTTCTCGAAAGCCGACTTCACACTTCTAAAGACTAGTGTGGTCTCCTTTAAGGCCCCGAGCGGGAAAACAGTACTCAAGCCGCTGAATAACTTACAAATGCCTTCTACCAGCACCTGCAGGACTGCATGGATAAGGCAATCCCAAGCAAAACAAAGACTCTTTGTACCAAGGGCAAGCGTCCAGTCTGGTGGACCCCAGCCATAAACAAACTCTACAACAAAAGGAGGAAGCTACTACAAGATAGAGCAAAATCCTTAAAAGGTAAGACACCTTTGATCACTATAAGTAAAAGCTAAGAGCTCTCATAAAATCATCCAAAGCAAATTTTGAGAGAAAAATAGCTAAAGACTCAAAAGACAATCATAAGGCCTTCTTTAGCTATGTTAGAAACCTGGGAGGAAACTCCCAGATATGCTCAGAACTAGTTCAAAATGATGTGAAGATTACTGATCCTACAGACATTGCCAACATACTGGCTGACAGGTTCAGTGCAAACCCCCAAAAGGAGAGATATCTATACCAAATGGTTGCAGCCCCCAAACATCTCAAACGCCCAAGTGAGAACTGCTCTCTCCAAAGCAAAAACACAGCATCCATGGGACCTGATGGTGTCCCAGGCTGTGTGCTCCACGAACTCAACGAGGAATTAAACCCATAGCTAGGACAGCTGTTTAATCATAGTCTCACCTCTGGATACGCACCCAGGAGTGGCGCACTGCGACTGTGGTCCCACTTCACAAAGGCGGTGCCTCCACAGACCCTGGAAATTACCGCCCATTAGCTTGACAAGCCTTATCTGCAAAGCTATGGAGAGGATCATAATGGACCTCATAAATAAAGACATAGGGAATTTGCAGACTTTGGATCCAACCCAGTTTGGCTTTGTCAAAGGCAGATCATGCCTTTTAAACTTGGTTGACTTTTTCAAACAGTCACCAAAGCCATTGATGAGGAAAGGCAGTCCATACAGCCTACCTCAATCTGGCGAAGGCCTTGACACAATACCCCACTCGGGTATCATTGAAAAACTCATCAGCTTAAATGTTAACCCATACATCACAAGATGGGTTGCAAACTGGCTGAGTGACAGAACCCACAGGGTCAGAGTTGCTGGTGCCATGTCAGACTCAAAGCCTGTCACAAGTGGTGTCCCACAGGGCTCAGTCCTGGGCCCACTCTTGTTTGGCATCTACTTTTCCGAAGTACAAGCAAACACAGGAGGGTTATGGCTGACAAAGTTTGCAGATGACTGCAAACTGGGCGTAGTCGAAAACACATCTGACACAGATATCCTTCAGAAGGGTCTCACAGAAATGGATGACTGGTGCCAGAGCCATGGCCTAAAGTTAAATGCCAAAAAATGCATAGTCATACCCTTCGGGAAAAACAAGGTTACCCCTAGCTACCATATAGGTGGTAATCCCCTGAGCACAGAAGAAGTTATCAGGGACCTGGGGACCCAGGTTGACAGTAGCCTGTCATTCGACACCCATGTAGCTAAAGTAGTTAGGAAGACCTTCTACATTGCCCACCTTATCATGAAGGGATTCACATCTAGATCAAGGGAGGTCATAGTCTCCCTATACTCATCACTCATCAGACCAATGATTGAGTACAATGCCCCATTCAGAATGTATCTGACCCGACACTTGCAGCAGCTGGAGAAGCCACAAAAGTTCCTCACCAAAAGGATAAAGGGTCTCAAAAATCTGTCCTATGCTGCCCGACTGAAAGAACTCCAGCTCTATTCAGTCGCTTACCACTTGCTCAGAGGTGACCTTTGCCTGACATACAAGGCCATGTCTAACCCAGATTTGATGAATATGCTTCACCTCAAAAAATCTAGATCCATCAGAGCCACAAGGGCGGGAGACTTAAACCTCGACACGGCTATTAATAGGACGTGCTGGAGGGATAGATTCATCACCCAAAGACTCCCTATGCTGTGGAACAAAATCCCGGTATATGTGAGGCAGAGCACCTCGCTGGCCTTGTTCAAGAGAAATCTTGACCAATGGATGGGAGATCGCAGATATACTCCAGGGATTACCTCAGTGTCACTGCTGGACAGAGGCACAGCAAAATAATGGGTATAGTTCCCCATACAAAAGGGGTGGCGTAAGCCACAAAACTATGGGCTAGGCTTATAAATGCCCTCGGGCAGATAGCCTAGTATGAACCTATGAACCTATGAACCTAAGACAGGAATACATTCCCTCTCTCTGCAACCTGAGAACAAGTCAAACCAAACAAGTAGCATAGAGTACAGTATTAGTCAGGCCTATTTTTAATAGTAACTCTCAAGCAAATAGAAACTACAGTTATCTGGCATCTACCAATCTCCATGGGTGTCAGTTAACTGAGAGTTTACTGTATCCAGATTACACCTGAAGATGGTCAGTGAAGGATTCTGCTTTACTAACATTGTAAGCTTATTCCAGTGTAGGGGGACCCTTTGGGAGATGAACCTGCCTATCCAGCAGGTTCTGCTAATGTCACGTCTCATGTTGAGGTTACTAGACTGTGCACAGTGAGTACCATTTGTCTTTCTAATGTGTAGCATTTCCATCAGGGCAGGGTCCATGGTTGCCTTATAGGCTAGACAGAGGTCACCCTTGAGTAGTCTTTAGGACATATTGTATAGTGACAGGGATTTCAGTCTACTGGCACAGGACAGGTGTTGGACACCTTGAATTTTCTTTACAAGGTACCTCTGAGGTCTCTCCAAGTGCTGGAAGTGCCTGACGAGTTACAAAATTGGTCTAATAAGGAAAGTGTATAGGGAGGTTATAACCTCTTTTTTTCTGGAGGCAATGCCCTAATTGATGAACATAAGAGGCTTTCCTTACAAAATTGGTCTAATAAGGAAAGTGTACAGGGGGGTTATAACCTCTTTTTTTATGGAGGAAATGCCCTTATTGTGGAAACATGATGGTAGAAGGAGAGGTTGCTATCAGCTTGTGTGCCCAGGTCTCTTACCAAAGATTGGAGATTTAAGATGTTGTTGTTAATGTGGTACTTTGCAGAGACATCTCCCTTGTGGAAGGGGATGATGATGCACATTTTGGCATTTAGCTTGAGCCAATGACTTTGGCAACAATTGTTGGTTTGCGTAAGACCTTTCTGAAGGGTGACAATGTCACTAGTTCAATGATCAAGCCCAGATTGCAGTCATCTGCAAACTTTGTTAGCCACACACATTTTGTTTTGGCCTGTACTTCTGTAATGTAAATTCCAAACAATAGTGGTGCCAGCACCAAGCCTTGTAGTACTACACTGGCTACTGGTCTGTAGGTAGATGAAAAGTCCTCTATTTTTACTGTGTGTGTTCTATTAGTGAGCCATTTACCAACCCACCTAACTATATACTGTTTTACATTTAGTTTGGTAAGCTAATCAATGATGCCTGAGTGGAAAACTGTATTGAAGGACTTTGCTAGGTCTAAATAGGCAGTATGCACAGTATTGCCTTCATCCAGGACTTTGGTGACTGTCTTGAAGAAGTTCAACAAGTTTAGTAGGCACAATCTCCCTTTGATAAAACCAAACTGGGAAGGGTCAAGTGTTTGGAGGTCACCTATATCCTTGTGGATTAGGTCCATAATGATTCTCTCCATGGCTTTGCATATGAGGCTGCTCTGACTTATTGGTCTATAATTCCCAGGGTAAGCAGAGGAGACCCCTGTGTGGAGGGTGATGACAGTGGCAATTTCCCAATCTGCAGGAACATACCCAGTGCTTAGAAAGTGGTTAAAAAGGGTACTCAGAGGTGCCGCTAGCTCCTGCTTTAGTCAGTTTAGGATGCAGCAAGGGATGTTGTCTGGTCCATAGAGACTGTGCTTTTTGTCATGGAAAGGGTATTAAGTACCTGTTCCTTAGAGATTTCTGGGGGAGGACTTGTGGGAGCAATGTCTTTTGGTAGACTGGGCAGTGAAAAGGTGGAGAAGTTCTCAGTGAATCTATTTGCCAGCAGGTTAGCAATATCACCATGTTCAGTATATGTTGTGCCATTTACAGCAAGTTCAGTGAAAATCTGGGATTTACCATTGAGGTTGCAGATGTAGCCAAAGAATGCCTTCTGGTTACCCTTGGTTAACGTGGCCAATTTAGATTTGTAGTCAGCTTTGGAGTTTTTCACTTGGTGTCTAATTTGCTTATTTAGTCCAATAAAGGAGTCATTTGAGTTTGTTGACCATCTTCTACTGCTTTTGGACAGAAGTTTATTTCTCCTCTTATATAGTCTGTTTATGGTGGATGTCTACCAAACAGGTAGGTTCTTAAGTGAGGAACTTAGTTTTATCCTACTGGGTACAGCTGAGTTAATGTAAATGTGCAGGTGTTTATACAAGCCATTGGAATAAACCTCAGCATAGGTATCCTTGCCATCAGTAGGGGTAGGGGCATGAAACTTAGTAATATTGTCTTCTAAGAGATTATAGTTAGCTTTGGAGAAAGTGCTTAGTTTAGTTCTAGCTGGGGAGGGTCAGACTCAATTGTTACTTCTACTGTGACTGACTTGTGGTCAGATCTCACTAGAGATGACTGTACACTTGGGGTAGTGCAATGATCACTCATGTTCGTGAGTACCAAATCCAGGTTGCTTGAACCACAAGTAGGGTTGTCTACTAACTGATCCACAGCATTGGAGTTTACAAAGTTCAAGAATCTCAGGGTGAGTCCATTGTTACAGGTGTAGTTAGACTAATTTATTGATGGGTAGTTGAAGTATCCCAACATCAAGGTGTTTGGTGGTATATTGACGGACTCCAGGAGGTCCAGGTTGGCATTATGTGTGTCCTCATTCATGAAGGGTGTCCTATAATTGGCAATAATCTGAAGAGAAATTCTACCTACAGAGACTTGTACATGGAGAATTTCTAGGGACATATTTAGACATACCAATTTGGTGGAGTATTTGTCTTTAATAAAAACAGATCCTCCTCCTCCTTTGGATTTTCCACTCTTGTGTGATGGTCTGAGCAAGTGGAAGGCATTGTAATGTGGTATAGCCTGGGTGCTCTCCACAGTCTTGAACCAGGTTTCTGTGACTGCACAGATTCAGCATCCTCCAAGGGGAGGGCAGCTTCCAATGAGTGTAGTTTTAGATTAAGACTCCTGGCATTTGGCATCATGACCGTAATGTTGTTTTTTGAAGAAAATTTTACTTTGGAAATTTTGTACTTCTGACATTGCCTAAAAAAAGCACTGGGGGGAGGCAACAGCCTTTTTCAGAAGCTGAAAACCTAGCAGCGACAGGTGGAGACCTTCTCTGCCAAAACATCAAGGTCTTTCAATCATGTCATCCCAGGCAGACAGGAACTGGACCCCTTTGAATGATACCAGAAGTTAAACCAATTGTTGAAGTCAATTATCTTTTGCTTGTATTGCTGCATCATCCTGGTTGAGGGTAGTATGCTACTTAAGGCTAAGGACATACCTGCCTGAGACATATAATCCGAGAGCTCAGTCATGTCTTTTTTCATGTAACCCAGAGAGGTACATCTCAAGTCAGTCACGCCAACATGTACTATGACAGAGTATGTGTTGCTAAGAGACTTGAGTGCATGTATGATGTTCCAGATCCTGGCACCAGGCAGACAGCTAACTGTGACCTTCTCCTTATCCAACCTGGTGAGTGGCACATCAGTGTGTCTGATGACAGAGTCACCTGTGACTAGTACGTTTAGTTTTGTGGTGCACCTTATTGACTTACCTGGTGAGGCACTGTCATGTGTTTTTATGTGTACTGTGTTTATCTACATGTGAGCTATGTGAGGTGTGCTTGTGTTTGGGAGGACTCTGAACTTTGGCCTCTGCATATGTGGGGTTATGTGTTGGTTGCATGGTGGGTGCTGTTGGTGGTATGTGAGTGCTGACAACCTCCTTAGGGTCAGGTATACTGACTGGTTAGTGAGGGTGAGTTGATTCTGTATCTTTTATGTAGATGCACCTCTCACATGTTGAATTTGAGTATAGTAAAAGATGTGGGTTATCAGTGTACATGAGGCAGTTGCTATATTGCCTCAGGATGCCTAATTCAACCAGGTGGGCTGGAGAAATCATGGGATATTGTCCTTCCATGGTGCTAGGTAAGAGGTGTGGTTCGTAACAGAGATTGACCAGAAATGGCCTGAAGGGGCTCCTGTGCTAGGGTAGTCCACTAGTTTAGATGAAAAGATCAAGAGAGGGTTGCTCAGTGTCTGTATTGGTCTTTAGACCAAACAAGTCCCCACTGAAAAACAGACTGCAGCTAATACATGAAATGGTCTAGAGAGGGTAGCTCAGAAGATGTACTCATCTGCAGACTGAAATAGTCCCTACTGGAAAATAGACTACAGGTAAGGGAAAATTTACTCTTCCTATACCTGGTAAACAGTAATAAGATCTGCATAAAAGTGCAACCAATGCAAATGCAGGGTTTTAAAATAAATAATAAAACATTAGTGTTGGGCAAAATAGCCAATCAAAAGCTTACCAAGTAACCAACCCCAACAGGGAAAAGTGACATTACAAGAAGAAAAAACACTGCTCCAAAGCCACAAAATGGCATTTTATTAAAGAAATGTAAGAGCTTTCATTTCTAATGCTACAGAAACATCATCAGACAAACAGACATGCTACCTCATATCCTTTAAATACCATAAAAAATCACTTCCTTAAGGGATTAACCTCACTTCCTTGAGGAGGTGGCTCCCAAGTGCAAGGCATGTTATACAACATCTTATGCAACATTTCATTTTCTAAAAAAGGTGGTGCCAAAATGCAAGATACAAAGTTACAAAACATTTTGTTACCTTCATAAAAGTCTAATGCATTTTTAATACTAAAAGCTAAAAAACATATATACAAACATAGAAGTTAATGCCAATAATAAAATTGCATTAGTTGCTTTGTATACCAAAAAAATGCATGTCATTTCATAATAAAAATCAAACAATACCTGCTTTCAACTTTAAAATAGGTTTAATCGATATGTACTCATTAAGCCCTGGGGGGTTATGTGGCAATACAGTTCCCTTTTCTCCACTATGGTCTGCCAGTCACCCCCTCTGTCTAGTACATCCACCTTTTCCAAAATAACAAATACAAATTTATTAAAACCAGGACACGTGGTGGAATGTTTATAAAGTGCACTACTTGTGCTTTTGCTCTTAATAGCATAAAGATACTGACAAATTCACATACGTAAGCATCCATGAGTTTTGCCAATATCAAAAGCAGAACAAGTGACACAAAAACTGATATAAATAACCCCTTGGTGTTCCAGTCATATTTACTTTAACAGCAAGCAAGAATGGGCAACCTTGAACAAGGAAATTACTAACTTCACCCAAGACTGGACTAGTCCGTGAAGAGGAAAAGGTAAACACTTGCATCACACCACACTCATCACATAGTCCCTCAAAACCTACAACACCAAAACAGACACACAGAAACACAAAACACACATCTACATTCATGGAGGCTCTCAATAAAAATCTGCTCAAGCAACAGAGACCTCCAAAGCAGAAACGCAAGGAACCTCCACCCCCAACACAACCCAAATGAAATATAGTCCACAAACTCAGTGTGCCACTCAACCACAGCCCATAAGGCATAACAATGTACCTAACACTCTAGTCATAGGTGACTCTATAGTCAGGCACACTGATGTTCCACTCACCAGGCTAAATAAGGAGAAAGTTACTGTCAGCTGCCTGTCAGGTGCCAGGATCCGCAACATAAAGTACGCACTCAGGTCACTCCACAACAAGTACAAATATGACTCTGTCATTGTCTATGTTGGTGTGAATGACCTGAGATGTGGATACATGGAGGAGCTCTCTGATCTTGTAGCCCAGGCAGGTATGACCCTAGCCCTGAGTAGCATCCTGCCATTACCCAGAAAGATACCACAGTACAAGGACAAAATGATTGACTTCAACAATTGGCTAAGCTACTGGTGTCATTCTAAGGGGATCCAGTATCTGTCTGATTGTGATGACATGATCAACAGTCCGTGATGCTTTTCCAGAGACGGCCTGCACCTGTCACCCTTGGGATTCTGGATACTGGCTAAGGCTCTTGACACCAATATAGTGCCTTTTATAGGCAAGGTTCAAATGACAAATTCACCACTGTAACAGGTACAAAAAAGCAAAATCTGAGGGTAATGCTACTCAATGCTAGAAGTCTAAACCTCAAAATGCATTCACTTGAGGCACTCGTTAAAATGGAGAACATCGTCATCTGTGCAGTGACAGAGACATGGTTCAAGGCTCCAGAGAGCACCCCTGCATTACCATTCTATAATTCACACCACACCTTTCGGCCACCTTACCTGGACTGAAACACTAAAGGCTGAGGCATGTCCATATTCATTAAGGATATCCACACCTCCAGGCTAGCTGCTCAACATAATGCATCAGAGATTATCCAAGTGCAACTAACTCTGTGCAAGACCGCAATCCAAATTATAACTTGCTACAGATCCCCCACCATGCCCCAGGATTCCCACTCCTCATTTCTTGATACACTGGAAAATATTGGGGTACAACCCAACACCTTCAGAATTGGCAATTTCAACTACCCTGCCATTAACTGGGAAAACTACCCATGTGCCAACTCTTTTGCTCAAAGTTTTCTGGAATTCATAAATTCCAAAGCCTTGGATCAACTTATCCACATCCCCACAAGAGGCAGCAATATCCTAGACCTGGTCATTACCAACATGGGCTACTGTTGTTCTGCACCAGAGGTCAATTCTTCATTGGTCAGATCCGACCACATGCTAATCACCCTAGACAGCCACATCCTGCCTCCACCGCCCATTAGGCAAACCACCGTAAAATATTTCTCCCAAGCCAATTTCACGCTTCTTACAACAGAAGTGGCAAACTTCACGATACCCATGCAGATGGACAATAGAGGTATGACTGTTGAATCCTACACAAATGCACTTTATATGCACTTACATGAGTGCATGGATCATGCTATCCCTAACAGAACCAAGATGCTATCCACCAAAAAAAGGAAGCCAATCTGGTGGTCCCCTGCCATAAACAAACTCTACAACAGAAAAAAAAACTGTTGCAAAAAGGAGTAAAGCCCCATGATTGGAAGAACTCTCTGGTCAGCCTCAGTAAGAAGCTGAAATCCCTCATAAAATTCAAAGCTAGTTACTCTCTCACCCACTAAAGGGCCCACCTCTATACCAGAAGAATGCAAAGTTCCTGTAATCACAGCTGCACAGGTAAAAACCACACTCTCCAAAGCCAAGAACACAGCATCCAAGGGACCTGACAACATCCCAGGCTGCATTCTACATGAACTACAGAATGAACTGGCACCCCACCTAAGCACCATGTTCAATCATAGCCTCACCTCAGGCTTTGTGCCCACTGAATGGTGCACAGCAACAGTTATCCCACTGCACAAAGGGGGAGCCACCATGGACCCTGGGAACTACCACCCCATTAGCCTAATGAGCCTGGTCTGCAAGGCCATGGAATGTATCATCATGGAACTTATAAACAAAGACATTGGTAATCTCCAAACTCTGGACACCACACAGTTCGGGTTTGTAAAAGGCAGATCATGTCTCCTAAACCTGATAGACTTCTTTGAAGCCATCACCAAAGCCGTAGACGAGGGTAAGGTGGTTCACACAGCCTATCTAGATCTCGCCAAGGATTTTGACACCATCCCCCACTCCGGAATTATAGATAAACTCACTAAACTAGGTATAAATTCCTTTGTCACAAGATGGGTTGCTAATTGGCTCATTGACAGAACCCACACTGTGAAAGTAGCAGACTCCAAATCTGACTTCAGACCAGTGACAAGTGGAGTACCACAGGGTTCAGTCCTGTGTCCTCTCCTGCTTGGTATCTACTTTTCTGAAGTACAGGTTAACACAGAAGGTCTTAGACTAATGAAGTTCGCAGATGACTTCAAACTAGGAGCCATAATCGAAACGTCTAACGATGTGGACATCCTACAAAAGGGCCTCATTGAGACAGATGCCTGGTGTCAAAGCCATGGCCTCAAGCTCAATGTCAAAAAGTGCATTGTCATGCCCCTTGGTAAAAACTCCATAACCATGAGCTACCACAAAAGTGGTAGTCTACTTAACACAGAAAGTGTGATAAGAGACCTTGGAACACAAGTGGACAGTAGTCTCTCCTTTGATAATCATATTGCCACAGTAGTCAGGAAATCCTTCTATGTGGCACACCTCATTACAAAAGGTTTCTCATCCAGGAAAAAAGAGGTCATTGTTCCCCTCTCCTCGTCACTCATTAGGCCCATTATAGAGTACAACACCCCTTTTGGTATGTACCTCACAAGACATCTACAACAACTGGAAAGGCCAAAGAAATACCTCACAAAGAGGATTACTGGCCTCAAACAGATGCCCTACGCAGACCGTCTCAAAAAACTCCAGCTTTACTCAGTTGCATATTGCCTACTCAGAGGTGATCTCTGCCTAACATACAAAGCTATGTCAAACCCGGAGCTGTTGGACATGCTCCACTTAAAGAAATCTCAATCCCTCCGAGCTACACACTCTAGGGACCTAAATGTTTTCACCACAATAAACAGAACATGCTGGAGGGATAGATTCATGTCCCAGAGACTTCCCATACTCTGGAAAAAACTACCTATCTATATCAAACAAAGCTCTTCATTAGCACTCTCTAAGAAAAATCTTGATGATTGGATGGGAAATAGGAAATTCTCCCTGGGGATCACTTCTGTGGCTCTGCTCGACAGGAGCACAGGAAAATAATTTTCTTGGGTGGAAAAGCCAGGGTACCTTTTTGGCTAGGCTTATATAGGCCCTAGGGTCAATAGCCTAGTACCCACCTATGAACCTATGAACCTATGAATTTCCAGGATATACCTGCATTGTTGGCAGGTCCCACATTTTTTCATTCCATACCCATTGGTGTGGCCATTGATTTGTTGCTTGTTGGTTTCAAAAGTACCCTTAAAGTTGTTATTTTTATAAACAAATTTGGGTTCTGGGCCCAACCTACCCAAAAGTCCCAATGATCCAAAACCATTGCCCATTGTTTCTTAATTGTGTCCTGTAATAAATAAATACCTGGATAGTATTGCAAAACAAATACTTGTGACAGGTTTTGCCAATCATGTAGAGCGTTAGTTCCTTGACCATCAAGATTAATAGAATTGGTACCCACATCATTGTTGCATAAAAGGGGCTTATATCTAACATCCCTGTTTTCCATAACATAATCAATGATGCTATCCAAGAAATCTTTGGGGTAACACCTTTCGAGGAGCATACCAACCAATTTCACAACCTTTACTTTGAGCACTTCACCATCTGAAGCCAACCTACATAGCCTGATTAACTGACCTTTTACTAAGTGTTTCTTATGCCAGATCGGATGCCAGCTAGAGAAATGTAAGTAGATATTAGGAAAGGTTGTTTATATATATATATATATATATATATATATATATATATATATATATATATATATATATATATACATATTATAAAGAGTCACATCCAAAAAGTCTATTAAATTATTATGGTGGTGATGAGTAAACTCCAAGAAATCAGTAGAGTGGTTATGGAGTGGTTAAGGAAGTCCATAAAAGTTTCTAAGTCCTCCAAACTTTATTTTCACAAAATAAAAATACCGTCCAAAATCTCGGATACAAACCCAACATAGGTGCAAATACTGAATTTAAAACAAAATTAGTTTCCCAAAACCATAGGACCATATTGGCAAAGATGGGGGCACAAGCGGCAGCCAATGCAATGCCTGTGTGCTGTTTGTAGTACTCCCCTTCAAAGTATACAATGTTGTTTGTCAGGACGAGTTCCATAATCTGATATGTAAGACCAATTTCATTATTGGAGAGATTAGAGCCTTTAACCAGAACTTGGTGGAACCAGTCCAGTCCTTCATCATGGAGAATAACTGAAAAAAAGGTACTTTACATCGATTGACACCAGTAGGGCATTAGGCAAAAAAGGACACCCTAAAATCAAGTTCAAAAATGCCATGAATCTTTTAAGATGTGACTTTTGTTCTCAAAAAAAGTTTTTAATGTAATATCAACAAATTTTGCCAATGGTTCGGTCTTCAAACCCACTGGTGCTGCTATAGGTCGCAATGGAGAGTCAGTAACTTACTTATGAATCTTGGGGATACCAAAAATTCCTGGGATATTAGGCTTGCAAACAGTCAGAAATTCTCTAACGTGAAGAGGTAGATCAAATGTAATAAATATGTCTTCCAAAATGAAGTCTATACTATGAAAAGCAATGTCCACCTCATTTCATTATACCGCAACAAAAAATCTACCATTTTGTAAAAATTCCAGCATATTTGAGGACTGCAAAATTCTGTCCATGGTGATAACACCCCCTCCTTTGTCTGGTTTCATAAGTCGTATGCTGGAATCATTGGCAAGAGTATGCAGACGTTTCCTCTCTTTACTTGAAAGGTTGTGGAACTTATATCTCCTTTGGTTAGAATGCCAATTCCTGATGTTTTGCTTACATAATTGTTCAAAAAGATGTATACTTGGAATTAATGGGGGGTTGAAGGTACTAGATCTTCGCAGTTAGGGAATATCAGATCCTTGCTCATCAGGAGGTAAAATACATTTAAGGTTCAATTTTCTGGTAAAAAGTTTAAGTTCCATTACCACATTGCCCAAATCAGGTGTGTTAAGGGGTACATATTTAAAACTGTGTTGGAACACCAAACTAAACACAGGAGAAACAAGAAGTGATGAGAAATTGTAAATCTTGCAACTTTGAAATTCATATATGTTGTCAGATGCATCAACATGGTCATTACCATCCAATGTTCTGTAAACTATTAGTTCAGGGGTGGTTTCCAAAGAGAGTTCTGAAAAATCTGTGTTTTCTGACTGTCCCTAGAGGTAGGATGACCACCCCCCCCCTTTTTTTGAACCTTTCCTGAATTCTTCTGGACCTCTGAGGGCCATTCTGGTCATTGTTGACATTATCTTGACCATTGTTGGGGTCAACACCATCATTTTCTTCACTGTTGTCATTGTTGCAACTAAAAATACCAGTACTTTTTGGTGGTCTAGGGAAAACATCCTTATTAGTATAGTCCTTAGTGTCCCTTAAGATTTTTTCTGTTTTCTGGAAAAGGAAATCTTTTCCTGTTTGGCCACTTTGACAAAAATACATTGACAACTGTCAAGATTATGCTTAAAAAGAAGGTCATTTCTTAACTGTGCATCTAAATTCTTAATTTCTTATTCAATAGAACTCATGTTCCTTAAATTATCCTTGATAATGAATTCCATTAGTGTACAACCCATTTTGTCAAAAAAAAAAAAACAGCAGTTCAAGGTGAAACACACACCCGAATATAACATCATTCAGGTACTTCCAAAGGCGCAGTCCTCTAGGGACCCGTTTGATGGCAATATAATGTCTCAAAAATGAGTTATATATTTGTAATGATTTAAATTTTAAAACCATTTTTTTCCATTTTACTCAACCTGGCTTTAAAAGTAAGTTCACTGTCATTGTTGTCATTACTTATAAAGACAGGACTAGTAGAATTACTTGCCTCATCAAAATTGTATGTTGATTTAAAAAAAAAAATCACTTAAACTGTGGATATTGACAAATAAATCAGTACCTGTATGCAATGTTCCCAAGTTAATATTTCTATGAATTGTTGTACCAGCAGATGTTCCTTCCCCACAGTCCTGCTACAAAGGTGGAATATGCACCATGGATAAATCACAAGGTCGGTAAGCCATTCTATTCCAAGGAACAACATTTGCATTAGTAGAAGTTATAAGAACATCCACACATTGCTTTACATCATCCATGCACTTAATATGTGCCGTTAGTTCCATAGAGGTAGTAGTGCAAGTTGAATTGAGAGTCCCAACTCCTGGACCACTGAAAATATCCATTTGCAACATGGTGGAAGGCAAAAACAAACAGCAACCAAGTAACCAAGCCCAACAGTGAAAAAAAGTGACAATACAAAAAGAAAAAAACGCTGCTCCAAAGCCACAAAATGGTATTTTAATAAACAAATGTAAGCGCTTTTATTTCCAGTGCTACAGAAACATAATCAGACAAACAGACACACTACCTCACATCCTTTAAATACCATAAAAACATCACTTCCTTAAGGGATTAACCTCACTTCCTTAAGGAGATGGGGCCCAAGTGCAAGGCATGTTATACAACATCTCGTGCAACGTCTCACTTTCTAAGAAAGGTGGCGCCAAAATGCCTTATACAAAGTTACAAAACATTTTGTTAACTTCATAAAATCCTAGTGCGTTCTGAATACTAAAAGCTAAAAAACATATATACAAACATAGAAGCTAATGCCAATAATAAAATTGCATTCATTGCTTTGTATACTAAAAATGCATGTCATTTTGTAATAAAAATCAAACAATACCTGCTTTCAACTTTAAAATAGGTTTCATCGATATGTACTCATGAGACTTGAGTGCATGTGTGATGTTCCATATCCTGGCACCAGACAGACAACTAACTGTGATTTTCTCCTTATCCGGTCTGGTGAGAGGCACATCAGTGTGTCTCAAAATAGAGTCACCTATGACTAGTACATTTGATTTTGTGGTACACCTTAACGTTTTACCTGGTGAGGCACTGTCATGGGTGTTTTTATGTGTACTGTGTTTATCTACATGTGAGCTATGTGTGGTGGGCTTGCATTTGAGAGGTATCTGTGGTTTGGGTTCTGCATATGTGGGGTTATGTGTTGGTTGCATGGTGTGTGCTTGTGGTATGTGAGTGCTGACAACCTCCTTAGGGTCAGGTATACTGACTGGTTAGTGAGGGTGAGTTCATTCTATGTATTTTATGTAAATGCACCTCTTGCATGTTGAGTTTGAGTACAGTAAAATATGTGGGTTGTCAGTGTACATGAGGCAGTTGCTATATTGCCTCAGGATGCTTAATTCGACTAGGTGGGCTGGAGAAATCATGGGATATTGTCCTTCCATGGTGCTAGATAAGAGGTGTGGTTCACAACAGGGATTGACCTGAAATGGCCTGAAGGGACTCCTGTGCTAGGGAAGTCCACTAGTATAGATGCAAAGATCAAGAGAGGGTTGCTTAAAGTCTGTATTGGTCTGTAGACAAAAAAAGTCCCCACTGATAAACAGACTGCAGCTAATAGATGAAAAGGTCTAGAGAGAGTAGCTCAGAAGATGTACTGATCTGTAGACTGAAATACTCCCTGCTAGAAAACAGACTACAGCTATGGGAAAATGTACTGTTCCTTTACCCAGCACACAGTAATGAGATCTTCATGATAGTGCAAATCACACAAATGCAGGGCTTTTAAAATAAATGATAAAATGTTAGTGTTGGGCAAAATAGCCAATCAAAAGCTTAGAACAGAGCCCTAGTTTAATGGATGGGTGTTTTGCCACACACCTCCTGCAACAAGGGTGTAGAGGGCCCTCTCCAGAAAAAGTTTGCTGGTGATTAGTGCTCAATTCAAATACAAACAGAACTAGACACAGCAGGATCTGTGGCTAGTCTATGCTTCACAGTACAAGTGCACAGAACACAGGAATAAATGCAGTCATTGAAAAACAGGCAAAAAATATAGGAAAATGCAGAAATAATCAGCAGAAACAGTGATAACAGTTAGCAAGTGCAGAAATACTAGCAGTAATAGTCATATCTTTGGTTGCAGACCTCTTATGGCTCAGATGCAGATAGCAGAGTACAGACTGGTTATCTATCTCAATGGAGCTCAGTATATGCATATTTCTGTCAAATACTGATCAGTACTGAAATAAAACTGTTTGGCTTACCATGTGCAGATGACTCCACACATGCTAGGGAGGATGGTCCTAGTAGAAGTTAAGGAAAATGTGCATCACGATAACAATAACACAGGAGGAAACATGTTTGGCCTTTATATGTCCATTAACAATACATTTAATTGAAACCTAGTTGACATGTCCACCCCAAACCCATGTGTAATGAACCAGAATGTGTTGTCATCTGTATTGATCTATAAATAGTACCCCCCACAAAAAAAAAATTACCAAACCAGCTTAACTATTGCTTTCAGTATTTTACTATACAAGAAATCTTTAACAACTGACATATGTAACCCTACATGGAAGCTCCTTCTCAGACATACTTTTCCTCCCTGAAACAGTAGCTCCAACATTAATCACATGCTGTTGTGCACTTTCCACTGATGTCCCTGGATCCCAGACAGTGGACAAGAATTCTTCATTTAGTGTCAGTGTTGGCTCTGTAGCAGACCCTACCACTGAGTAGCCAGAAGTCCACTGGTCACTGCAGCTTCTTTCCTCCATGCTGATTAAATCATGTCAGTGGCCCTATGACACACCTGATCATATCTCCTGCTGCACCCCCCGACAGCATTGACATCATTCACTATTTGGATCCAAGTTTGCATTCTTCCAGACATATCCCCACATTCTCTTTCAAGCAGGAAAAATGTGATGTGTTGTTGAAAGGCTTGGACATTGACATCATTCTCAAAGTCACTGAAGGTGAGTTTGTAGGGATTGGGATGCTTGGGTGCCACAGTCCTAGGTGACATAAAACACAAAAAGGATACTAGATATAAATATCACATAAATAAAACTCCTGCTTAGATATAACACATACCATTAGTTTTTTTTTAATATTACCTACTGGAGAAACCAAAAACTTCAGTTATTCAATTATAAAAAAAAAGGTTATATCACAGTTGCACACAAACCAATGGCTGATCCAAAGTAAGGACTAACAATAGTAAAGCAAACCTCACTAAAAACATGTTTTGACTGTGGCAACACAGAAATAGAACTTGGCTCCCCTACTCCAAAGCAACAGGCAAATGACATGTTGTACCAAACAAGGAATTATATACATAAGTCAGTTGTTATAAGTGCTTTCAAACTGTCCCAAATACATGTGTATACATTGTCCACAGAAGAGTCATTTTATGCAATTGCCAATCATCTCTAGCTGTGCCCAGCACTCTCCTAGAGGTGTCTATGGGCCATCATAGAAGGCTAACACCTCTAGTTCATTGACAATATAGACATTTACATTTCATTGAAATAATGTGGAAGAGTGTAAAGAGAAACAGTTGTAAGAGTAACACTTGTGATGAAAGTAAATAAGGCTGTGTATCTGAGAAAGCAAAATGCACTGACAAAAATCTCTATGCCATCAGTAAACTTCTAAGACGTGCATAAAGATAAAAGTTGCATGCTAATGTATATATATATATATATATATATATGTATGGGTCCCCTTCACATGGTCGACAGTTCATATAATCGACACTCATTTGGTCGACAGTTCATTTGGTCGACAAGCAGATTTGCCCCCTTCAACAATGTTGTGCAACCCTGGAGTTGATATATATAGTTAGGGGGGGTGTGGGGTGTGGGGGGTGAAGCCCCCCACCTAAAATGCTTGTCAATCAAATGAACTGTCGACCAAATAAACTGTCAACCATATGAACTGTCGACCATGTCAGGTAGACCCATATATATATATAGGTCTGCTTCTAAATCTTGAAAGCTCATAATCTTGACATTCAAAATCCTGAAGCCAAAATCCTGAAAGTTCAAAATACTGAAAACTCAAAATACTGAATTTCATAATACTGAAAAAACTACAGGATACTAACACTTGCTATAGTCCAGCAGAAGTACATAGAGAAACAAATAAAACACAAAGCATGTTAGTTTACTCCATCTATTAGCAGGGAGTGCAAGCCCCCCTGCACCCCTCATGTGGAGGGGTGTGTCCTCCACACCTCCTGCTACTTAAATATATCAACTCCAAGATCGCTTTTTACTACACTAAGATGAGTTATGTTGTATAGCAAATTAAAATCGAACAGGACTAAGGTTACAACAGGCAGTTATGAAGCATGTAACGGTATGTTTACCATTTTCTTCTGTGGACTGTGATCTCTGAGTTTAGAGTTTATATATTTAAGTAGCAGGGGGTGTGTGGAGCTGAGGTGCAGAGGGCCTTGCCCCCCTGCCTATAGTTGGAGAAGAGAAATATGTTTTGTTATGTCATTGTGTTGGAATATTGTAAGTGTTGGTATATTTATATATATATATATATATATATATATATATATATATATATATATATATATAAGTTTAATATAAAAATGCAAGAACACATTTATTCGAGTACTGACTTACTCGAAAAAAAAAAAGTAAAAAATGAAAATATTATTTACGAAAAACAACAAAAGTAGTAATGTGGATAATTTGAAATTTGATATTATCAACATTACCCAGCATACCTTGCCTTCTGCTGATTTCCTAACAACATTTTGCAGGGCAGCAAGCCACCCTGCACCCTGCTTCTCATATATATACAAACTCCAAAACCGCACTACAGTGAGGAAAAGGGTAAATCTCCAGATCCCCACTGTAGTGCAATCTCCAATCAGAACATTGAACTCATATGGCTGAATGCACACTAGCATGCACTGTTGTGGATTCTAACATGTACGAATCGATGTTACAGAAACTTGGAACCATAATTTCGACATTTCAAGTTTCATGTAGCTGCCATACAACATTTTGATATATATATATATATATATATATATATATATATATATACACACACACACACACACACACACACACACACACACACACACACACACACACACAGACACAAAATAGTTGTCATAGTTACATGTGAGTAAATCCAGAATATAATTAAAAAAGTCAAGCATACCATTTCAGGATCAATAGTTTTCTGTGTTGATCAATCCAAAGAAATAGCAATCTTCTTCTGTGGTATCCACATACACAACTCTCCTCACCTTTAGGTTCCCTAGCTACATGGTTCCCTTTTTATAGTGTAGATTCAGGCCTGTGTGCATGGTGAAGATGCAAATGTGATGTGAACACATTAGAATTGCTGAATCCCAAATTCTTGGCTCTGTCTTGCAGGTGTAAACACAGTGCTGGGACTCCCTCAGTGTTTTTTGCTAATGGATTGCAACTGTGAATGATTACTGGTAGGGAGACGGAAAACCCAACAGCAATTCAGACTCTCTTACCTCCAGTGGGTATGTCAGCCAAGTTATGCTTACAAACTGTAGAAGTAATTGTATCAAGGTTTTAAATGTACAAAAGCAGAACACATTTCTCAGTTTCTGTTCATTAATATTAAAACTTATCTGCCTTTGTTAAAAACTGTAGATTATTTATATTTCATATTCTCATGCATTTTAAGGTCAAGGATACAAAATGCCTTACAGACTGCATGTCTCAAATTACTGGACAGATAAGAGAAGAATGGACACCATACAGAGATAAGACAGAGCTGCATTGCTTTAAACAATAGTCAAGTGCAAGGGCACAAGTGCCGTATGTATTGTTAATGCTGTGGATGATTTGGGACTTGCTTGTATGCACAATGATTTTCATTCCTATTGCAAAGCTGTTTCTGTGGCAAAGATGGCTAAGACACCCTTACTTTGTGTTTCAGGTTCACTGATATGAGAATTCAAACCCAGGCTTGTGCTGAAATCTTTCATGTGCTTTAACATTTATTTTGTAATGCTGCTTATTTTCTTTTAACAATATTTGCACAGCAAGCAGCATAGCACAGACACTGGAAATGGATGCATACAATAAATATCATGTAGTCTACTTCTATGATAACCAATACATAAACTACACTTGTGAATCACATCTGTGTGTGTAGCACATCTGCTAAGCATAGTGATCCTCACAGTGTATACTGTACTATCTGTAGATCTTTCAGTTCATGTCCCACACTTGTTTTTTTAAGGATAAAACCTAATAAGCACTGCTCACAAAGATAAAACAAGGTGAGTTTTGCTTGTCAGGTTTAAACATCACTTACCTTTGAGTAAACATGGACTAATGGCCCACACACACACAAGCAGACAGAACACCTGTAGACAGGACCCAGACATTCTTGATTTCAAAAAGGATATGTTGTTGCTTCTTTTGCTTTACATCACACAAACCCACTAAGCAGCATTGCATGTAGGTTAGCAACCTTCCTCAACACCTCCAGAACTAGAACAGCAGCAGAGAGGAAGCAGACAGTAGAAAAATTCAAAATGGATACATTCTATCAAGTATGTTGGGTGCTGCGCAAACATGCTAAGTGGCACTATGCAGCAGTTACTGCAAAGAGGATTATAATGAAAATGAAAAGCATAGCTGAAATGTACTTGTGGATATTAAAAGGATTTCAGAGTGCATTTACTCTACCCTGGCTTCCAGTGATTTTTTATTTCTTATTGAATATGAATATTTTCATCTCTTTTTGAACTATTCTTGTGGCAGCAGGTATAATTGCAGGACTACCATACAGATGATCCTGAGTTCTAATACAGCAAATTCCAAATATTTTTACTGTTGTTCCAATTTACTCTATATTAAAATTCACATGAAAAAATATTATACACTCCCAATTTTGTAAGGGTTGTATGCTCAATTTTAATAAACACATAGAAAATTTAACATAACTATAAATAACAATAAGTATGCATATCGGGTCTGTATTAAATTATCGAAGTTTCAAAACTTCGAATCTGATATGGTCGACACCATATAATCAAAGTGTTGAAACATTGAAAATGTAATAAAACACAACAACCTACAAAAATAAACCATTTCAATGGTCTAAGCAGGGGGCAAGCCACCCTGCACCCCCCATTACTTAAATATACCAACTCTAAGATCGCACTACAGTACAGAAAAGGGAAATATTCCCTTTCTGCGCTGTACAGAGATCTCCGTTAAAAGATTTGATGTTTCAAAACTTCAACCATAAGGTATCGATCATATCAGATTCAAAGTTTTGAAACTTCGATCTTCTGATATAGACCCTGAATATCAGTGGAACTCCTATGAATTATTTGTGTGACTGAGCATATACTGACTATTATGCTTCTGTAACTATAATTTGTTATCTGGCCTTGGATGGCCTTAAGACTTCAATAATATTCATACATACATGAATGTATAAACCAGGACCTAATCAAATCACACACATATATGGTTAACCTCTCATTCTGTCATGTGTACTTATATATAATTCATGAGTATGTCTGAGAAGCAATTCTTCTGTGGCAAGGATGAAAAATCACCACCATGGAAGAAAATGTTTCATCTATTATGCATAGATTTGACTCCCACGTTGTAAAAATTAATTTTATCAGTGTGTAAAGGTTGCTCAAAAATGTGTCATGCCATAAAATGCATGCACCCATTACATGTTTGCAAAATTAAATCACCTAACAGATACAGCAGCAAACAGCCCTCAAATAAATGCCAAGTGTCAAATTAAACTTCCAGTTTCACAATCTGCTTTCCTCTCTGTTTGGCACTATTGGTCTCCCCTTAACGTCATGCAAACATGGTTGGCATCGTTGTTTGGGATTGCATACTAACAGTAAATGTGATAACACCCATTGCTGGGAAATAACTTTCAACTATTGCTGTTTTCCCTGGTCAGACACATCTAGTGGTATAAGGGAAGGTGCCCAATTTAGGGCACAGATGTCAGTTTTGAAGAGTCCATAATCATCATCAGGCACTTTGTAAAGCATCACAGCCAAAGGCTGCTGCAGGGGGACTATACTGGCTCTTAATACAAGTCTGAGTCATGGAATGGTCTGGCTGAGGCTGTCTCCTATGCAATTGGCATTCCACGTATGGAAGAACAAGAACAATATAGGCATCATTTTAATGACCTGAAAATGTGCAAGCAAGATACATTCTACCAGTGGCTGAATAAGTTCAGAACTGCTGACATCCCACAGTTGTGTAAGTACACTGATAAAGAGATTTTGTAGTGGATAAAAAGCTTCATATAGGCAATACTGGTATGCATAACAATCTCTTTTTCTCTTCTCTTTATTCCACAGCCAACCAAGAAAGTATGGTGAATAGAGAGAATGAGGGAAGCAAGGAGTATGTATGCAGCACAACATAACTATTATTTTAGTTAAAGTATTGCTCTTTAAACAGTAGTAGGAAATTAAGCATGCATATCCTAACTTTAGAAGCAAGCATGCATGCTTCAGTCTGTAGCACAAGCCAGCTGTAGGACTCAAGTGTGATACTGCAGTCAGACATCGTGAGTTCAAATACCACAATAAGTAAAATCCTTTAAAATGTTACATAATTTTATTTCAACAGAAGTAATATAAATGCTCTGCTGTTAACTTAATCTGTGTAATTTGGCCAGGCATATGTGCAATACATGCGCATTGCAAGGATTACTTTGAGAAATCATTAGTTATAGTTTGTAGTTGTCAAGAAGTATACCTAAATGTAAAAGTACAGATGAATATAAAATACTTTATTATAGTGATAATGCATTGTATGTCACATATGATGGTAGTAATTATCTGTTTTTTTCTTTTATCCCAACTCTTATCTCTTTCTTTTTTATTTTTCTAAGTGTCACCTAAACATTGCCATGTCATCTATCTCTGACAAATCACAAAATGCTTTAAAGCACAGGAAGGTAGGCCAGCCCTGGAGGCTGAGCCTCACCCCATTCCACTGGAGCCTGCACCAACACCCAGCACATCTGGGACCCAACCTGGCAGCACTGCTTCTGTTGTCCCTACACTACCTGCACCCTCAAGTAGCACTACCCCAGCAGCTGGTGCTGTGGTACTCTCTAGGAGTACTGGTGGAGGTGGAGATTATATCACCTGTCAGAAGTTGCCAGGCTTGGTGAGTAGGGTTGGTCATAGCACTATTGGCATACACCTGTGCTGGATGGAGAGAACGGTCTCTTTTATGGTCCAGAGGAGAAGACATCAAGCACTCCATCAGCCAGTGGAGTAATGGGACAGTGATGACAGTCCTGTGGGTGAGGACTAGATTTTCACTGTCCCCATGATCGATGAGCATGGGCATCTGTTGTCAACTCCATAACCCCAATCATGGTGTCCTGCAACCTGCCATGCCCCTCACCATCCCTGTGTCTTGTCTTGTTTGTCCTGTTCATTTACATCTGCTTCCTCACCTACCCTACTTACCTGACCCAAAAATACTTACATCCCTTACCCAACATTCTTCTCTTACTGAAGTAAAAAAAAATGGCCACCTGCCCCTCCCAAAAAAAATTGTTTCATACATACCTCTTCACTTTACACACATCCTCTTGGCACACTTGATTTTGTCATATTGGCTGTACAACATGTATTCATTGTTGTCATCCCTCTTTGTTGAGGTGACAGTCTAAATTTTAGCTAATATTCTGTGTGCATTTTCATTTTACACTGTTGAAAAAGTGGACATTTATGGTCCTTTCCTACCTCCCTCCTGCACATTCCTATATTGCTTTCCCTTTGTTCTTCTCCCATCTTGCTCCCTATTTCACCACTTTCCTATCTACCACATTTTAACACCTTTAATCTGATCAAAAATAAAATCACACACCACACACCCCACACATAAGAAGAAAAAAAAACAATCCCTTCACTTTCTGTCCTCTCTGTTTGTGCAGTTTGGCATTGTGCACCAATCCTAAGTGATGATGAACATCTCTTCAATGGTGCAGTTACCTCCATGAAATGCTGCTTAAACAAGCTGCTCTAAAGGCAACATTCATTGAATGTATAATAAAGAATTATATCATTGTATTATAAATACATATTTAAAACTATTAGATACACCTGGATTCAAACCATATATCATCTGGGCTAAAAAAGAAATCTGTTAATGCATTTACACCTGCTGCCACAGAGTCACTGAGGGAGAAGGTGCATTTCTTAGACACAGTACTATCCACAATTTTATCCATGAAGCAGATGCTCATGTTTGCTCATCGATTAGCTCTGCACAAATGGGGAAAGTAGCATAAATGTGTATCTCGCATGCACACTTTGCCATCAATCACACAAAACAGCTGCTCGTAGGTGTTTCTGTCCTCTCTGTTTGTGCAGTTTGGCATTGTGCACCAATCCTAAGCGATGATGAACATCTCTTCAATGGTGCAGTTACCTCCATGAAATGCTGCTTAAACAAGCTGCTCTAAAGGCAACATTCGTTGAATGTATAATAAAGAATTATATCATTGTATTATAAATACATATTTAAAACTATTAGATACACCTGGATTCAAACCATATATCATCTGGGCTAAAAAAGAAATCTGTTAATGCATTTACACCTGCTGCCACAGAGTCACTGAGGGAGAAGGTGCATTTCTTAGACACAGTACTATCCACAATTTTATCCGTGAAGCAGATGCTCATGTTTGCTCATCGATTAGCTCTGCACAAATGGGGAAAGTAGCATAAATGTGTATCTCGCATGCACACTTTGCCATCAATCACCCAAAACAGCTGCTTGTAGGTGTGCTATGGAAATTGCACAATAGCATGAATAGCTGATGCTTACTGTCCATTTAGTCTGCATCCTATGAAAGTACATGTAAAAACACGAACAAAAGGAAGGCACTTTTCAGGGAAGGAACACATATTTGCACTGTAGTCGTATGTTACCTGTACCCACACACTTGAAACTTGGTCTCTCAGTACTTGTTCCCAAATACATCAACTACACTTAAGAAATAAGTAAAAAATGCTTTCTCATATATCATGTACATCTTTATATTGACAATATATATTCACATTGTCCAGTACTTGTAGTAATGTGGACAGCTGTTTGCATATAGTTCACAAAGCTGTCTTTTTAAGGTATACCTGCACATTGGAAACATAACAGCAAATGCTACACTTTGTACACTCATCAATCTGGTAACATATATATCTCTCATATCTTGACAGTTTTACATGGCTAGCCATCCATTTTAGATGGGCCTCCCAGCATCTTCTGTCAAACATCAAATGCTTATGTCATCCACTATAAATTGTTGTCAGCATTATTAAATTTAGACGTGTGCCACGGTGCTTGTATTAAATATTGAGTTCTCTAGTTAGTGTATCTAGTTAGGTAGGGGTTGTAATCTCACTGCACTCACTGTTGTGAGTGTGTTTGGTTGAAAGAGTACAACTATGTATTTTGCAGTCATCAGTACAATTCCATGGAGTACCAATATTTTGACAGTTGTACATGCCTACAATTCCATTTCTTTCAGGCTTCCCAACATCTTCTTTCAAACATTCAATCCTGATGTCATCCACTATAAATTGTCCTGCAGCATTGTAAATGTCACACTTGTCCTGTGGCACTTACATTAACTACTGAGTTCCCTAGTTGGTGTACTTAGTTGGAAGGAGTTCTTAACTCACTACAGTCAAATGCTGTGTGTGTGTGTGTGTGTGTGTGTGTGTGTGTGTGTGTGTGTGTGTGTGTGTGTGTGTGTGTGTATGTGTGTGTGTGTGCGAGCATGTGTGTTTGCGTGTGTCTCTGTCTAGTCAGAAGATCATAACTGTGTATCCTTCAGTCATTAGTACAATCCCATAAAATACTGATTTTTTTGAAGGTTGTACATGCCTACACATCCATTTAATGCAGGTCTCATAACATCAGTTCTCAAACATCTAAAGGTGATGTCAGCCACTATGAATTGTCCTACACCATGAGAAAAGTCAGACTTTTTCCATGGTATTTGTGTTAAGTACTGTACTATGTAAATAGATAGGTAGGGGTTCTATGCTCACTATGGTCAATTGGTATATCTGTGTGTGTGTTGATATTTACACCAGCATGTTAGAAAGTGCTAATACCATCTTCTTCTCAGCATACACTGTTCATGTTGTCACCTATAAAGTGTTGTTGGACACTATAAAAGTCAGACTTATGCTGTGGTGCTTGCATTAAGTACTGTGTTCTCCAGTTTGTGTACTACTTAGTCAGGTAGGGGTCCTGTTATCACTGCAGTTAACTTGTGTGTGTGTGTGTGTGTGTGTGTGTGTGTGTGTGTGTGTGTGTGTGTGTGTGTGTGTGTGTGTGTGTGTTTGTGTGTGTGTGTGCTCATTCAGTTAGTTGACATTCAAGTAACTATTTTATACGAGCATGAGGGACTCTTCTATTACCATCTTCTTCTCACCAGACACTAATGATGTTATCGGCTATAAGGTGTTGTTGGATCTACCAGACACAGTCAACACAGCCATGAGATAGCCTATTGTTCCAACAGAAGTGTCTATAGCAGTATGCCTCCTTCTGACTCTAGAGGACCATCACCTGATGCATGGAGTTATACACCCATTCTGACTCTCCTCATCACTGAGGTAGGTCAATGAGTCATCATGGACCTTCTTTAAAAGGAAACAGGTAATATCCCGACTGTGTACTAAATTTATGTTTGATTTGTTTAGGCTACATCATGTCTGGTACAACTGTTCACTGTCTTCAAGAGAGTTGCCAAGGGCATGCATGAGGTTACCAAGGGCATGCATGATGACAACACTATTATCCTGTGTAACTAGACCTGGCCAAGGCATTTCACACAAATCAACAGTCGGGTATTACAGAGAAACTGTTCCAAGTGGCCATAAACACCTACATTACCAAATGTGTAGAGAATATATATTTATATATACATCCATATGAAGAAAAAGTTAAAGATTTTTGTCCATCCCTCTGTAATTCATTGATCTGGATTTAACTTAAAATATCTGAGTAACTATCTAAAGAAGGTGTAACTCTTTGACTTTAATCTATGCATAGGTGCATTCACAGAAGTTCTCCTTTCTTTTTCCATTATCTTTTTAACTAATTAGGATAGGGCAATTAAAACTTGCTATTTCTACTTTAGTCAATGAATAAGGAACATGTGGCATTTCTAGACAAACAAAAATCCCATGACCACTCTGTTTAACAAGGACCAGAGATACTATTATATCAGCTTGTCTCCATCACAGACCCATAGCATATGAAACATTTGTGCATCTACTTCCCTTCATTTCTAGCATTTATTCTGTGTCATTCTTAGCTATTGTATAAAGTCTGCTAGATGTCATATACCAAGATGTAACATTCCTATTTGTTGATCCTGCAAGTTTATCCACATCTAGATCAACCCATATTTTCTCCATTGTTTTTACCATTGTGTTGAGGATATTTTGAGCTCTTTCTAATTTTTTCCACCTTACCTGCAGTTTGTATATCAACCTCTCTTTCATTATATGATATAAATCTTGGTAGATAGCTCCAGTACATTTTTTCTAAATACTGGTCTTTTTTCCAGGGTGCACCACTCCCACCTCTCCCCTAAAATATCCTAGTCCAATCTTTGTGACATGATGCTAACTGCACAAATGTAAATGATTGGGCTGTGTGTGTGCTGTATTAGTCTCAGATCTCCTGAAAAGATTCATATCACAGTCTGTCTACTCTGTGCCCATTCTTGTCATTTAACAATTGTTCCCAGTTAAGGATGCCATAGGGTTCTCATAACCTCCCACCTGCTACCTTAATCAGTCAGTAGAGGTGAGGGTAATCCCATAGTTTTTAAATAATTCCTGCTCTCCATTTCAAGTCACCAATATGTACTAATCTCATCTTCCATAACATTATTACGTGGTAAAACAGTCCATCTTCAACACCTACATTTATCCCTATCTATTGCCATCCTTTTTTGATATCTTGAGTTTGACCCCCTAACCAATTTAACCAGATTAAACACTAGGGAATAGCTTGGTATGTGGGCAACCCCCTGAATCTAACTGATACAAGATTTTTGTTTAATATGTTTATGCCTAGTTTTAGTAAGTATGTAGCATTCTATCATAACTTGTAGATCTCAAAGCCTTGTGTTATTTGCCCCCATTGGAATGTTCCTAATTAAATAATGTACTATGAGCACCATTATGGTATTAACAATATTGATTCTACTAATCAAACAGCTCAGACATATTTTTCCAGACATCAAAATCTGTTTAAACCTGTATTTGGTCAGCTATATGTTCTGAAAAATACTACTTCCTATAAAGTAAATGTAAACCACTTGCACACACTGCTATGCAAATAGAAAACACTACATACAACAGCACATACACCAGTACCTCAGTAAATAAGCCACTAAGGCAAAACACCTCAAAACCTAATATCTTGGTCATAGACAATTCCATATTGAGACACACAGATGTCTCCCTTACCATGCTGAACAAGGAGACAATCATGGTCAGCTGCCTGTCAAATGCTATGATCCATCAAATCACATATGCACTTAAGTTACTAAACAAGTACTGTTATGACTCTGTCATAGTCCATGTTGGGGTGAATGGCTTGAGTTGTACCTCTCTAGACTATATGAATAGAGACATGACTGAACTCTCACATTATGTGTCTCAGGCAGGAATGACTCTAGCCCTAAGGAGCATTCTACCTTCAACCAGGATGATGCCACACTATAACCAGAAAATGATTGACTTCAACAATTGGCTTAGCTTGTGGTGTCATTCCAGGGGGATCCAGTATTTGTCAGCCTGGGAAGACATGGTCAACAGGCCATGTTACTTTACCAGAGATGGTCTGCATCAGTCTTCTTAAGGCTTTCAAATACTGTTAAAGGTGCTTGCCTCCCTCATAGTGTTTTTTTTAGAAAATGGTAAAACAGTGTCCCCCATGTAATAAAATCCACTTGAAACAAACTCCAGATTCTGCTGCTTAATTCTAAGAGTCTAAACATGAAACTGCACTCCCTGGTAGAACTCCTGATCTTGGAATATGCAGACACCTGTGCAGTCACTGAGACATAGTTCAAGGCCACAGAGACCACTCCAGTTGTGCAAGTCTACAATGCCTTCCACATATTCAGACCTCAAAATAAGCATGAAAGAACCAAAGGTGCAGGTGTATCCATCTTCATTAAAGCCAAGTGCACCTTGAGACTGGTCAAACTGTACAACTCTCTTGAACTACTTCATGTCCAATTAACTATAGGCAAAATACTCTACCACATCATTTCTAGCTATAGGTCCCCCACCATGAACCAAGAAAAGCATACTGCCTACCTGGACTTACTGGAGTAACTTGTCATACAGCCCAAAACCTTAGTCATTGGAGATTTCAACTATCCTTCCATCATCTTGGTGACATACATGAGCATGAACATGCTTGCCCAGATGTTCCTGTACTATGTCAATACTAATGTGATGGATCAGATAGTCTGCAACCCTACAAAGGGCTCAAATGTCCTAAACATAGTACTCATCAATATGAGGAATCACTGCACACCCTCCTGTGAAGTGCCCTCCCTGGTAAGTCTGGACCGTAATTTAGTCTTGTTCAAAGTAACTATTGAACCTATCACCACCACAGGAGGAAAAAACTGAAAAAAATTTTCCAAAGCAAACTACAGCCTACTAAGCGATGGTATAAAATGTTTTATACCCCCCTGCAATCACAGACAACAATGACTCCTATGCAGAGGTGTACACAAATACTTTGTGTAAACACTTTAGCAACTGTATAGACTCAGTTGTGTCCAACTTGATTAAAACCAGGTCCTCCTGAAAAAAACAAACCACCCTTGTGGACCTCAAGTATAAATAGATTATATAACAAAAGGAAGAAATTAATGTCTAAGAAACACTGGGAATTGACTCAGCATGGGAAAACTCCTTCCCCAGCTTGAACAAGCAAATCAGTAATCTTGTAAAGTCCTCTAAAGCTAATTATGAATGTAAAATAGCATCCCTATCTAAGGAAAATTACAAGGCATTCTTTAACTACATCCAAAATCTAAAAAAGAATGCTCAGCTATGTATTGAAGTGGTAGTAGATGATACCACTCATACTATACTGGAGGAAATTGCCAATCTCCTAGCTAACAGATTTGTCACAAATATCATCCCCCTGTCCCCACCAGCCATACCTCAAAGCATACCTGACATGAGTCTTCTGCCTAGTATCTCTAGAGATCAGGTTATATCTGCACTCTCCAAGGCCAAAAGCATGGCCACAATGGGACCAGATAACATTCAATTGAAAGCAAAGATGGCCAGCACTCAACATGTGACGTTACTTTTTTTGTATTGAAGCAGAAAAATAAATCTCATCAAAAGATCATTATTTTTCTACCTCAATAAAAACCTTAACCTCACATGTTGACTGCTGGCCATCTTGGTTTTCAATTGGATTTAATTTTGGCCATGGCACCTTGCCATACGTGCAGAAGCTCTGTTTTGAGGATTATCAGATAACATCTGAGGTTGCTTATTAAGCAATCTAAAACAGGACCTAGTAGACCCACTTTACTTTCTCTTTAACCATATCCTGACAACTGGCTTTGTTCCAGTAGAGCAGAGAACATCAACAGTAATTCCCTTGTACAATGAGGGGCCTTCAACCACCTCTGGAAACTTTAGACCCATATGTCTAACAGCATCATCTGCAAAGCCATGGAAAGAATCTTTATGGACATTATCAATCAACAAGGACATAGGTGACCTTCAAACTCTGGACCAAACCCAGTTTGGCTATGTTAAGGGTAGAGCATGCTTATTAAACCTAGTAGATGTCTTTAGGAAAGTCAACAAAGACCTGGATGAAGGTAAGATAGTGCATACTGCCTATCTTAACCTATCCAAGGCTTTTGACACAGTCCCCCACTCAGGTATCATTGAGAAACTCTCCTAGCAGGGGATTATTGACAGGAAACTGTGGAAACTCTAATGCCATTAATGTTGAGGAGTGATAGGCCAGTGAGTTCTCATATGACAGAGCAATGGGTGGCACAGGATGAAATTGAAAAGAATGTGTCACAGGAAGATGTAATAAAACTTTCTATGGAATGCCCGCAGGAAATGGAAAACAAAAAATGCATCCTCAGTTTAGAAGAAACCAAGCTAAGAAAAGAGTTGCTTGATGTAATAGAGATAGATAGACATATTAAGATCAATGAAAGAAATAGACTGCAGAAGGTCAATAAAACTCTAAAAGTCAGAAGTTTGATAAAGCAAATGAACGCAGTAATTAGGATTATCCGTAGTGATTCATGCGATATAACAGAAGTAAACAGGATATATTACTGTCAGTTAAATTAATAACTGATAAAGTTCTACCACAAGAACACATGATAGTAAAAACTATACACTGGAATTAATGTCGACTGAGTTTATAGTCAATTAGAAGAAAACTCAATTATGGCAACAGAACAAACGGGCAATAAAAGAAAGTCATACAGAATAAAGGATTATTTGTTGCTAAATAAAGTCAAAGTGGAGAACTGTAAAAAGGGGAAGAACTTAAAAATGGCTTGGATTGACTACAAAAAAGCATTTGATAGTATCCCATATTTATGGATAAAAGAGTGATTAAAAATGTATACGATACACCCTACACTGATGAATTACATTACAGTGACCATGAAACAGTGGCAGAGCACTTTGCAATTAAGCCATGATAAAGGACAAATTATTATTCTGTGGATAAAACTCCAAAGGGGATATTCCAGGGTGACTCTTTGTCATTGCTGTTATTCTGCCTTGCCCTTAATCCATTAAGCTGTTTACTAAACAGCTTAGGTCATGGCTATAATTTGGATCCTAGAAAACAACAAAGTGCAAAGACTTCTCATTTTCTCTTTGTTGATGATTTGAAACTGAATAGCTCATCAAATGAGGAACTGAAAGCACAACTGCAAGTTGTCAAAACTTTTTCAAATGATATAAGAATGTCATTTGGTCTTGATAAATGAGCAAAAGCAACCTTTAAAGCAGGACAACTGCAGCACCAAGAAAACATCAGTTTGGGACAAGAATCTGATATAAAAGAACTTGAGCAAGAGGGAGTGTATAAATATTTGGAAATTGGTGAAGGATGAACAATAAAACATGAATAAATGTGAATAAAACTTAGTAAGGAGTACTTCAGAAAACTTAAATTAATCCTGAAAATAGCATTGACATTTTGGAACAAAATCCAAACTATAAACCAATTTGTTCTTCCTGTCCTAACTTTGTTTTGGAGTGATTGTCTGGCCCTAAAATGTGCTGGATAGATTTGATAGGAAAACAAGGAGCAGGCTTCATGCTCACCAAATGAGTTATAAAAATCAGTGCATACCAAGATTATATATTCCCTGTTCTGAAAGAGGGATGGGCCTCCTAGAAATTAATCACATGTATAGATATAAAATCATGTGACTGCACACATATCTGCTGACCTCACAAGACCCAAATGTAGTGAAAATTTTGAAACATGAGGAGAATAAATGTAAGATGACTTCCCTGCTTAGGCCAGCAGTAGTATATATGTGCCAAGCAGGAATGGACATCAAACCAGAAGTAGATAAAAATCAGGCAGCAACTGAATGTGCCAAAAAACAAAAGAAAGAATATAAGGTGAAAGACCAGATAAGAAGACAAGAAATGTGAAAAAAAGCATAAATATAACTGCAAGTATATAAAACTTCTGGAAGAACTTTATGTTGATGAGGAACAAATGCAGGAATGGTTAATGAGAGGTGAATTTAAACCAAGAGATGAAAGGTTAATATTGGTGGACCAAGATAGCAGGCTACGTACACATTGGTTTACAAAGTCCATTGAACATGTGAAAGAAACAAATAAATGTAGGTTTTGTAAAACAGAATTGGAAACAGTTGCATACCTTGTTGTTGGCTGCGACATACTAATGGCAAAAGGACTGTATACTGAAAGGCATAATAATGTGGCAAAACTGTTGCACTGGGTATTGTGCAAACATTATGGTATTGAAGTGGGTGAAAAACATTGGAAATATCAGCCACAAAGCATCATAGAAAGTTATGAAGTCTACGTCACATGGGATCACCCATTACCAACAGCTAAAAAGATAGATTTTCGAAAACAAGATTTAGTGGTCCAGGAAAAGAACACAAAAGTAGCATTGATCATTAAAATCACCACACCCAGTGACTACAGTGCCCTGCGTACAGAGAGACACAAAGTTATAAAATATCAGGATTTGCAAGCAGAAATGAGAGCACTGTGGAAGAAACATACCCAGATAGTTCCAATAGTAGTAGGAGCAACAGGTCTTATAAAAAAAGAGTCTACAATCCTATTTAAATACGCTACCAATACATGTAACTCAATATGAATTGCAGAAGAAATCATTACTGGGCACATTGCGGGTGCTGTGAAGAGCACTTTTGGCTGACATCAAAGAGTGAAACAATACTAATTTCATGAACTTTAATCGTACTTTTTTGTTATGATATTAGAAACCCAAAAGATTTGGAGAAATTAAAAAACGGGATTAACTACTAGATTGGTAGTCATCTGGCTCACAGACAGAAAACATGCTGTCAAAGGATTAACTACTAGATGGGTAGCCAACTGGCTCACAGACAGAAAACATGCTGTCAAAGTGGGTGACTCCAACCAGTGGTGTACCACGAAGATCTGTGCTGGGCCCTTTACTGTTTGGAATCTATTTCTCAGATGTCCAGGCTAAAGTAGACAGTCTTTGGCTTACCAAGTTCACTGATGATTGCAAACTGGGTGCAATTATTGAGTCCCCCAAAAATGTTAACATATTACAGGAGGGGCTAACACAAATGACTAGTGCCAAAGCCATGGTCTAAAACTAAATACAAAGTGGAATTCCCTGCTAATTTCAGTATTCACAACACCCCCCCCCCCCAAGTTCAAATCTGAGATTTGGAAACTCAGGCAAATGACAATCCAAACTTTGACCACTAAGTTTCCACAGTGGTAAGGAAAGCCTTCTGCACTGTGCATCTCATAAGTAAGGGCATCGCATCTAGGTCTAAGGATGTTGTAACTCCACTGTACCTGACCTTCACCATACCATTAATAGAGTACAATGCTTCCTTCTGCATATACCTCACCAGACACCTGCAGCAGCTGGAAGACCACAATGGTTTCTCCCCAAGAAAATACAGGGCCTCCAAATCATGACTTACGTGGACAGAATGAAAGCCCTGTCACTGCATTCTGTATCATATAGGCTGCTTAGAGGGGACTTGTGCCAGGCCTACAGGGCAGTCTCTGACCCTACCCTGATGGATATGCTGCACATTCGCAAGTCAAATGGCACAAGAGCCACTCACTCTTGGGATCTTAACCTAGACTGTGACATTAACAGAACATGCTGGAGTGACAGATATATCTCCCAAAGATTGCAGCTACTCTGGAATAAACTTTCAGTTCACATGATGCACACCTTCTCAATGACCCTATTCAAGTGTAACTTGGACAAATGGATGGGAGACCGCAAATTTATCATGGTGGTAGCACCCATGTCCCTCATGGACAAGGGTAGTTGGTGTTTATCATAGACATACTCTGCGAATTACATCCATCTAACTAAAGACAATAGAGGCCAATCAGAATTAATATGGCTAGGTTTGAAAAGGGCTCTAGGGTACTAGACAGGTAACTTCCTATGAACCTGTGAACCTATAAGTATGGACAACTAGCAAGCTAAGGTATGATGGGAACCTAATTTTCTGTATTTCAGTACAAGTACCCCTACCAAGTTCATATCCTGATCTAAATAATTTAATCTTGCCCTTGTTTATTTCTACACCTGACATATAAGTGAATCTTTGAGAACACTGAAGCACTCTCAGCAGGACTTTGTTAATCTCTACTGCTTTCTACATGTTTTGAGCTGGACTTTTTACATTGTTTCCTAAGGGGACATTTTGAAATTGTCAATGCTTATTTGTAAGTAAGTAGAGTCAGCATTATATTTATCAGTACCATCATGTGTGAAGGAGTCTATGGCCTCTTTGCTCATAAAGGCTGGTACAAGCTTTACTCTTTTTTCTAATGCACCCTTTAAAATGGTAATGCATAAAAATACATTTGATTACCAAGGGTTACTGTTAGTTCCCCTTTATCTCTTTAAGTATTTCTCATATTTATTTACCATTAGAGTCTTGTTTCCTAGAACTTCTGCTTTGGTGTTGCAGTGAGAAGATTTCTGTTCTTTTCAGGTTTCCTTTCATTTTTCTTCAGAATGCAATTCAGATGTTTCTGCCTCAGTTTCTAAACTTACATACTTTAGTGCATGTTTTATTATATATCTGCCCCTTTCCATTTTTATGATGATATCTTTTATTGGTTTAATGATTATAGTATTTTGATAGGAATTACCTTTTCACCCAGTATCAGTATTAACTTATGTTTTCACAAGAGACATTATTTTAGCAAGGTTCATGTTCCCTGCTAGTATCTACAATGACTTATCTTATTATATCAACCCTTTCACACTCACTGTGACTACTTATCACCCACAGATCCTTATGATGTCTTGACATTGTTTGGGATTGGCTTCCTTAATTAAGGGTGTGATGCCCACCATGGTTACCAATATGTGATGGCCACCAGTATGTGATGTCCCTATGCTAGGCCAGTAATCAAGGAGCCTGAATCCTAACTACTGGCATTAGAGAGGATCAAACCCTTGGAATACAAATGGATACCAGTATTTTGAGATGCAGACCTTACTGCATCAAGTACAGTCTCCCTTAAGAGCACACAAGGAGCACACTAAGCCTGGCATCTGGATGTCACTTTACCTGTCTCCCTCTAGGTCTCCAAAAATACTCTCCCTGGTACTGCTATAGGGTTAGGTCCTCAGCTGAGTGTCTAAGCCAAGTCCTCCAGCAGTCTCTCTGTAAACCCAGTGCTTTTTGTCCCTGCCCCAAGTAGTTGACACACACTCTTTAAGATTTAATTTTCACACACACACACACGCACACCTGGGAAAGGCTGGCACAGATTACCTGCCCTACCAACTTTGCCCAGACTATAAGGTGGTTATCACTGCCACCAGTCTGTACTACAATGCTTTTATCAAAGGGAGTCCAATTATATTGTGTAATATTAATACTAATACAAATGGAAGTAGTTTACCAACATGGCTAGGCCTTCTTTAGTGGCCCACACAGTGTCACCAAATAAATATAAGCACTATCCAAGGTTAAGTACTTTCTACAAGGATCAACAACAGTAAATGTTTTAAATATATAATAAAAGTACATGAAAATACTGAATATATATTCACAGTAAACCACAGAGTACAGATCACAGGAAATATTAAAAAGAACATTGATGGACAGACTCTGACAAATAAAGAAAAACAATATCTAAACTAAGCTTCACTATATTCCTGACTGAATCTAAGAGAATTTTACTGTTTATTAGTTAAGTTACTTACTACTGAAAGGCAAGATACTCTGGGTGAGGGTCTTTCTAGTCAGGCTTCCAGACAGAATACCCAATACTCTGAGACTTTTCTTTGTAACATTTAAAATATAATTTCCAAGAAGGCTGTCAGAATGACTTCATCTGGTCAGCTGACTCTAGGTTCCCACAATACCTCCTTTTGAAGTTTGATACAGGACTTTAGCAGACTGCTACAATGCATACTTAGAGGTTTTATGGCAGTGCCTAGGTGCCAGGAACATTTACAATACTCCCCCCTTCTTTACAAACACTAACAGATAATGGCTGCTCCCAGACCTACCATCTCTGGTCCCATTTAGCACTATGGGGAGCCATTTAAGGGTTTAACAGTTCCTTTACATTTTCCTTATTTTTCTTAAAGTTAACCTCTGCTGTGCCAGTATCCTCTATTAAAACATATACATGTTATTCATCAACACTAATACATGTGCATTTCTCTTCATTTCACCAGGGTGCATTATTGATACATTTAAACATAAGCATAGCTCACAAATACATTTTCAGCACAAGCATCTGTACAAAAGTAGTCTGTGATACAAATGACATACAGTTCTAATACATTTGTAACAAAAGCATCTTGTATAAATCAGTTTGATATTCAAAGGACATATTATTCTTTACAAAACTCCAGCTGGCTGTTCTGGCACTTGCCCATACCATTACAAAGTGACTCACCAATTAACAGCATAAAAACAGCAAGGTGTAAATAATGCAATAACAATACGACTTAGCAACGTTTATCACCTACTATGCGTATTTCCATAATTGCATTCAAATTTCCATAACTGAGAGAGCTGTATGTTATTATGGGGCATGGAGTGAAATGTCATGATGGTAGAAATAAAAATTTCCTGTCTCTGTCCATGTTTAATATAATACATTGGAGATATTGACAGCTGTTTGCAGATGTGCAATATTTACATAGGTGCATTAAATAACCAAAGGACTTAACAGCTATTGCATAGCATTAGGTGCAATGGTACCTCATGCTGAAGAAAACTATTGCTTTCAAGGTAAGCTGCACATCCTGAGGGATATTTAGTGCAAGTTATATTATCAGTTATGCAAATAAGTATAACTTTTCATATTTCTGTACATATGTGAACAAGTGAGCATCCAAAAAGGAATTTCTTCATCAGGTGACCATCTATGCATTCCTTTGATCATGGCTAGTGTTACATTAGGTAAGTCCAGGGCAGACACTAAAGATGGGGACCCCTAGTACACCTGTAACATCCCATTATATACCCAAGGGTCTGGGGGATGGAGTCAGAGCACCTGAATAAAACTCAGACACAGGGAATGTATGCAGGCTCAGCACAGAAGGAATCTCTGTCGAGGACTCAACTGTAGAACAAGGCAGTGTAAAACCACAATAATACTCACTGCACCTCTGTGCCAGTGATCAGTTGCTGTCACAAACATCCTGCACAGACCGTGACAGATAGACACTTGTTGTGAATAGAGATCTAGTTTGACTGTGATGGAAAGTGAAAAAACATTATGACCACCTCAAAATGTTTAGATACACTGTAACATCCCTGCACGCATTGATTTTCATTCATAAACAGCTCCATTACTCAAAAAGAAGTTAGAGTCATGTTAACTTCACTTCCCTCAGGTGTCTGATTGTTGTGAAATTACTGAAGAAAAAGAAATGCTCAGTAACCAATAAAAGTACTTTTACAAATACATAAAAGAACCTATACAAGCTTTTGCATAAAATTCTTCACTGAGTATCACATAAAGATTTAGCATGAATCAAATAAATAAGCACTTAAAATCATGTAATCATTCACTTTGTTACATCATTTCCTGCCCTGTCTAAACTGATTGATAACGTACATATTTTTCATTTAGTTTGCCTATGTTTGTAATGCAGTAAAGTAACATGGCCATTTAAATCCTGGGAGTGATTTGCTCTTCAAAATGCATCCATTTACACTCAGCATTTTCTATTGCTGTTGCTGTTGCAATATCACCCCCCACCCCACTTATTCTTTCATTCATAACCTGTAAGACAGCAAAGTTAATTGGGATATTGCATTTGCTCCGTTTATATGTCTGTATAGAGAATTTACATTCACATTTCTCCTAATTTCGAATGAGTGATCACAAATACATTATTTCAAATTTGTCTTCATCCTGCCTATATAAAAAGCTTGTCAAATATTACAATCACATTGTATACCATATTGTTTGAATCAAATCTGCAAATGCCTTAAACAGAAATGTTATAGGATGGAAAACAGTTTTGCTGTTATCAATATATTTACAAATAGATTTGCAAAAGGAAAGTTTAGTACATGAGGATGTACCCTCCCTTTAATATATCTCATATTTATATATTTTACCTGTGCCTTATAAAGTAATGTCTGCTTCAAGGTCTGTGACTTCTTCTAACTAAGCTTGGGGTCAAAGATATTGTCTAAGGGTGTGCACACTATGTAAAATGTGTAAGTGTTTCCTAACAGCATCACTCACCATGATAGTTTGTCTTTTCTATGTTAAAACATATTTAAAACACTGCCTATTACATATGAATGTCTTTCCAAAAGATTATCTGAGAACAATGGCTTAGCATATGTATGCCCAGCAGAACTAATAAAATCTTTCTGATTATTCAGCAATTTTGAATCATAGCTTATATCATTAAAATATCTTGCTATTTTACTTGTCTGTCTAAAATATCAACACTCATATTTAACCTTTCAGTTCTTAACATCTGCCCTTTATATAAAACACAAAAGTAGGGGGCACACTTGTCCTGTCCAAGCACAAGTTCTTCTTAATGTTCTTCTTTTATGCCAGTGTATCTATTAGCCCTTTAATAGGCTAACTTATAGTAATAGTTATAAAGCTAATTTTAGCATGGAATATAGTTTTTCAAAATGTAACAAAAGAACAATGCAAAAAAGAACAGTCTTTGAGTCACACACACACACACACACACACACACACACACACACACACATATATATATATATAGAGAGAGAGAGAGAGAGAGAGCACTCATCCAATTTATTAGGTAGGCTTCTACCATAATAAAATACCATCTACAAATCTCCTATAACAATAAATATTTAAAAAAATGTGTGAATTTCTGTAAAGATATAATTTTGTTGTCATACAATCATTTCAATATTTGCATATGTGTTAGCTGTATGACTGCCCATAACAACACCTTTCTATTGTAAATAAATATTTTGTTGAAAAATAAAAACATTATCATATAATACAATTGAAAGCAGTTCACAGATGTTGTTAGCATTTTCAATAAATAGGGTGATACATTTTTATAATGTACCTTCTAACTGATTCATTGCCATATTCATTGGGTATTTCATGCCTAATGAATCACTGCTTAGTGTAATAAAATAATATGTTATTTAAATGTTCATAAACTAAACTACTGGTTTAAGAAATATGTACTGTTTTGTATATAATTAACAGATAAAAATTTAATTTTGTAAATAATCTGAAATAGGTTCAATGACCCAACCTCATGGAGAAATAATTATTCTCAGTAGGGTTTGTCAAATCTTTGTGCATTTTAGGTAACCCATAAAAACAGAGATTAATGGATGTGAAATTTAGAAACATTTTAAAATATCCACAGAAAATGTGCCATCCAAATGCTTATCATAAATGTCATTATTAACTTTGCAATAATCTTTTCTATATCATTCCCAGTAACTTGTTGACAGACTTAAACATAATTTACTAAGCTTAGAATACTCATATTATAATACTTAATGTCAGATGTCAATACTCTTGTCACACTTATCTGTATTGTTAATCATTATATTCTTACTTATTACCAATGACTGCAATCCAAGCCGTTGTTCATTACTTTCCTGATACGCTTTTAGAGTTTTGTATTCTTTATAGAATAATGCATATAAATGATTTCCAGAAGTAATTTGAAAGGCTAGGAACAAGGGGTTACTGGAATGTATAAAAGTACTTTTTTTAAGTTTGCCCACAGCATCACTATTATTCCCAAACAACAATTGCAAATGCAATTGATGGGTAAAATCATTTAAAGTGTGGTATATATCATCATCAACTGCCAGTACAAATGAAAGTCTTTTACTAAGGAATGAATATTTAAAATAAGTCAATAAGCATCTAGAAAAATTGAAAACTATTGGAATGCTATCTACCTTGTCAAATGTAATGAAGGGATTGGAATTATTTGTACCCTGGTATCCTCTGCTGCTACCTCTTCTGTATTGTCCTTGTCTGCATATGCTTCAATTGTTCTTTATAGCAGTGGGAGAGGTTCATGTTACAACAATGGATACCCTGTAGTGTCAAGATCTGAAACAGTGATGGAATCTGCTCTCTTTCTCAATGTTGTTTCAGTGCCATGGCAGTCTATTGTAAACAACAGCATCTGAATCTGTACTTCACAGGCACTGCATTCTCAAAGAAAAGTGTAAACTTTGAAAGGATGGTGGTAACTGAAAGTTGAGTGAGAAACAGAAAATCTGCGACATCAAAAGCCATCTGCAGCACCTGTACTTGAAACAATTAGAACATCAAAAACTGTCCTTGAAAACCTACAGTTGGTACTTATTCCTTCAAATTCTTTTCTTTTGTACTTGTATTTTGGGAGTATTCAACATAACAGAGCTCCATGGTCAAATGACTGATATCACACTTTTGCTAGATGCCAATACATGTGCAAGAATCTTTCAAATGTACAACTATGAAGTGTTACAATAACAAATATCAACATTTCATATCACATGGATATGGAGATGATGTAATCCCTGAACTGCTAAATAGGTTTTAGTGTACATTAGCATAATTCAATTAAAATAAAGTTCATTCATTTCAAGAGCTCCACAACTTACATTTTAAATCCTGAGATCAATCAAAACTTCAAGGAGAAGAGCTATGAATGTCATGTAACAATAAGAAATAAACATATGATTAAAAAGTACATTTTAATGACCCACACTTTCAGACACTACCTTAAAAAATGGAAAGAACAATACATTCAATGCACTCATTGTGATTTGGGTTTTGAACACGTGATCTTTGTTTCTCAAAGCACTGCAAGTTGTTTTTTAGCCACTATGGCTGGAACACACTCTATGTTAGGTAGCTTGGCTCCAAAACTTGGGATAAAGAGTGAAAAAAGAACTGCTTTATTACACATCATCTTGTTAGATTACGAAACAGTCTACTATTCACAGTTAAATGATGCACATCTCTGACTGCCTTTAAGAAAAAACAAGCACAGATTCAGATTGCAGACATTCCCCGGGATTCATGAAAGCTAAAACTCCATGCAGAAACAGTGTAGCAGCTCCTGCATGGAGTTCGGCCACCGAGCGATTCAGCAAACTGCTGATCCAACGTGCATGAGCCTGTCACACTGTTCCTGAACAGAAGACCATGCGGCATGCTAATCACCTCATTTGCTGATGAAAACAATGCAAATGAGGTGAATTAGGGATTCAGGAAGCTGCCAGGTCTCTATGCGGGAACAGTGTCAGTGCAGAAATGTGTTCAGTTACTAACTGAACACATTTCTGCAAAAAAGAAAACGGAGAAATGACAGCAAAATAAAAGCATGTATTCACATCTGCAGATATGCCATTGGCATGAATAAATGTTTAATCTTAATAAAAAATTATTTTTTTCTGTGGCCAATCTTGGCCTTTTAAGCATGGCGCAGCGGTGCGCAAACACGATCTTGCCAAAAATTTTAAAAAAAATGTGAAAACCCAAGTTTAAAGAAAATCTGCATTTTGCCATTATAGTCTATGGCAATCAGAATCAAAACAATACCAGGGGACAGTGGTTGTCAAGTGAAAAGGCTTCGTGTCAGTGCAGTATCTATGGGCTAAGGCAGTAAGATATGCAAATGAGGGGAAATTTACTGAATCACAAAATATTCTAAGTCCAAAATCTGCACCTAACCATGTATGTGGTAGAATATGATCATGTAAGCAGGGGGAGCAACTAACATGAAAAGGGTGTGTGTCATGCTTGCTGTAAGCACATTGGAGCACTGTTGCCTGGGTTTGTGCTTAGCTAAGCCCAGCTAAGCAAGGGGGTGTGTCTGAATCTGAAGCTGTATAACTTTGTTTACTCCAGCTAAATGTGTTTGTGCGGTGTGTACCAGGTCTTAAACAAAATAAAAAAAACTCAGGAAATGGCAGCACTGTGTGTATGTAAGCAAGGGTGTGTGTCTGAGGCTGTATAGCCTTGTTTACCTCACCTAAACGTGTGTGCACAGCGAGCACCAGGATTTAAACCACAAAAATAAAAAAAAAAATACAGGAAATGGCAAGTGGAACAAGAAAAAAAAAGGGAAATAGCAGAATAGGGGCACTCAAATACAAGTAATAGAACTGGCAGGTAGAATGTATCATACTCGGCCAATCACACAGGCAGCATCTGCAGCACACCACTATAAACTATGCAAACACCTTTCTGTCTATTTTTTCCCACAAGCTCTATACCAGTGGTGTACACAGACAGGGAAATTTTACCTGACAAACTAACAAAATATTAGGGGCTGCTGTCACTCTCATACATCAGTATGTGCAAGAGGTTGAGGGTGATGAAGAGGACAATGCTGATAACCTCCCCAGACTTATGAAGAGGAGGAGAAGAGTGTTCAGGCCCAAGGTAACCTACCAGGGCCTACATGATCTGGAGATAGTAGAGCGCTACAGGGTGGACAGGGATATACTACAGCAAATTGTGGAGCTGTGCCAGCCTCACCTCACATCCAGAACAAACAGAGGGGAACACATCCCAGTGGATACCAAGGTATGTGTAGCTCTAAGAATACTAGCTACATTTACTTTCCAAAGACCAACTGGGGATATCATGGGGGTCTCACAGGCATCTGCATCCAGGATACTCCACCAGTTCCTGGATGCCATGGGACCACATACCAAGGAGCACTTTAAATTCCCCACCATCCGTGAGGAGAGGACCCGCAATATGCATCTCTTCCACCATGTAGCAGACTACCCAGAGGTACTGGGTGCCATAGACTGCACACACATCCACATCAAAGCACCACCTGGTGACCGGAGTAGGGTCTACTTAAACCGCAAGGGGTTCTACTCCATCAACTGCCAGGTTGTGTGCGATGCCCAGGGAATTATCATGAATGTGTGTGCTGGCTGCCCTGGAAGATATCACAACTCTCACATCTGGCATTCCTCTCAGCTGTATTAGTGGTTTGCCAGGGTGCACATCCCACATGGCCATTTAGTGGGGGATGTTGGCTACACACTGGAGCCGTGGATGATGACACCCATCAGAAATGCATACACATCCACACAAGAATGCCATAATGAGGCACATGCACAAACCAAGATCATTATAGAGCATGTGTTTGGGATGCTCAAGTCATGGTTCCACTGCCTTGATATATCCAGTGGAGCCTTGCAGTACTCTCCCGCCACATGTGCACACATGGCCATAGTATGTGCCATGCTGCACAATATGGTCCTGCAGAAACAGCTGCAGCAGGAACAAATGGGGAAGGGCCACACAGCCCCCCTCCATTGCCAAGGCCTTCACAGGCACATAGTGACTTGGAGGAGAAACATCTTAAGCCTGGCCCGGTATGCAGATGGAGGCATGCCCAGTATGCCCTGGCCTTGGGAAAGAGGCAACACATACCACATACACTGACATGGTAGGGCCCCAGGGACTGATGTCTCTCTTTGACTCGTACACACAGTAAAATGGATGGCAAACATCACACCACCTATACTTGACCATGTAGAGGCAGTGTATTGCATACATCCAACATAGTCAGCCCTCAAGCACCACCCTCACAACAGCTGCAGGCACAAAGCAAACAGGTGTCTGCAACAAAATAAACTAATGGAGTGGAATTTTCTGATACCATATCTGTGGTATTGATCAAGCATGTAAGGGAATGGGGCAGCTAACAGGGATAGCAGCAGACAGCTGACAGCTTTGTGGGACAGCAGGATGTCTATCCCCAGTACTGCCATACCTACACCATGCAGTACCATCCTAGTCAACAAATACCACTGCAGTATACTGTATGTGGAGAGCCAAATAAGTGGGGGGAGGGGTTCATAGGTCACATGCATGGATGCCAAAGTGGGGGTCCCATACCTACCATCAACCCTACACCGAAGATCAGCTGCAGACAGCCATACAGAAATGCCTGTCAAAGGCCCCCACATGGCAACATCCATGAAATCCTCACCCACAGACTTGTACTCAGTGATGTCACAGCAGGTCTGGCAGTGGCAGTATGGCTTTAAAAGGTAAGAAGTCTGAAACTACAAATGTGTATGCCAGAACAATGTGACCTGTGGTTGATACTGCTATGCCTGTCATCTGAAAGATAGGGCACACCACTATACTACATGGGACCAAACTGTTAAGCAAATATCAGCACAGTCTGTGCAGATGTGTATCATATACAGTCGTGTCACACCCCCATAGTCCCATAGAAATGTAGTAACATGTTCCTAGATTTAAGCAGCATCCAGCTGTCATCCAGTCTGATGGTGCAATAGTAACAGAAAGCAATTGTCAGTAACACCCACAGTCAACTTACTGGTGCCATCCCAGGGGTGTCTCCTGCCAGCAGCCTGGGAACATATGATCATCAGAATGCAATGCCCTGCTACAGGAATCTGTCATGCCTGGCCTACAGGACTCTGGTAAATGCCTATGCCTCACCCACAGTGCCCTTTAGGGAGTTTTATGGGGTCCATAATACCAACAGAACATAGTCCCAAAAAGCAAAGAAAGGCCATGCTGACAACTGCTAGGAGCAAACCTGCCAGCTTCAGGGAGCCAGAAACTGGGACAAATCCATGAATAATGGACACATGTGAAATACTGCTCTAATAATGTTATAAAGTTGATGGAATGATTTGTAATAGCTTGGAATGTTTGATGGATACAAAGTAAAGACAAATGCAATGTCAACTGTAAGTAATATCTGACTTCAACCCTGAGAGACTTGCAAAACATTTTTGCTGGAAAACCACACTTGTTTGGGTAACCAACACAATATATGAGTCATGGATGTGGACATTCTCTGATACTCTGTACAGTTGACTGGCAGGGCTAAGAGTTGTAACATGAGAATGCACTCACTGCAGGCAGGCCTAACCCTGGAAGATGGTGACATGTCTGCACCCACAGAACCCTTGGGCCACAGCCATGGGGCGTAACACACCCCTCCCTGATCACTTATCCTATGCAACATTCTGACCCCAACATGTGACCATCCAAGCAAAATGAGGTGGGCCATACATATATGTGTGACAAACACACACCTCCAGGCTGGTCAAGCCATCACACACAAGACCCTCCAACTGCAGTCAACCATTGTGGAGAGCCCAATGAAAAGTACTGGTAGCTATAGGCAAACATATCTGCCTAGGACACTCACACCTGCATATCTTATCCCCTACAAATCTATCTAGAGTAGAGTTTGCTTGTCACACTGATCCTGTCTGACTTATATTACCAAACTGTGGACTGGAAATCAGACCAGGCCAGAACATAAATGCACAGAGATTCCACCATTGTAATATATAACCAAGGTGCTGGACCATTTCCACAGCACCAGCAGTCAATTGCTTGTAGGTACACCCCTCAACAGGCTGGATTGTGCAAGAATGCATAGCATTTGGCCCACAAACCTTGTGTGTGCATCATCCATCCTGTATTCCTCTGGTAAATCACTGTGATGATCCGAGGAGGTATGTCACAAGGTACTGAAACAATACATGACAGTGTCAAATGGCATATATGACAGATGTCTGCTAAAACAAGCCATGTAACCCTAGCAATCCATACATTACTGAGAGAAATTGTCACAATCATTGTATGGCCCACTATCCCCACATTTTGATAGGCTATCTCCAGATATCCTGCACCAACAGGTTGAGAGGTATGGCTGTAGCACAAAACAAACCATACTGGAGTACAACAATCCCTGGAATGGAGTCCCACATATATTATAGAAGGACACACTGGGCATGCTCATACACATAGAGAAATGCCAGTAGGATCTGGGAATGAACAGGCCTTATCCACTTAGTGCACTTCCCATTGCCCCACCTTAGCAGTCCTGAAGATGTATGTCACCAGAGAAGTCACTTTTGTTAAACCCAGCCTCATAGGCTCTGTGGCACGTGTGATAACTGCATAACATTATAGTACAAATAACTAGCTAGGTAGGAGTTCTAATCTCAGTCCTGGCAAATGTATAAGTTTGTGTGTGTGTGTGTGTGTGTGTGTGTGTGTGTGCGTGTGTGCGTGTGTGTGTGTGTGTGTGTGTGTGTGTGTGTGTGTGTGTGTGTGTGTGTTCACAGCTAAAAGCTTTTGGGACCATTCAAACCCAGTACATGTCCCCTTTCCCGACTTTAGCAGTCCTACAGATATCAGTCATTTTAGAAGTGCCTTCTGTCAGACCACAGCCCCATACGCTCTGTGGTGCATGCGATAACTGCATAACATGATAATACAAACAACTAGTTAGGTATGAGATCTAATCTCAATCCTGGAAAATGTAGAAGAGTGTATGTGTGTGTGTGTGTGTGTGTGTGTGTGTGTGTGTGTGTGTGTGTGTGTGTGTGTGTGTGTGCGTGTGTCTGTGTGTGTGTGTGTGTGTGTGTGTGTGTGTGTGTGTGTGTGTGTGTGTGTGTGTGTGTGTGTTCACAACTAAATGCTTTTCATTCAAACTCAGTATACTTCCCCTTTCCCTTCTCAAGCAGGCCTGCAGATATCAGTCATCTTAGAAGTGCCTTCTGTCAGCTCAGCCCCATAAGATCTATGGCACATGCGATAACTGCATAACACAATACTACAAACAACTAGTTAGGTAGGAGTTCAAATCTCAGTCCTGGCAAATGTAGAAGAACATGTGTGCATGTGACAGTTGTGTGAGTGCAAGACTGAGGGTGTTGTGTGTTTGTTTATAGGTGGACAGTTTATGCCATTCCCACCCACAACACTCCACAGTGCCCCAACGTATCAGTCCAGATGATGTCAGTGTCTTATCAGCAACCTTGGCCATCTCTCAGCCCAGTAAGCTCTGTAGCATGTGCAGTTACCGTGCAACACTATAGTACAGATTACTAGTTAGGTAGAAGTTCTACTTTCACATCTGGCAAGTGTATATGTGTGTGTGTCTGTTTGCAGGACAAAGTATTTTGATAAGTTTAACACCCATTGCACTACTTTTTCAGTCCTGCCGATGTCATTCCCTTTATATGCTCACAGGTGAGTAGTAAGTAATGGCCCAGGAGCCTTAACAAACCTAGCACATAGAAGGGCCCTGCCATTGTGCCACCTGATGTTACATCCAGAGCCTGTAGCAAGTATAACCACTGCAGTGATCCTTGGGTTAAACTGTCTATTACCCATCCACTCAAGATTTCTCTGGAACAGGGTCAGCTAGGTGCTCTGCATAACATGTATGGGAAGTGTATTCCAGGCCATGTGCAGTCTTTTGGTGAGGGACCTGTCCCACCAGCATGTTGTTGTGATTGTGGTACCGAGGTAGAGGTCTCTATAGTGTGTGGTGTGGATGGATTTATATGTAGCATTTCTAAACTAGCTGGGTCAGACGTGGCTTTGTAAGTCAAGCACATTTAGCTGCTAATTAGGTTATATGACACAAAGAATAGCTTGGGTATTCTGAGTCTGTCTGTGTTGGATGTGTGTTTAATGCCTAGGAACCCCTTTGTGAGGTGCCTCTGTGGTTTCTCCAGTTGTAACAGGTGTCTAGTGAGGTACATGGCAAATGTGCCATATCACTTGGTGAGTAGTCTAATGAGGTAATAGTAGACAGAGATCATTACCTCTGTCTTCCTGGATACAAAACCCTTGGTAATGCAATGCACCATATAGAAGGACTTCCTGACCACAGTGGCAGTGTGGTGCTTGAAGGAGAAGTTGCTGTCAACCTGTGTCCCCAGATCTCTTATAATACCTACAGTGTTTATTGGGCTCCCATTTATGTGGAACTTACTGGGAACTGAGTGTTTTACCAAAGGAGATGATGATGCATTTTGTGGTGTTAAGCTGCTGGCCATGGTTTCCACACAACACATTGGCCTCAGTGAGGCCTTTCTATAGGATGTCTGCATCACTTGTGGAGTTCATGATAGCTCCCAGCTTGCAGTCCTCTGTGTTGGGCTGGACTCCTGAGAAGTAGATGCTGGACAGGACACTATCCAGTACTAATCCCTGTGGGACTCCACTCATGTCTGCTTGCCAGTCTGACTTGGAGTTTGCCACTGTCACACTGTGTGTTCTGTGAACCAATTTGCAAACCACCCACTGATATAGGGCTGGTTTATCAAACCCCCCTGACTGAAGAATGGTATCAGAAGCCTTGGCCAGATTGAGATAGGCTGTATGCAGTGCCTTACTGTCATGCACAGGCCTGTTGACTCACTGAAAGATGTCAACCAGGCTGAGCAGGCATGATCTGCCATTCACAAAGCCAAACTGTGTGGGGCACAGATTTAGGAGATCACCCATCTCTTGGTCAGTCAGGTCCCTGATGATGAGCCCATTCCCATACATAGTAGACTTGTCAGGCTAAGGGATCACTAATCCCTAGGGTCTGTAGATGCTACCCCTTTATGGAGATGGATGACTGTAGTAGTGTGCTGTTTTGGAAGGACAAAGCCTGAGGTGAGGCTGTGACTGACCAGGATGCACAGATATGGTGCTAGGTCTCTTTTTATGTCATGTAGAAAACAGCCACGGCTATGTTGGGGTCCCATGGAAGCTGTATCCTTGCCTGTGGACAATGCAGGTCTAACCTGGACTGCAGTAATACTGAGTGCCTGACATTCATCTGCCATTGTGATTGTCCTCTTGGGGGGGGAGCGTGGTAAAGCTGGCACTAAATGTGTTGGCAAGACTGTGGCCAATATCTGTTGTCTCAGGATAGGAATTAGCATTGTGCAGTAACTCACAGTACTTGTGGTTATTGCTGTGGAGGTTGTTGATATAACTATCAAATTCTTTGGTGATTGTCTTCAGTGTCTGCTGCAATTCTGACTTCATAGCTGCCTGTAGGTGATACCATAAGGGATCCCAAGTGTTTGAGGCTAATAAGGGGGTTCCCCAGTCTTGGGACACCACCTTTTTCTGCAACAGTGTTGTCCTTCTGTTGTACACTTTAGTAATGGCAGAGGACCATCACATTGGCTTCCAGTGTTTGGAGGACAGTGTCTGTGTTTTGTTGGCTATGGCTAGTACCATACATCCATGTACATGTTTGTGCAGTGCATATGTGTATGATGTGACAGTCATGCAGCTATTTGCCATTGGCATTGGTGCAGTGAAGTCATCCACCCCTGATTTTATGACTGCAATGTCAGCACTGGAAAGGTTTTTCAAGGTGGTTACCTATGTGGGGGGAGGGGGGTGAGATGTTGAGCTCCATCTTGAGTACTTCTTGTTTGGATCTGACCAGGTAGGGATTGACAACTGTGGTTGAGCAACAGTCCCATATGTAAGTAATCAAAACAGATCAAGGTTGCTGCATCCTCTACTGGGGGTCAGCATGAGCCTGTCCAGGGCATTGGAAATGATGAATTCTATGAAGCGTTGGGCCAGTGTACTGGTGCTAGACTTCTTTCCCCAGGTGATGGAGGGGTAGTTGAAGTCTCTTACTATGTCAGTGTTGGGATGGACCTTCATAGATGCCAGGGTGTTCAGGAATGTGCATTGACAGTCTAGGGACATAGCTGTGGACTTACAGCAGGCTATGGTGTGGATTGCACTATTCCCCAAAGTCAGTTTTACCGGATGTACCTCCAATGCATTATGCTGGGATATTAGTCTGGGGGTGTGCATATCCATTATGAATATGGAAACAACACCACCAGTGGAGGAGTGGTCCATGTTTTAGTGCTGACAGCTATGGAATGCATCATAGCCTGTTAGTGCAGGGCTGCTGTCTGCTGCTGTGAACCACTTCTTTATTACAGAACAAATGTAAATGTCCTCCACTCTGAGGAGTGCTTTGAGTGACTGCATCTTGACAGTTAGATGTCTACTGTTGAGCCGTATCACTATCAGATTGCATACATGTCTAACTGCTATGATGGTAATTTGATTTGGAACACTGCCTAATAATGCTCTATAGGGGTAAAAAGACACTTACCCTGTAACTGGAAACCCAGGGCTGACAGATTTAGGACATATCTGGCAAGGCATTGAGGTCTGTCATCATGTTATCCCAAGCAGAGAGATACTGGACCACCTGAGAATGACACACAACACGTAAGCCAATGTTGCAGTCAATTATCTCTTAATAGTACTGCAGCATCATTCTGGTTGATGGCAGTATACTGCTCAGAGCTACTGTTACATCTGCCTGGACCACATAATCTGAGTCCTTAACCATGTCTCTTGTCATGTAGCCCAAGGAGGTGTGTATCAGGTCATTCACACCCACATGGATGATGACAGAGTAATACTTTCAGCTGTTGTGCAGTGGGCTGACTGGGTGTGCCATGTGCTGCTGCTGGCACATGATAGACAGTTGGCTGTTACCATCTCCATAATCAACATAGTGAGTGGGACATCTGTGTGCCGCAGTACTGAGTCACACACAATCATTGTATTGTGCAAGGTTGTCAGCATTAGGAACGTGTGCTATGTCATGGTGTCTGTCTTGCTGGTCTATGCTGTTTGTGTGAATGTCCATTGAGTTCCCCTGTGAAGGTGAGTGTGTGGCTTTTCAGTGTTTGTCAGGGCTGTCATGGTGGGTGTTGTGGTAATTTATGTGGTTCACATGGTGTGGTGCAGGTGTTGATCTTATCCTCCTGACCAGCTAGTCCAGTGTTTTCTGCAGAGTGCATATTTCCACATTTGGTGATATAGGGGTAACTCTCAGTGGTCTGAGTGTTTGGAGCTTAGGGGAGAGGGTTGTCTGTGTACATGAGGCAGTTGCAACAGTATCATAGAATGGACAAGTACACCAGGTTAAAGGGTGAAAGCACAGAAAATCGCACTTCAATCATGCCAGGAGGGCTGGTCATAAGAAGTAAATACTGGGGGTAATTCCATGATGAATGAGTACTGCTGATGGCTCCCAGGTGAGATACATTTATTGATACAATAACCTGTTGAAGTGCAAAGCTAGAATGTTATGTGAAGTGCAAGCCAGAAAGAACTAGCAGGATGTATGGGAGAAACTGAAGGCAGACTTCCTGACACCTGTAATACTTTGCCTCAGCTGTGCATTCTGACTTGTGTACCACCCTTTACACTTCTGCTCCCTTCAATTTAGTAGTCCTGTTGATGTCATTCGCCTTAAAAGTACCTGTAGACTAGGTGATATTATGTAAGCTCCGTGGCATGTCTGATAACTGCATAACACTATAGTAGACATAACTATACAGGCAGGAGTTCTCATCCCAAGACAGACAACTGTGTGTGTGTGTGTGTGTGTGTGTGTGTGTGTGTGTGTGTGTGTGTGTGTGTGTGTGTGTGTGTGTGTGTGTGTGTTTGTGTATGTGTGAATCAGATAATGTGTGGCTTATACCATTTTGATTTGTGTACCACCCATTACACTTCCCCCAACCTACTTTACTAGTGCTGTTGTTGTCATTCACTATAGAATTACCTTTGGACAAGGTGAAATTGTGTAAGCTGTGTGGCATGTGTGCTAACTGCGTAATACCATAATACAAATAACTAGATAGGCAGGATTTCTAATCTCAATACTGGCAAGTGTTTTTGTATTTGTGTGAGAATCATGTACTGTGAAAGTTATACCATTTTGAGTTGTGTACCACCATACTCATCCTAATTTAGTAGCCCTGTTGATGTCATTCATCTTACAAGTACCTTTGGATGAGGCGAAATTGTGTAAGCTCCGTGGCATGTTTGATAACTGCATAACACTATAGTAGACATAGACAGAAGCTCTAATCTTAATACCAGTGTGTGTGTGTGTGTGTGTGTGTGTGTGTGTGTGTGTGTGTGTATACCATACATTGCAGGTGACCACTTCCTGATGCCATTATTTTATATAGTGTGGTAATGGTACCTGACTCACATGGAGTATGTAAAACCATTGTACAGGTCATACCAGTCCTCCGTACAGATGTATATGGAACATCCAGATGTTTGGAACCTATTAGTGCTCTGTCTGCCTTAACAATGCCCATGTATGTGATATAGTTGCCAAATAGGCCACAGTGAGTGTACTGACACATATGGCAGAATCAGGTATCATACCTGACTGAAATAGCATACTGACACGATGTCTACTACCCTCACACTTGTCCAGGCTTGTAGATGCAATACATGAGTCTAGATGCTTGGTTTTACAAGTGAATTGTTCATGTCATAGGTCACATTAAAGGTTGAGAAAGGTGTAGACTGACACACTGTGGTCTCAATCAGTATATATCAGAAACAAATGGCATCTTAACAGGTGTGTGTATACATTTTATATCCACTGTATAGCAGTAATGTTTCACACATGTCCCTACCTTAGTCAGTTTGTCCAACACATTTTGCTGGTGCCTGTCTAGATGTCTTGCACTGACAGGTTGTGAGGTATGCTACAGGAATGTTACATTCTCTTTAGATAGGGTGCTGTGGTGATCAATGTGATGCAATACAATTAACCGCACCACAAGTGAATATGCACATAAAGCAATATGGCTATTAGTCATAGTTGTGTGCATGGTAACTTGCACGCCCTCAACATGCCTGGGGTATTGCCAAAGCACAAGTGAACAATTCCATACAAACCAGCTTCAGGCTGCTGTCCCATATGCAAACCAGAGCGACCTATGTAGTTGTGGGAGAGAGGTATTGTCAGCAGACTCACATGTGCCCTTGGTAAAGAATGGATGCAGCATGTCTGCACATTTGCAGTACAACACCCAATACTACACATTTAGCTTTCCTTCACCATAGATTTGCACTTCTGTGCATCAGAAGTCCCCATCCATAATTGCAATCTGACCTGCCACATGCATGTAGATACTGTACAGATACAAGTATGTCTCACACAGTAGTCTACTAATCCCCACTGGGACCCTACCTGCATGCTCCTTTTCATTGTGTGGGTGCCACCCACCTCCAGCAAGTGGGGGCTTTGTACCCTGGTGTTGTACTGTGATGAGTGGTCCAAGCTTGGCAAGGAACTCCTCATTTGGGTTTAGAGGGGGCTGCATGGCTTGGGCTCCCTCCTGTGCCTGTGGGGTCCCTTGCCATGGCAGCAGGACTTTGCCAGGCATGGAGTATGAGGTTGGTGGCATGATGCTGCACTTGCTCATATGTACGTGCGTGTAAGCCCACCTAATTTACCCTGTGGACAGGGTCATCCCACAGGGTGCTCCTCTCCCACAGATGTTGCTGGCCTTGGGCCAGAGCACTGTGTGGTTCTGTATTATGGCTTCCATTATCAGGTTGCATTCCACTGGTGAAAAGGTCTCCCGCCGGTGATGTGACATTGCACCTGGTAGACACTAACAGGGAAACACATCAAAGGACCCCATACATTTGGCAACATTATGCCCAGTACCTGCACATGTACCTTGAATACCAGTAGCCACCATTCACAACCACACCATACCCATGTAATCTATCAGCCCAGTATCAGCTTGCATTGCAGTCCTGGTCCTGATGAGTCATATTGCCTGCAGTGAGGGCAAGTTGTTTGCATAATCCATCATTCCTCATTCAGGTCTGTGTAAATGGATGGCATTACCCATCTTCCATGCGGATGGTGTGTGTATGATTCTGCAGCTTGGTGTGACTGCAGTGTGTAATGCAGCTGGAAGCACATGCCTAAGTTCATGTAGGATGCAGACAGGGATGATATGACACCCCATGGTTACTTACATTTGTTGCCTTCCAGTAGGCAATATGTACCTGCTCACTGGTGATGAGGTGAGGGGTGTGACTGCAGTACATATCCAGCTATAGTGATGCTGAGCCAGGGGGAGATGTTTTCCCTAACCCTATCTGCCTCAGGTTGCCTGTAGCTATGTTGTGTGTGTATGTGATCTGATTGGCCACCATTACAGGTTGGGTTGGTATGTTGCCTCCGAGATTGCAGACACATGGGAAGATGGCCATGTGATTGTCCCTGATACATGTCTCCAAAGTGTTCTCATAGCTGGCCTTACAGTAATCCACCTGTCACCTCATGTGCTTGTTCAGACACTGGCTGACTTGATGTCAGGTTGGTTCCTGCCTATACTTTGCCCTGTACAGCCACTATAGGGACCAAGTCTGTGGTTTGTGTAATGCTGCTGTCCAGCAAAGGGGACTACTCTACTTTGATGGAGGCAGGTATGACAAGTAAGGCATTGCTGAGTCCACACAGCCATGCATGTGTTCAATATGTTGTTTGTAGTGGACATGGCCACAAAGTCATAATACAGTTGGACACCTCTCCAATTTAGTAATGATAATCATGCTTATTGTACTAACCATGGCTGTGTCAGGGCAATGTAACAACCAGTAGCTGTAGAAATGTCACTCTTTTGGGTACACAGTAACTAACATTACACATGTGTACAACATGTACAGCTGACATTTTGCATCCCTCTCATTAGGTGGACACATACACCTACTCATAGTGACATGTGTATAGCTAATACCTCACATACATGTCTGTTCTATGTCAGTATGGCACACTAAATTCTCATTCTTGCTGTGCAGTCATCCCTCTCAACCTGTTACAGCAGGACATCTGCAGGATGCCATGCATACATGGGTGCAATGGGACAAAAATCAGTGACAGTGTCTCAATATTGCTGTAACATACTTGAGTCAATCAATAGCACAGTAGCCTTTGCACTGACAGGCATCCCCTGGAGGATGTCCAACAGTCATATAGCAGAAAGAGAGGGAAAGGCTAGGAGGGTGGTATTGAGGTTAAGACTTGTTAATGTTGGCAGTATGAGTGGTCTAGGGACAAGGCTAATGGTTATGATGGCCAGGGGATGGTTGATATATTGTGTGTGTGCAAGAGACTACATGGAAGGAGATTGTGGCTAGGTGTATGGTAGGCAGGTCACAACTGTGCTATCAAGGTGTGTACTGGAGGTGGAAGGGGTAGGGCTTTTGCTGAAGGAACTGTTTGCCAAGAGTGTTTTTGGAGGATGGTATAAGTGTCCAATAGAGTGATGTTTCTGAAGCTGTAAGCTGATGGTGTAATGATGACTGTTGTTAGTGCCTATACTATGCAAGTTGGTTGTGTGATGGATGAGAAAGAGAGATGTGACTTCAGTTGGATGACATGGTGATGACTATACCCAAGGGGACAGACTGGTCATTGCAGCAGATGTCAAAGGGCATGTTGGTAAAGGGAACAGAGGGGATGGGGAATTGGTGGGTATGTATGGCGTTAAAAGGAGTGGAGACAGTGAGATGGTAGTAGCATTTGCAAAAAGGATGGACATGGCTGTGGTGAATATGTACTATAACATGAGGGAGGAACATAGGGTGACATGCAAGAGTGGAGTAAGATTCACATAGGTTGAATATATTCAATGTAGGAGGGCCAGTTTGAAGGAGATTGGAGACTGTAAAGTAGTGACAGGGGAAAGTGTATTTAGGCAGCAGAGAATGTTGGTATGTGAGATGATGGTGATCAAGATGAGGAGGAGTGTGGGGGCAGCACCAAGGATCACATGGTGTGAATTGGAAAAGTGTGCTTGTGAGGTGGAGTTCGGGGAAGAGTTGAAACAGGCACTGGGTGGCAGTGACAATCTAACAAATATTTGGTTAAGTACAGCAGAGCTGCTAAGGGAGACAGCTAGACGGGTGCTTGGGGTGACATGTGGATAGAGGAAGCAGTACAATGATACCTGCTGGTGAACTGAGGAAGTACTAGACAGTATAGAGAGACAGAGGTTGGGGAAGAAGGAGTGGGATTGTCTGGGAGATGAGGAAAGTAGGCTGGAGTTTGAGGAGATGATGTGCATGGCAAAGAGAGAGGTGCCAAAGGCTGAGGATGGGCATATGAAGAGTTCAATCACAGGTTGGACATTAAGGAGGGATGAAAGGAATTGTTCAGATTGACTGGATAGATGCACTGAGCTAGGAAAGATGTGCACCAGATAAGGGTGATAAAGCATGATGACGTATATGTACTCACAAGTGAGGAGACTGTGTTGTGCATATGTACTTTGAGAGTTTGATGAATGAAGAGAATGAGACAGAGAAGGTTGGATGATGTGGGTATGGTGAATCAGGAAGCCCAATGACTTAACAAGGAGGATATAAGGATAGCTATGAAGAGGATGAATACTGGCAAGCCTGTTGGTCCACATTACACACATGTCGAAGCATGGGGTTGTTCAGGGGAAATAGCAGTGGTGTGTTAGCCAGACTGTTTACTGATATCTTGGGAAGTGTGAGGTTGCATGATGAGTGAAGAGAAAGTGCTTGAGTATGGTGTTACGAATGAGGTTGATGCGCAGAGCTGTGATAACTACAGAGGGATAACATTGACCAGTGACAGCATGAAATTATGGGTAAGAGTAGTGGAAGCTAGGTTAAGCAGGGAGGTGAGGAGTATTGGTCAGCAGTATGGTGTCATGCATGGAAAGGACACTATCGATGTGATGTTTGTTCTGAGACTGTTACTGGTGGAATACAAAGAAGGTCAGGAACTGCTCTATGTCTCTCTGGACTTAGATAGCATATGATAGGGTGCCTAGACAGGAGTTGTGGTATTGTATGATGAAGCCATGAGTGGAAGAGATATATGTAAGACCCATACAGGATATGTACAAGGGTGGTGTGACAGCATTGAAGTCTGCATTGGGATTGATGGATGTGTTAAAGGTTGAGGTGGCATGACATCAGGAATCAGCTGTGAGCCCTTTCTGATTTCCAATGATGATGAACAGGTTGACAGACAAGATGATACGGGAGTCCCCATTGACTATGCTGTTTGCAGATGACATTGTTATCTGTATTGAGAGTACGGAACAGTTTTTGGTGACCCTGGAGAGGTGGACATATGCTCTAGAGAAGAGAGGAAGGAAGGTAAGCAGCACTAAGAGAGAATATCTGTGTGTGACTCAGAGGGAGGATAGAGAATGTTGAGGATGCATGGAGTACAATTGGCAAAGGTGGATGTGTTCAAATGATTGGGATCAACATTTCAAAGTAATGAGGACTAAAGAGGACAGGTGTAGAAGAGAGTCCAGGCAGGATTGAGAGGGTGGAGAAGATGTCAGGAGTGATATGTGACAGATGAGTACCAGTGAATATGATATGTAAGGTCTACAAGAGGGTAGTGAGATGACCTATGTTATATGGGTTGGAGACAGTGGCACTGACAAAAAGGCAAGGGTCAGAGCTGCACATGACAGAGTTACAGATGTTTTGATTTGCACTGGGTGTGACATGGGTGCACAGATTTAGTAATGTGTATATGGCAGGCTCAGGCCATGTCGGACGGATATGATACAGTGTTGGAGAGGCAGCATTACATCAGTTTGGACATGTGCTGAGGACGGGTGGTGAGTATATTGTGAAAAGAATGGTAATGATGTAGCTGCCAGGTAAGGGGAAGAGAGGAAGGCCTCAGATAAGGTTTCTGGATGTGGTGAGAGAGGACATGCAGGTAGTTGGTGTAAGAGAGCAGGATTCAGAGGACAGGCAGAAATGGCAACAGATGAGCCACTGTGGTAATCCTGAATGGGAAAAGCCAGTGGACAATGAAGGGGGATGTTGTAATGTCAGTCTTCACAGATTTGGCAAGGATTTGACTTACATAACATACCTCTATGGATAAATGACTACAAACATGAGGCACACATATGGTCAGTGTGCAGAACACTGGACAGTTGAATGGTATGAGCTCAGTATATAACATGCACTTCAACACACACATCTGCAGCAGTACTTTACTCTGCACATGCTCTGTATAGTTGACTTATATTTGCAAGACAAAATGTGAATCATAGTTATATGCACAGGTAATATATGGATATACAGAACATCCCAGTAGCTGACCTAGTCACTACAGACAGAGCCACATGCTATGGCCATCAGTGCTGTTCAGCAGTACATCAGCACGTTAAGTCTTGTTGAGAAATATGCTTTCAAACCCCTATTTCCCATTACCACAGACCACCTACTGCATTCAATTACATGTTTACTTGTTTCACATACCTTTGTTTTCTGGATATTTTACAGATATATCCTTTCTTATTTTTTTTCTCACACTATTTCAACTTTGCACTGATGGACTCTCTATGAAAGAGGTGGTTTGAATAGATGGCAGCTTGTCTTTTATAGATAATGCTCATGAACATGTGATGGGCTGAGCAGCAAGTGGTGTTCCTCAGGTGCTGATTGCATGCAGAGCAGCTGTGTAGTTATTCCAATAGCCAATGGCATGGCAACACACTCCTATAACTGAGTATTCCATGTGGAAAGTGGCCCTTTCCATGAGGAAGAGATCCTGGAGGTGTGTGAGCTAATACATCTTACAACAAGATGTGAAAACAATCCAACTAAATGATGGAGAAGATTCAAGACTTAGGGGCAGAATGTGAGTATTGCTGTTATATGTTTTGAATACTACTTGTTTAACAGGGTTTGTCTGAACATGCTACTTCTGCATGGGTATCAGTCTGACAAAGTTCTGTGTCTGCATAGCTCTCAACTGTAGAGCTATCCACATAATGGACAGAGGTTTGTCTGTTATGTTTGATCTGTTACCCAGACAGGTGTTGCCCTTGGCAACTCAGTAGCATACTCTGGTGATTGCAATCAGTACATTCCAACATCCATTTGCGTTTCAGAATTTATATCCTTCACAAAAGATATGTTACAACAAACCCCGTAACACTAGAAATTTTCTCAGTGTATAACAGCAATATTTCAAGTACGGCCATGTTTTTGGGCTACAGTCCCAAATTATGTCAGGCTTGGTACAGATGCCATAGAATAGGAGATTGATAGGTAGGGTCTGCCATTATTTTGTTCTGTCATTCCTGCTGAGGGGAAAGGGTGGACAACATGTGGGACTCTATACATTCAAGGGTTTGGTGTATGGAAATGCACTTAGATGTCCTTGTAACATAATTTATGTGGGGAGAGTAACAAGTGTTTTAAACCTAGGCTGTTAGAACATGTGTGACATATTACTGATGAGGAGGAAGACAGGTCTGTAACTGTATATTTCAATAATTCTCACCATGGGGTTAGTACTCATGAAAGAAGATTTATGTACAGGTTCGGTTTAAATTCTTAAATGTGATACTTTATCCTCTAGGGGGTTTAATGTGTAGTATAATTCGAGGCTGTATATATATATATATATATATATATATATATATATATATATATATATATATATGTGTGTGTGTGTGTGTGTGTGTGTGTGTGTGTGTGTGTGTGTGTGTGTGTAATTAAGTGTAATGAGTTACAAGGTACTGCTTTGGAAAAAAGTCTGTTTCTCATTTTGGTCAGTCATAAAATAACAATTGTTATGTACAGAACAAATTATGTTTTTAAATTTGATACTTTATCCCCTAGGGGTTAACTGAGGAGAGTAATTGGAGGCTGTGAATTTAAATGCATATAAGTGTTAATTGCTTCTTATAATTAAGGCAAGTATTTCTTGTAATGTATTACTCCTTGAAGGCTTCGTCAAAGACATCAGAGTAAAATGAACTTGTGTGAATTACTGGTTGTTTGTATTTTTGTTTACTATCTTTACTCATTGTAGTTGTGTTGTTAATATGTCACTCTATATGTCTGGCCATTATGTATTGCCTATCATGGTTTTGTAGCAGCATACTGTTCACTTATTATTTGGACTGGGGGGGGGGGCAGATGTGGGAGTCATGGGTCCTTTCGTATCCATCTGTGCATGCTGGCCCAGTTATGAGTGGTCTATCAGCAGTATATGTTTGTATGGGCATTTAGAGACATGTATGCATATATATATATATATATATATATATATATATATATATATATATATATATATATATATATATATATATATATATCTTCCAAAGACATGCATCTGGAGCATTTCTCCCCGGGCCTCCTCTGAAAACAGGCTCTGTGGAACCTAGTCGGACTTTTCCGGTCAACAAATGTTAAATAAATAAAAAAGTAAAAAATATATATATATATATATATATATATCTATATATATATATATATATATATATATATCAGTATTTCTTGTAATATATCTGTATATATGTATATATATATATATATATATATATGTGTGTGTGTGCGTTTCTTGGTAATATATCTGTATATTGTTTTATATATATATATATATATATATATATATATATATATATATATATATATATATATATATGAGTGTGTGTGTGTGTATGTATATATATATATATATATATATATATATATATGTGTGTGTGTGTGTGCGTGTGTGTGTGTGTGTGTGTATCTCCACACATATCTATCTCTCTATATATGCAAATATTTTTTCATGTATATATTTGTAGATAATCATTCCTGATTGCACAGTGTGCCTTTCCTAATGTAAACTGACTGTACTGCATTGTATGTTGCAAAAAACATCCTAGCATTTCACAGCTAAGCTGGCCTAATGGTAAATTGCTGTGACTATGGTGTATAGCATTCCAGGCTCAAGACTGAGCACAGCTGATTATTTTGTTGCTGGCCAGAAGAAGGGGTGCTGGATACAGAATGATTGAGGCACTTTTAAGCAGTTGTAAGTGGTTTCTGTGGGTTTGCATGGCACTAAGTGGCGCTAAAACACTGTTAAACCAATAGGCACTTAAACTGTGCAGGCTTCACTTACTGATGCTTACTAGTGCGGAAATATGCTTGGCAGAGCTAACTACTGGTTATCATTCAAATTTAAGCAATGTGTAAACCTGCTAGGCATAGCTCAGCCCAGGTAACCATTGGTCACATTCCAGTCTCATAAAATAGCAGAGTAATGACATCATGTAATAAGTTTATTTAATTTCCT